>NW_027040739.1:0-600000 GCF_037179485.1 Ochlerotatus camptorhynchus
TCTTTGCGGCCAAATTTTGAACTTTTTTTATCCACCAAATTGCAATCCTAACTAAACCAAGAAACTTCACTGGAGATGTCAACTCCATTGGATGCAATTCCAGAGTGTTAATATTGGGCCGTATGAATAAAAAGAGTTTACTTTACTTTCCCGTGCTTTTCTCACGGGAAAAGTAAAGTAAACGCTTTTATTCATACTACATATTTTGTTCCTGCTGCTGGCTACTACTGCCTGGTCTAATGCTGAGTACTGCGAACTAACTCAAAATGCTTGTCATCTGGGAGCCGAGTCGAACTGTCAAACGGGAGCCAAACATTCAAAAGAGCTCAGAAGTCATGTGGGTAGTTACTGTTTGAACCACAAGTAAAGGTGTTGCCACCTACTGAAATCAAATTAAGAATTATAATTATAAAACTGTCGAAACATCAACCTTAGTAGGCGGAAAATGTAAATCATCGAACGTGATGCTCGAATAAGTGTTTTTATTTAATATTAATAATAATGCCAAAACTGGGTTACGAATTGCTGAAACAAGAATTTAATCAAACGGCGCCGGTAGTGTAGTGGTAAGCGTGATTACCTCTCACCCCAGCAGGCCTGGGTTCAATCCCAGTCGGCGCCGCCGGGATGTTCTGAGGCATAACATCTCTGATCACGCCTTCCTTCGGATGGGAAGTAAAGCCGTTGGTCCCCGGTTCATGAGTTTGATGGGTCGATAGGTAGGGTCCAGGTGTGGGAGCTGCCTTCCTGGCACGTCGGTAGCATTGGTGCTCAGCACGGAAAACAAGATCAACGGAAAAAAACAAACCAAAGGAAAAAAAAAAAAAAAAGAATTTAATCAAACTTTATAAGAGTCATGTGAGCTTTGTGGGCAGGTGCACTCCCAACACCATGTATATGTTATTTGTGGAGCAGAGAAGGAGAAGCCAAGAGTTCATTTGACAGCATGTATATACGATTTCGTGAGCTGTTTCAGCAAAACAATTTGAAGCTGCGAAAGATTTTCAAGATGTTTTCTTGCTCACTTGACAAATTAAATCGATAGAGATCGCAATACCCAGGTCTAATGTATTGGGGAAATTTCGGAAATTTGGTTCACTGAACTGTGGTAATGCGAAGAGAAAATCGATGAAGAGTATCGATCATCGTAGTTAGGCTTTTATGAATCTGAACCCTAGTGTTTTCCGTCATCGAATATTTTCACGAAAGTCTATTAACCACAGCAAAGCACAATACATGAGATACCTAAGCGTTCTTTTTTTACGTGAAATTCCATCTTCACCAATCGAACAATATTCTTAGGACAAACACGTGCTAAGGACGTGGTAGCAAACTAAATAAATCTTTCAGTGAATGATGAAAAGCAAATAGAGCATTCCGAGTATAATGAGAAATTCTACCAAAGTAGTGATCATCTCATCAATTATCTAGAAAAAGGCCAATCCAAACACACGAATCCCGTTCATATTCGATCGTTAGGAATTGATGGAGTTATTCCGTTTACCCGGTGTAGATACATATGCAGTGTATCTAAAAATTGTTCGTACACCCTAGAAGAATTTTTTTAAACATGGTGAATTGACATATTGATTGAACAGATGTTTATTGATTTATTGTTATAATTTTAGTCTTTATTGGAGGAGCCTGTATGAAGTTAGATTTATTTCAGTAAAACACTCGATTTTCAACTTTTTACCTAGTGGACGAATTTTAGTAAAATTAGTGGCAGATGAATGATCTGCGACTAAAAATGAGCAAAATTTCTGGAAATTATGTTGATTTTATTTCAAGGAAATAAGGTTTTTCAAGAAAAAGGCGTTTTCCTTAAATTGGTCAAACTTTTTGGAAACTCAACCAAATCTACCCAATACTGATCCGATAATTGATAAATGTATGCTGAGTCAGCTGCCAAAAAATTCAGAGACGAATCTTTTTAACTTGTGCTTTCAGAGCCGTTTTCTAAATGTAAGTACCTACTGCTGTACGATCAATTTTGAGATACACTGTATATGAAACCCCCTACCGGCGAAAGCGCATCGACAAATTATTTTCCTCTCTAACAAATGATTCACCTTGACCGCCACGGGGCGTTTTCGGCCAGCATACATACCGGAGTACCGTCCGACCGACCGACCGACCAACCGACCAACTGAGAACGTCCCTGCTAGAGGGGGGAAAGGAATGGTATAACGAGAAGCGTTAGCGCAATCACACCTCTCCGAGGTGATCCCTGAGCACCAAACTGACCGATCGAGCAGAGATCATCAACCATGGTTTCAGAGCGTACCGTACGGAAAGAAACAATCATAATCAACTGATACCTCGGTTGGGAAGATTGATGATCTCCACTCGCAGTTGATGGTAACTAATGGTCAAAATATAATAAATTTTATTCAATAAATTAACAGAATTTGACGCACTGCGTTGTTGCTTTGGATGTTTACAGATTTCAGTACACATTTTTAGTGAGATTGTGTCTTATCAAAACTCGACGAGTGACAGAGGAAAATTTGGAAAATTCCTTAGAATTTATCTTGAATTCATAATAAAACCAGCACCTTGCCTATCTTCGCTCTATTAGACCTGGATGACCCAAACAATCCATCCAACGTGGAACCGTCAGAGGACAAACGCAAATGGACTCACCTTGAGCGACACCGGTTGTTACACCTTACTCCTAGGGGCCCGGTATATCACGCTGCAGTTCGTTTGCCGATTCAGAGATGAAGAGTGGCACCGCCCGCCACCATCGCAGAGCACATGAGCGATGGTGGAAAATAATTAAGCAAGACACCAAAAGGCGACAAGCGCGAACACAGACTTTATGGCCCAGTTAAGAAAAGGTCGTAAAATTGCCGCGCTCTGGCAAAGCCGAACAACCGGGGGATGAGCAGCAAATGGTAATTAAATTATTTATGGCCATTTCTTTCTCACACTGACAGGATTACGGAGTGCTGCCAACGATGAGGACAATTGCTTGACTGTTTGTTGGTCTTAAGCTGGTTGCACTGCCACGGCCACCATGATTCCGTGAGCAGCTAAGGTGTTTGCGGGAAAGGTTGCAACGCTCGTTTGTACAGAAATGAAGTAGTCATCTTTCTAAAATATGTCCATAAATGTTTCGGTGTGGTGGCATGAGTCGTCCTCTAGTTCGGACATTAAATGTTATCGCAGCGCTGGCCGGTTCGCAACGAGCAGCGTCAAAACTACCTCCGAAACAAGCTTCTGAACCGTGAGAATCTTCGCCAACAGGTAATGTGTTCTGGGAAAAGTAATTTTATTAAAAATTTGAATGTTAGTTTCCACGACCTTAGTTGCGTGCCCTTATTAGGCCGTATGTTGCCTGTCGGGTTGATTCTGCGACAGCTTCTTTCGTACGAGGTGGCCTCTAGCTAGACTCTGAAATGAAATCATCATAAGGGCCTGTCGGAATAGTTGTGTAGGGTCGAGGAATTTTTCCCCCGAACCTACCTGCATCTTGATGGCGGCTTTCTCCTTTTGGATCTTCTGACGAGTCAGATGACCCCGAGCCAGTGATTGTGCCAAGGTAGCAGACTTTTCAAGGTTATCCGTTGAACTGACCCCCGCTGGTGGGTCTTCGACTACTTGCTGCTCGAACCCTCCTACGTTTGACTCCTGAAGCTTCTCTCGAGT
Organism: Ochlerotatus camptorhynchus; assembly: GCF_037179485.1. NCBI lineage: Eukaryota > Metazoa > Arthropoda > Insecta > Diptera > Culicidae > Ochlerotatus > Ochlerotatus camptorhynchus. The sequence continues at coordinate 3,655 of NW_027040739.1, forward strand.
TTTCCGCCCACGGAATGCAGATTGAATCCTAATGGCTGCTTTATTCATTTGAGTTTGGTCGCAATGTTCTGACTCTGCGTCTTCTCTCAAAACCATATCAACAATTCGCATTACCTCTTCCCGTGCAGAAAACTTCGGTTCAATTACGTCATCGATTATTTGATTCAAAACTCCAGTTGCAATTTGCTTGTCCTGATGCTTCCTGTACGCTTCCTGAATGATAGCTGCTTTTCGGTCCAATTCTTGCCGCCTTCTAGTATAGTATCCTCGATATGCTGCTTGTATTCTGACCGCAGCCCGTTCCATCTCTTCTTTCGTCGCTCCACTTTCCGCATAGATTTCCAAAGTATGCTTCGCTGCATCCTGCCAATCGCTCGTAACTGCCGGTCCATGATATTCCTTGTAAACGTTTCTCAAGAAATACGTCTTATATGCCCTTTCAATTATCTTCCCAGCGCGCAAAGCTTCACTCTCCGTAAATCCACATTCATCCACTAATCGTTTCAGAACTTCAGCCTCCCGAAAAGCATCCCGCAAATTTTCGTCCGACATCCGCACACGGAAATGCTTTTGGAAAGCATCCCGGATCATCTGCACCGCTCGTTCCGCCTTTGCCTCGTCCATGCCAATCTCGTCCAACATGGTGATTATGTCCAAGCTGGTGTCCAGTACCGTGTCCACCACCTTGTTCGCCACCACCTGATTCTCTCTACGGATCAGCTTTGCTTCCATGTAATCGGCGATAAAATTGAGTACATTTTTTGGTTGAGCGCGCAGCACCTCGCGACTGATTTCCAACATAAGTTCCTTCAGCTCTTCCGGAACGGGGATAACCTTTCCCGGAGTACACTGACGGTGCAGGAGGTAGTTCATGACGTGGTGTGAGCGGAGCTGGAATGTAACTTGACAGTGGGCCGTGAGATGGTTCCTTTGATTGCGATTATTAATTATTGCGCACGTGGTTCGATTCTGGTGGATTTTGAATGTAATGTAGTTTTGCTCCTTATGAATACAATTTTTAATAAAAGACTAATTATTAATAACGTCTAAAGCATCAAATCATAAATTAACTTTTAAAATATAACCGTTCGATTTTGGCAACACTAAATATTCGGGATTGTTACCATAAGCGTACGAATACTGTATTATTATTGCATCTTATTAATTTAAACTCGATTGAACATTTTTTGTGGTTCATTTACCAGGAAAATGAACCAACGAAAAGCTTCTTCAACACTACAAAAAATCATTGCTCAAACCTAATGGATATGTGACACCTTACATGTGGCGTTGCATTATTTCATTAAATGAATGACTCTTTTATTCTAGCTATCCCCTACTCCCGTGCAGAGCTTGGCGACATAACAATTTAATAAAGTGTGCGACACATTTGTTTATGACTTGACACATGTTTTCCTGGGCCAAAGGAAAAAAAAGAAGTCAACACTCCTACTCCATTCAAATAACCCAATCGAAGTGCAACATGTTTTAGGCCTTTTAGAGAAGGTGCTTTGTCCTCCGTCATGGCATTCTGTTGATCTTGTAACAAATTCATTCTCAATTTACCTCGTTTTCACCGAAAAATTTATTGACAGGCAGCAAAGTGCGCCCTTTTCTCTTCGTCCCGGTTCAAATTGCATCGGTGACTGTCAGACAATGTGAAAGGGTGCCTTTCCAGCGTGGAATAAAGGGGGAAATTATTTCTTTTTTCCTTATTCCAATAAATTGCAGCTAAACAATCCCGGCTGACAACAATAAAAAACCGATTTTGTAACCTCAAATGTAACATTAATTAACACTTTCCGCCGTGGCCGTGTTTTGTTTACTTTCTTGACAAGATGCCAACAACTGTGCTGACAAGTCCCCTTTTTATAATTGTTTAAAATTGAGTGGAAAGTTAGAAAAGCGAGCTCGAAATGAATGGTTTTTAAAGGATTCTATTTCATAGCCTTTCGTCAACGCCAATGATGCAATTACAGTAGGTAATTCAATATAATATAAGAGCTATTGAGGTAATATGTACCCCAGCAAGAGGCAAATTGACTCTTGGTCGCTGGCTTTGCTAAAATGTTGCTGCAGAATGCTCGACAATGTTGGAGTTCAGGGTTTTAACGGATCTTCATGCAGCTTCTTGAGGACCGCCATTAGCCAGATTTGTAAAGCAAACTATGCTGTGAAATTGGTTTAGAAGTCCGGTCCGTCCAACGATCAGGTATTGACTCATAATTAGCACATTATCAGATTATTAATTTGATTGATATTTTCATCAAATATTTCAATAGAGATGGTAAAATTTACTCAAATGAATACACAATTAATTGAACCTCTCATGAGGATAGCAAGTTCATGATTAAAAAAAAGCTCTCGTATATATTTCTTAAAAAAACTAAATTTTAGATGACAATTTATTGAACCATCTGTAAATTTTATGACTTAAGATTACTTCTGATTGAAAACAGTTTTTTTTCTTGAATTCTAAGATTGAAAGATATGATACAACAACAATACTTACAAATGCACTGATGGCGCATGGATAGGACCCAATTTGTACGTTGTGTGTAAATTAATTGACACGAGTATTATTATTTGACTGTCATGCACATTAAAACATTGTCAAAGGTCTGCACTCTAACTTGGAAGTACTTTCTTGATCATAAGTTTGGGTTCACCCTTTAAAAAACATGTAAATGTTTTTTTGCTCATAGGGTAGTGCGCTACTTCGTCGTAATTGCCCATTTCCGTTCTATCGATCGGAAAAGATCAATAATATCAATGATTTCACCATGTAAAAATCAACAATAGGTTTGTTCCGATGCGTTAGTTCATTAGCTACAACATAAATCCTATTCTAGCGCATTGTATCAATATTTAGGTTAATTTTTCTCAAGCGTTCCTAGCGAATCCCCTTTTTCTACGTTTATCCGTAGGATGGCGTTTTAATGCGCTACCCAGGTAACAATTTAATGCTTAACAAGTTGTGTTCAATCGATTTTAATTCAGCCTTAGTTTGAATAATTGTTGTACATATTACCACGGTGATTTTAATCAGCTTAACAGTTGTATAAATTATAAGTATAAAAGGCATTAAACAACAGTCTTTTCCAACCCTTGTTTAGCCTTCTAGTTTTATTTAGATAAAAAAATAATGGAGACCGCTTCATATCTTATACATTTTATGGGACTGCAACAAGGTGCTGACTAACTAATTGGATTTATATATTTATATTGTTACTATAAGTCTAAAAATTACCTTTGCATTTCGGGATTCAAACTGGCAGTCGCTGATTCACAGGCATTAATCATACCTACGTAACCACTTAAGCATATGTGTGGCAAAAGGTATGATAATTAACTTGAAACGCGTCAAATTTAAGTTGAATAATAGCAACCGGAAGAGTATTACGGTATTACACAGCAATGCATAATTGTAAACAACAACTGGTGACAGTAAAACATTCTTCTCATTTTCAAGTGTAATCAACACAATGAAGACACAAGTGCGTTTCGATCATGTGGAAGCTGTTTTAGTGCCATAATACAAATGTTAAAGCTTCCGACTTCGTCACAGCCCACTTATACCTGGAGCTATTCCTAAAAAGCTCCTCCTGCTGCTGCCGCTGCTTGGGATTAGAAAGGTAGGCAGTGAATTTAGAAGAACTAAAATGCCGGCAATGCAACGAGTGACACTGACTACATTTAACAAATCAGGCTATCAACATATTTGTAGTGCATTGCTGATTTGTGGTGTAGTGTTAAACTAAAATAAGGCTTGTTCAATCTTTAGATCAGCTAACTTATTGAGGTTGAATTATGGAGATACAATTAGCTTCACGCACTACTAATCAACTATATATTCAGCCTGCTGTTAATCAGCTTTGTTCACCTTAAATCAACCAATAATCAGCTTCAGTTCTTACTGTTCAGCTTAAATTGTTACTTGGGTAGGACGGAATTGAAACTCGTCGAATTTAGAATCAAGAAGTAGAATTAGATTTTAAACAATATCTCAAACCCGCTTAAAAAAGAGAGGTAAATCGCGGGTTGTGCTTAGGGGCTGTTCATTAACTACGTAGACAGTTTTTTTTTGAATTCTTGACCCCCCCCTGCGGAGACAATTTTCCATAAATTTTTTTTTAAATTTGTATGGACCGTGCATAATTGCCAACCCCCCCCCCACCCTAAACTATCTACGTAGTTTATGAACAGACCCTTAGTAGGACGGAAATTAGATCAAAAATCCTATCTCTGCCATTTTACGACTGATTTTCATTGAGCTATTGATTGAAATTTAATTGGTCGGTAACTGTTTCAATATATTTTACAGTTTCTGTACACTAAAACTTTTCTTAAAGTTACAACATTTTCTAAAATTCACTCTGAATATTCATAACGTATATTCTCAGAATAGGGTCAGCCAAATTTTGAAATGAAAGTGGTAGTAGAACCCTTATTCTATACCCATCGAGATTGTGAAAGTTTGTTTTTTTTTCCTTGATTTGTTTTCCGTTGATCTTGTTTTCCGTGCTGAGCACCAATGCTACCGACGCCAGGGAGGATTGAACCCAGGCCTGCTGGGGTGAGAGGTAATCACGCTTACCATTACACCACCGGTGCTGCTGAAAGTTTGGTTTAAACTTTTAGAATATGCTTTAAATCAATAAAATAGTTATTCTAGTCATCGATCAAAAGTTTGGGGTCACCCCACGTTAAGGTTTGTCGCTAATGTAAGTTTAATTGAAGTTTTAGTATATTACATAAATGGGAAAACATATAGAGCCCTCTTTTGTCCATTATTGGGTAACAGTTACTCATTGAATGGTAAAAAATTATATTCCACCCACTTTCCCCAAAATGACTGAAATTGTAGTCATTAATGGGTACTTTCATGTTACAGTGTGAGATAAATTTGTGCTCAAGATAAATATGAGCCAAAATCAAGAGATTGGCAAGGTTTTTAAATAGATAGGGGTGGTAATGGGTTCAGCCATACTAACTCCATTACAGTGAGAGCTCAATTTTTACAACACGACACTTACCGGAAAAAAAAGTATCTCGCTAATTTTTTTCTCTCTAAAACACTTCAATGAGCTGTACTTTTTCCGGTTGTATGAAATTTTCTGAAATCTTGGCTGCTGGTTGATCAAGTATCCAAGACTTTGAATACAATTGAACACAATTTTAGCTCATTTGGTTTAAGAAATTGCAGTATCATAAAGTGTATACCAAAAAGAGGGGTTTTACTAAAATTACTCAAACTTCATACGGTCTGTGCAAAATTATATCGATTATTCTTGGATACTTGGCCCACAAGTAGTCAAGATTTCAGAAAACTCCATGTATATCCGGAAAAGTTACAACTCTGTTAAATTTTTTGGAGAGGGAAATAAATTGCGAGGTTGTATCCTAACAAGAGAGAAATACTTAAATTATAACATAATTATATTAATTTCTGTTATTATTAACACATGTTGATATGATTTTGTTTCAGGATCTCATTTCAGTGTTGTGGTTGCACTTTATTTTATACACTTTGTTTCCAGCGGAGGCATTCATGTCTGCTTCAGTGGTTTAAGTGTAATAGTGTGTGGGTGTAAGTGATAGTGTTTATTATACAAATAAAATTCCACTCAGCTTTTATCTCCATTGCTCGTTGCTTCTTCTTCTGGTTCATCGACTGCTTGCTAATTGGATTTAATCTCTTGTTTTTGATTCTTCTTCTCTGCCAATTTCACCTGTACTTATTTTATCTTTTCATAATCTTCTTTCTTCATCACCTTCGTTTTCTCCGTAGCATTCGTCCGTTTCTTACTATCTGCCATGTTTTGGTTTGCTCCGCTGTATCCAATTGCGGTTCCTCTTCACTTCGTTTGCATTCTCATCATCATCTTCTCGTATTCTCTTGTACTGCATCTTCCGTGGTTTGCTTGATTTTCTTCAATTTTTTCTCTCTTCTTTACACTTTCTTCGAAAGTTTCTTGCAGCACCCTTTTCTTCGCTTTATCTCAATCCGTGTCTTCTTTGCCTTGATTTCCACTCTTTCTTCTTTCCTTCTCCGATACTTCTTCAGCTTCACCTTATTCATCCAATTCTTCGCCTCTTTTTCGCTTTGTTCATTCATTTCCGCACAATTTCATTTTACATTGTTTTGCTTCTGCTCCGTCTTCTTCTTTGTTCTCTCCGTCATCTGCTCAGTTTCTGAATTTTATATTATAATAATAATAATTAGGCCTGAGTGCCGATCAAAATTTTGTCGGCGGTGGCGTCACGCCGTTTGCATTCGGTGGTGCGGCGGCATGGACGGGCGTGGACCGGTGTCAAAAACCCTACTATTTATATGCAGCACCTTACTCAACAAGCAGCATAAAATACGGAATGGCGAGAAGATTGCTCAATTTTCCCTCGAACATTCTTTATTTTCTTTATCTTTTCTTCTTGAAAAAAAAATCCAATTTCTATGAAGGTCTATCAACTTATTTCAAGTTTCATAATTATTATTTTTACACGTTTATTTTAATTTAAACATCTATGACCTTTTACAAAGTGAGCTTATGAAATTTGAAACAATGATCCCAAAACTTCCAGTAAGTTTTTAAGTCAAACCCTAAAGTTTAAAAAACAGTTTGCTGAATGTCTTTAATACTTTCTAAGCTATTATGAAATTTCCTATACTTCTTCAAATTTGGAAGATCTTCTAAGAAGTTTCTTGAACTTGTGAAGTTTTGCGAAGTTTTTTGAAGTATTACGTATGTAATTTTCTTGACAATGTTCTTAAATAGAATTTCTATTAACTTCACTCCTGCAAGGTTATCTGAACTTTTTAGAATTTCGTTGATTTTCAACAAAGTTTTAATTAATGAAGATTTGCCAATTAAACAAAATTTCCTTAGCTACAACAAAACTTTTATGAGGATCCCATTTCATAGACTTCATAGACCTTCAAGAAGCATCGTAGAACTTATGAAAAGTTCGTAGGCATTCAGTTCTGAAAATATTCTAGAAGTGCAGCAATTCAGAAAATTCAGCTTAGTTTATAAAAACCCAGCAAACTTTGTAGAAGTTTATTAAGCTTCAAAGAACTTCAGTGAAACTCAGTTGAACATGATACTTCAGATAATTTTGTAGAAGTTCTGAAAAATTTGAACAAGTTCATCACATGTTTTGAAAAATGAGTGAACTTTAAAAAAAATTTAAGGATTCCTATTTTTTCCATGATTTGTTTTTTTGCCTATCTTGTTTTCCGTACTGATTACCAACGCGAGGGATGCAGCTCTCACACCTGGACCACAGACAAACAGACATGATTGTTAGAAGGAAATTCTTCAAAAATATCGTCAGGCGTATTTTGAATGCACGCTAGCACCCACTGTTTGTGCAACGTCATCTACATGTACAACTACCCTACCCACTGTAGCTACTATACAAACGAATACAAATAAACAATATATCAGTATTTCGTATGCCTCCGCTATGGCAGGACGGCAAAGCACATCGGTGTGTTTTATTTCATTTATTCGTCTCCGTAACAAGCATTTATTTACAACCGGAGCATCCCTCGTTCATGCATTTTTTACTAGTTGCTTTTCCCTCGTTCAGTCAACACACGAACTGTATTGAATAAAAACAAAACAGATGAAAGTCATTGATGTCGATTTGACTGAATTTTGCAGAAATACGGATCCGTAGGAGATATTCACAGAAGGTCAGACTTTTATTAGGGATTTGTTTTGTTTGTTTAGTGCGATTTTTATTTTGCTGAAAACAAGTTTTCAAACGTGGTAATGCATCACTAATGACTGAAATTTCGACCACCGGTCATCACTTTAATGTGTACACAGCAAACAATATGTATCAATCAATGATATTCACGGTGATGTATTGAACATCAATAACTGGTAAACGTTGACAGAATATTACAGTAATCAAAACGATTTGTTCTTCAATTCTGTGTACATCGCACAGCACATGACAAATGCCAAAACCTTATTTGCGATGAACGTGATTCTGAGATGTATGCCTGTTTGTCTGAGCCAGAACCCCACCTATCGACTCATCAACTCATGGCTTTACTTTCCCTCTGAAGGAAGGCGTGATTAGAGATTTTATGCCTCAGAAAATCCCGGTGGCACCGACGAGAAGCAAACACGTTTATCACTACACCACCGGTTCCGCTACATTTAACGAATTTTGTAGAAAATCAAGGAACTATGCTGAAGTTCAGTGATTTTTCTATTTCTCATTAGAGTTGTTCAGAGGATATCTTTGAAATTCAGGAAGTTGATGCTAAATTTGGAGAATTTCTTAGAAAATAAATTCAGAGAAAATCGAAAAAAATTGGGAATGCTTTGTAGAAATGCGAGAAAACTGTTTACAACTGGAAACCTTATAAAAAGGGAATCTTCGTTGAAATTAAAGGGAATTTTGTTTATTTTTATGAAACTTCGTAAAAGTTTATTTAGCTCCAGTGTCATGCACAATTTAATGGTCTTAAAATATCATATGGAAATTTTGTAAAACTTCTGGAATTTTTGAAGAACCTTAGGGCAATTTGAAGAAATTCAGCTAACTTTTCAAGAATTATGAGAACTACATAGAATTTAAGCGAACTACGTAGATATTCCAGGAGCTTCGTAAAACTTCATAGAAATACTGATTTAAAATTTTAGAAGATCAACAAACTTTGTAGAAGTTCAAGAGTAAAAGCAACTATTGTGGAAGCTTAGTATGCTCTTCAGAACTGCAAGCTTTGCTTTGAGAACTTACTGGACGTTTTGGGAACTTTGTTTCGCTCAGATCTTCAGATCTCAGAAAAATCGTAAAAAAGGTTCAAGGTCATTCCTGAAGTTTGGAGGTCATGGGTGATCTAATATCTTGATAGCATAGAGAGAACTTAGAAAATATAAGGAACTTAAAAGTTATGGAAGCTTGTAGAATATGAGAAAACATAAAGGAAATAAAGCTAAGGAAACTTTCTAGACAGTCAAGGATCATTGGAGCAATTTTACGTCCCTCAGGATATATAGGACTGTTCACTTTAAGTCACATGTTTTTGTTTGTCTACTTAGATGCCTTATCGCTTGTCATTTTGTCTTTTGGAGATATTTTTGATTCCTTGATCCTGAGCGGTGGCAGCAACTTCACCGTTGAATTCCAAAGACGATGGGACTCCCTGCGTTGCTCGTTCACGTAGTTCCAAACGGATTTCGGGTGTAACTTAAGTTTGCGCTGGATGCCTCGTTGGAGCCGTGAAAAGCATTCACGGCTGACACATTGGTACATGAGATTTAGCTTCACATAATGAAGGTTCAGAGGAAGCGTGAGATACTTCGTAAATCTCGCGAAACATTTGAAAAGGGTCTATCCTCGTTGATCGATTCTCTTCCTCGACTTTCTCTGTGGGTTACCACGGCAACATAAACGAATTTCTCGCTAAGCTCGCAGCACAGTTCGACAAAAGATGATGTTAGCTTGCGCCTGAAACAACACACTGAATGGGATAATCATTTGCAGTCGGGTTATTTGCGAAAGAGAAAATAGATGAAGAGAATCGATCAACAATGATAGGCCCTTATTCTCGTGTTGCGCGAGAAATCTTCTCAATGCCGCTCGCTTGATTGACTTCAACCTACGTAGCTCTCTCGTCTGCCAGGGAGGGTGAGAAACTTTGTGGTGATTTATTTCGGGAAGCGTCTGTCAATGACATATCAAATAAGTAAAATTGACAGATTCTCTTCGTCGACTTTCTCTTTGCATCCTCATGGCCATATTAAGACATTCCCAGCTATTTCCAGCACACAGATCGATGAAAGAAGCTATTATCTAGCTTTTAATATGACAAACACGCCAAGAAACGGTTCTGTATCTAAATTATTAACGAAAGGGAAAATCGGTTAAGAGAATCGATCAATGTTACTTGGAACGTAATTCATTGTTCAGCTTGATATGCCAGGACATGTCCAAAGGTTTGCACTGAAGCCTCAACGTCATTCTCTGACCCATGCCAGACAATACATCTATGATGCTACGGTGGTCAGGTTTACAGAAGTCATAACATACCGCAGCAGGATAACCACGAAGCAGAGGTCCAAACTGCGATTGTTTTCGTTAACTACATAGCGAATTTGAGAAACCGTTGCTGTACTATGGAGCGTGAAATGTAGAGCTATCAGGATCTGTATATAGAAATCCGCTATTAGATGGACTCCACGAAATGCCTGGCAGAAGTCACTCAAAATGAATATCTCATCAACTGGATTGGCACTTTCGATCAGTGCTGTTAATTTTCATATCATTCGATTGAAGATGAACCAATCAATCAATCAATTTTGTGAAAACGAATTCTCACATGCCCATCATTAGAACCTCATCGTCACTGTCAATTGATTTACGACAGTGGAGTATGGAAGAAACCCAAAAAAATGGTCTCGAACAGACAAGTCGACCCGATGTTGGATCAATGTAAGGCAAATTTCGCCGGTATGTCGACCAGAGCTCCGTTTATGTGTAGGTTACACTCAATTGAATGATATTAGGCGTTTCTCAAATGAGAATGATCCATGCCTTCGTCAAATGACTAAGCAACTGATATCACTCATCCGAAGGAGGTCCTCTCTGATAGCGGATAGCTGCTTTTCTTATTTTCATCAAAAATGTACAATTGATTTTGAGAATTTACAGCCCTGCTTTCGATAACTGCAAAAGCTGACCGACAGTGAGCTGTGACAGTGAACATACTTCACATTGTTCCATGAATCGTTCTCGATGGCACTTGCCTCCAACCCTCTACGGACAGCTAAAATGACACCTCCACCAGTAGATTTACGGCTGTTGTTAGGATTTCGATAGCAACGAAAGATCTCGTTGTCAGGTTCGAAGACTTTACTGGAAAGCGTTCGAGAATCGAGCCACGTTTCGCACAGGACAATTACATTATAGCAACGATCCGATACAGCTAGACGGTACTCTTCAACATCAAAATTCATTCCACAGGCGTTTTGGTAGAAGATCACGACGTCCTGCTTAAGGCAAGGAATCTAACGATTGTTCTCCCTGGAACTCACAGATACGATAACTGACCAACCAGGTCCGGAACGACTATGACGAACGAAGCCTGCTGATGGCAGGACTGAGACGGGGGGCAATACAGTTGGATATATACAAGCAATTTTATAGATTCGGTATCTGATCCTCCCACCTCCATTTTATAAGAATCTTTTCTCTGACGCACTACAAGCCAGATATTTAAGTTTCACCACCAGATAACGTCAACGCAATATTGAATGAAACATTTTTTGGCAGATTTTCTTATCAGTATACATCCTTAAAAAACTCCTCCCACCCACGGCTCCTGGATCACCCGCCAAACCACTGAGGGGACTCGCACAAGTGCTAAAACTTGCTCTAAGCAAACGAAGCATAAATCATTTCCCATCGCCATCGCCGCCGGCAGCTACATCGTGCGACAGCCATACAACATCTGACTTACTTACTATCGACGAATCTCCTTGATAGGCCTCGTATATGGCGGGCGGGTGGTCGGTCGACTCAGTTGAAAGAAAAAAAAAGTTCCCAAGGGACTCTTCAACGTCGTCATCGCATCGTTGTTCCAAATTTCCTCAGCCTCAAGAGAAGACAAAGCGACAAGTGCGCCAATGTTGTGTGACTGACAATCATCGCACTTCTTTCGTCCTCCGTCGGGTGTCAATTGGCGTGGAAGCCGATAAGTAGATCAAGATTTATTGGCTTTCTGTGGGGGGTGTCGCCGACGTTTTCCATGTCACTGGGAGTGGGAAGTTTGGAATTCAGCTGAAGATTTGCCTTCAAGCTGAAGAGGAATGCGGCTGGCGGTGGTTGTGTTCTTTTCGTAGGTGATTTGAAATTTAAATCGACATGCAAATTGATACCCGCAAATGTCGTATGTCTTCCGGAGAAGAATTTTCTTTTTGCATTCTAAAAAAAAAAACATGTCAAAGACATTCCGAATGATCTTTGAACACATTATACTCTTAATCTGTGAAAAAAGCTAGTCAGAAATCTACTGCATCTCACTACAAAGTATTCAAAGGGAAAACTTGTGAATGAAGCTCCCAAACTGAACGAAGCAAAAACTCCAAGAATACCACACCTGAAGAAGCTTCACTATCTCCGACACTGATTTGCTACCTTTGCCACCGGGGTATCGTTCCCGTAATGGCACCAATCGGCAACGACCGCCCCCAAAGTTCATTCAATATAGACCACCGCATCTCGATATCTCGGCTCGACTTCCTTTTTGCATATTGCCAACGCCATCTCGACATAAGTGGATGCATGCAGATTGAGAAAAAAAAATCACCATCCTCGCTCTCGGATCCACTTCTTTCCGAGTGAGTTTGTCCGTGCGATCGTTTCGCTATAATTTAATTGAATTAAATTATCGTACTTCTTCGTCTTGCTTTCCACTCGAAGGTTTTTTTTTCCCTTCAGTCCTGTTGGTTCATTCATGTCTTGTTTTCAATCTTGAGTAATTGTTGCAAAAATATGTTTATCGACGTTGCACCTTTGCATTCTTCACCGTTCCTGCCTCTCGCCAACCGGAATCGTGTTGATACTGGGTGGAAAGCATCCCTGTCCCTCTATGACTCGTGATGCAAACAGGTCTTCGCGAATCGATAGGGAGAGTTGGGTACGGTTGATTTTCGGCTTCAAATTCGGAACTTCTGTATCTGGGAAAGTAAGTGGAGAAAGTTGGAAGTATTACATATCTTGGCAGCCCGAATACGTCAGCGAATTTATGAAATAATTGGGGATTAAACCAGAGCGAACAAAATGCAAAAACTGCAGGCAACGTATAGTTTGAGCTTGGTGGGTTCATAATTGGATCTCGAATGTTGATACTGTCAAAATGCAGAACTAGCATTAAAAAATTGAAATTGTCACTTCTGAATTAAAAGCTAGATTTTAACTTTGTTATCTATCTAAGAACGATTGCGCAATAATATCGTGAACCAATGATACACGCGCGCCGGAGGCGAACCAGCCTCAGGCTGAAAGCCTCCCTAATAATGAAAACTTAACTTCTGATATACGAGTTCATGCACGGTATCAGAAAACATAAATCTTCTCCTTCTTCGACAGTTGAGTAGATGGTAAAGGTACCCACTAACCATGATTGTTCGACGCTCTGGCTTCCCAGTGGCAGCAAAATAGACGCTTTTTGTATTTATATATCATGTTAAAGGGGTAGAGGCTCTGGGAGGAGATGATTTTTTAAATATTTCAATGACAATCAAAAACTGTGTTGAAAAGTCCAGTTCATACCCATTTTATTTTTTGCACTAATGGGTTTTTTTTTGTAACAAGGTGTGTTATAAATATGATATAATCCCAACAACCGTTGTAAAGTAAGAAAATGTGTAACAGTATAAAACCAAATAATCCTAAAATTCACCCGGTCATTGCGATTAAACGGCGGTGTAGCGGTAAGCGTTACTGCGTTCTCACCCCAGTGATTCTGGGTTCAATTCCAGTTGACGTCATTGGGATTTTTCTGAGGTGAGAAATCTCTGGTCTCGTCTTCCTTCGAAAGGGAAGTAAAACCGTTGGTCACTGCCCATGTGTTGATGGGTGTTATCCTGGCCATTCGATTGTCGTCAAAAAAAGTAAGAGGTTTTATACAAGACACGACCGTAGAATTGACGTAGGATTACGAAAGGTAGTTTTGATGTCACAGAAAAGGTATAGTAAATATTAAATTTATTTCTTAACTTCAGAAGCAATTTGAGAGTTCTTTTTTTGAGGTGCTCTGTCGGTGTCCTGGACGATATTTCGTGGCTACAAGCTCTTACTTGAACTCTTTAGTTATCAGTCATTTGGGGTCTTGAAAAGAACCGATGGGTTGGAAGCTTGGAAGCCAGTTTAGAACAATGTAGTGGATTTTTTTCCTCGATGTTCTTGAAGATGATAGCGGTGCGGAAATGAAATATGTATTAGGAAAAGCACATCAATCACAGAAACTGAGCATACTGGACGGTACGTACGTTTATGCTTTTTGATGCAAATTTTAAGCCCCTTCTATTAAGTGAATTCGGCAAGATTTTTTTGGCATAATTCTCTTAATAGTAGGGACTTAAAATTTGCATTAAAAGGCATAAAGATAGGCATGTTCAGTGCTCGGTGTCAATATTCTTCCTCCTTCTTCGGAGAATGGATCGCTCAGTGGGCTGCAGCTCACGCTTGCGGGCAGCCTTTCTTCGTGTACTGTTGAACAATCTACAATGCCTCGTGAAGAAAGCACTGCTGCTGCTACTGCTGATGATGACCATTGGACACCACCACTCACCACACGCGGTCATTGAATAAACACCGTTCGGTGAGACCGGAGTGAATTCGATTTTGAAACCTGTGTTAGGGAAAGTACTTTTCTCAGTTAACCGGTGATTATTTTCATTATTATAGCAACAGTTGCACATGTGCAATTTTCAATTGTGCAAATTGATAAAGTGATCATTTTTAGCAGATTCATAGATGACATTACAATCGATTGGCTTGCTTAGAATTATTATCCATCCGCTATTGAAAGAGTTATAAGTGGTCAAATGCTGACCACTTTTCGTAAAGCGGTCGATTTTGGTTTTTTGAAATTGCACCCCCAATATGTTGCCGAAAGACGTAATCCTACGTCAAAACAGCGTACGTTTCAATAAATCGTAACCAAGTTCCAATAGGAATGTGAATCATTTTGATTTTTTTGTATTTGATTTGTGAACAAGCGCCGGCACTTCTATAAATAGAATGATTTAGTGAACTTGCACAAATCTAATCCTAAGATCCATATATATGGTTATCTGTACAATTCCACTAGATTTGTTCAGTAAGGGAGCAACTACAATGTGCATGGAATTTTTACAGAATATATATTGGGACCTCTCTTAGCTCAGTCGGTTAAGGTTCAATTTATTTTGATGTATTTTCGAAAAATCCAAATGCAGTTTTTTTTGCCGCATTATTTCAGATTTCAAAAAGCTCGCGTCATTCTATTATTTTTGCTATTTAAAACAAAATGACGCGAGCTTTTTGCAATCTGAAATGATGCATCGAAAAAAAAAACTGTATTTGAATTTTTCGAAAATGCGTTAAGGTGCAACTATATAGCAAGACCATGGAGGCGGCTGGGTGCGATTCCCGATATGGTCTGGGAATATTAAGGATTGTAAAATTTCTCGACTTCCCTGGACATGGAGTATGATTGTTCTTGTGTGTGTGTTTATACTGTAACTCCCACTGAGTGTCTGAAAGTGGAATTATGGATAAAATCTGCCTGCAATCATTTCTTATTAATGCAGGAAGCTCGAACCAGGGAATTGAAAAGTGACTGGTTTACCGTAGCTCCAATAGCCCATTTCAAGAACGCAAGCATCCCGAAGCTATTTTCACACACGATAAGCCCCGCTCCAATACATTACCGACGCTTATATACACTAGAGAGGGTCTAGTATAAGAGAGGAGTGGTTTGACTGGTTTTGAGCCATACGAACTGTCAAAGCCAGAACCAATCATGCCTATCTTAATCGCATTGGCAGTGTCGCTAGAAATTGCCTAGGCTAGAGTCGGTGTATAATGAGTCACGCCAAGAGAAAAACAGTTTAACTCGCATCACGGTTTTCGAAAGATTCCCTTTCTTTTCACTTGGTAACAGAGGACTTCTACATCAACTTCAAATGACTTCTAGCCATAAATAAAAATAGCGGCTGCAGTAAATCATTATATCAGTTATTTTGTCAAATTATCTTAACAAAAAATAGTAGAAATTCTCAATACTGGTCATTACTAAACGTATCCCATGACAAGTTAATGCTCACTGCGTATTTATGATCATTTCTTCGATCAAATTTTACATTTTATTGCAATACCTTTCGTACACCTTTCATAGCATCGTAATGTTTGTTTACTTTGCTCGATAGGTAGCCAGTTTGACAGTTCAATAGGTAGACTTGGCTTCACTCTTGGTGTGACTCATTATACACCGAATCTAGCCTAGGCATTGGTTTCCAAGGCAGTTTGTTTTGAATTCGCTCCTCTCTTATACTAATACTAATACTAATACTCTCTAATATAAACCATTGATAACGTACTGAAACTTTCAATTAAGCAGTAGTGCAACCGTTGATTGACGCGTATTGAGTAAGTTTTAAAATTATTGTCTTAATTTAGATAGAGGAATGAAAAGGCTAATGAACTTAACTGTGCGTTGTAAAGCGCGGAACAAACGACACCTGATACAACGAAAATAGGAGGGATTTGATAACTAGGGGAAATAGCTCTAATGTTGCCAATGGATCTAAGATTGGGCCCATCGTTAAAAATATGCTATTTATCAATTTTATCTAGAAGAACACGTAATTGGGACGGTACTAATGGATATTTTTGGTCGCTATTGAAACTGAAACCACTTCAGTACTTTTAATTAAAACTTTTTAAAACTGAAATTGAAAATGTTGAACAACAAAAACACATCATTTTTGCAACATGGCTTACTTCGATCCATAGAGTATGAATGTACTTGTCATACGCGTTACACAATAATACTAATGCAAAAATGGCACATGCTTAGAAAGCTCTCAATTAAAAACTGTGGAAGTGCTCAATGAACACAAAGTTGAGAGCCGGCATGAAGTCCCAGTGGAGACGAAGATATATTAGATAACTTATAAGTTATAACATAAAAAATAAATATTGAAAGCACGGCGCCGCAACCAGCGCGATTAGTCCAATTAACGTGCATGTTGAATTGTAAAGGAGACTTTTTGTGATGAACATTTAGGCATTTTGAAATTTCCTTTTGCTACTTTTTTGAGGAAATTCCTTAGAAAGTCTCGAAAACATACGACAAAATTTTCACCTGTTTCACTCTCAGTACACGCAAACCAAAACTGTATTACTTTGAATGTTAATCGCATTTCCTATCTTCCTCCGCTGCGAATACTGCAGCGAATGATATAAGCTGACATTGTAAACAATGTAATGATTTTTTTTTATCTTTTTTATTTCGAGTTCTGTGTACGCTTTCGACTGTATAAGCAAGTAGAGATGAACTAGCATTTGGCTAGTAATATTTAAAATAAAGATTAAAAACAAAATGTACAAGCAAGCATTTTATTTATAACATTGTAGAACGACAATTCTCTCCAATTCTCGTTTATACAAAAAAAATCGAGTAAGGCTTGTACTCGAAAAAAATGCACCATTTTTATCCGTGGGTAAAAATTGATGAAAATTTGGGTATAACTAGTTTGGAGTGAAATGTTTACATGTGCAAAATTTCATAACAATCGGTTCAGTGGTTATTGAGATGTCATCGAAACAAGAAGAAAATCGCCGGAGAATTTTGCGCGCCGTCATGGAAAATCCGACTGCGACCATGAGATGGATCGGAAGACAAGTGGGAATCACCCATACAACTGTGTCTCGGCTCGGGTGGTAGAATCGTTTAAGGAGTCCCAGACGACCGAGCGGCTGGAAGTGGAAGAAAATCGAAGACAGCTGACCCTGTGAAGGCCCGGAAGGTGTTGGATTATTTCAAGCGTAATCCGAACCTTTCGATTCGCGACGCGGCTCTGAAGGCAAAGTGTTCCGCCTGGTTCGTTCAGCAAACCATGAAACGAGCTGGGCTTCGTGTATTCAAGGTCCGGAAGGCACCGAACCGGCGTGATCAACAAAACACGGCGGTCAAATCCCGCGCAAGGAAGCTGTATCGAGAGTGGTTAACAAAACCGATGTGTGTGGTTATGGATGACGAAACCTACATCAAGGCAGACGCAACGCTGGAGTTCTACGTTGCCAAATCACGGTTTGATGTTCCGGAAGACATAAGGAAGAAGAAAATGGACAAATTCGCTAAAAAATACTTGCTCTGGCAGGCCATATACCAATGCGGTAAACTGAGTAAACCGTACATCACAATGGGTACCATCAACAGCGAAATTTACCGCACCGAGTGCCTCCAGAAGCGTCTGTTGCCCTTAATGCGGTCCCACGGAGGCGAGACATTATTTTGGCCGGACCTGGCATCATGCCATTACGCGCGATCGACGTTGGATTGGTACAGAGACAATGACGTGGTTTTTGTACCAAAAACCGCCAACCCCCCAAATTCACCAGAGATTCGTCCGGTGGAAAGATTTTGGGCCATAATAAAGGCCAAAGTTCGAAAATCGTCCAAGGTGTTTAAGAACGAGCTGGAGTTCAAGAAAGAATGGATGAATGTGACCAAAAAGGTCGGCTCCACCATTGCCCAAAATGTAATGAGGGATCTTAAGGGAAAGGTGCGGGATTTCAGCGATGGAAAAGAAATTGTATAAAGTAATTATGCTGAAACATAATCCATATGTATTAGTTCATTCCCTGAAAGTTTCAAGAAAATTCGACTTAAAATAAATTTTTGGCGAACACTTTTGTCTGGTGCATTTTTTTCGAGTACAGGCCTTATGAGAGGAAATGAGCGCTTCTTATTCACTTTTAGCCTATCCATATTTCGCAGCATGAGAGAGTAGTGGAGAAAGCACAGGTCTGATTAGCAAAGTTTGTAGTTTCGAGTCCTGTTGGCAACCTTTTTTTCTATTTTTTGACATGATTCATTTCACTCACTAATACACTCCACATTTTTCATTCTCAATTTTCTTGCATTGGGCCACAGCTCGGTATATCTCATCCTCCGTTCATGCGATTTGCACTAACATCCTGTGATGATGAATCCCTCATAATTGTAAGAAAATCTTACATCTCCTAAAAACTTACTGAAGATTTCCGCAAGATCCCCACTCTCACTTACGGTCATATGTGTTTATGGCCCGTAGCAGTTTGCAAACTGCATCTCACTACCTCTGCATGGAAGCTAGCAGCGAATTCAACTGACGACTCCTGAAGGACCGAAAATGTGCCGTAATTATTATCTTAATTTGATGCAATCTCATTCTATATGTTATTATTTTAACCTTTTATTGTTATTGTTTTCTGGTGGCGAGAGCCCTCTTCGGACCGACGTAGCATCGTCGTCGTTCCACTCACGTTACATGCAAAGTAGCATATGGAGCATTGGATTGTGGTTGGTGCGAGCGAACGAGGGTCTGAATTATATTTATATAGGGTAGATGAGCCCGAAGTTATGGAACTAAAGTAATTTTTTTTAGATTTGTCATTTGGTGAATGGTCTCTAAAGTAAATAGTTTTGAAAATTACATGTAACGTCAACTACCAGGACCACAACTACAGGAGCACCCACCCTAAGTATGCAAAACAAAAGTAGTATGGGGAGTCACTGCATTTCCTCAGTCTGTGCCATCGCGTGCCTAACCAGCAGAAGGCGACACTTGCGATGACCATCGGACTGATCTCGAGTGGCTCGTAACCACCATTGAGTGGTCAAAATTCTTAGTCGCTTGCTGTCGGGGAATGCGTAGGGGTGGAGCAAAATTGTTTTTGAGTGGCACCTTGTGTGGTTTACTTTTGGATTAATGTCGAATGTATGAAATTTGAATCTAGTTTTTTTGTTAGTTGTCCTGCAATTAATTTGCCTTGCTATTGTTTGATTATTGAATTTAAATCATATTTCCTTCCAAGTTAACACCTCTGATCACTACTATTCAAATTAATTACTTTTGTTGTTACAGACCATCGACTTATTTGCAAAATTTGATGCGAGAATCCCATGAAATGTAGTACATAGTCTAATAATTGTACAGTAATTATTTCACGTCGCATGTAATGCTGCTCATACACCATTAACTTATGAACCTACTAAACTTCCCTCGTGATATATGGAATTTTTTCTGGACCCTGGTGGTGGTAAGATCGTTTTGCTGATTAAGTAATTACATGCTACCCTCTAGAAATGGTCGCCACCGTCGACGCGTCGGTGGTGTCTTCATCGTCCAAAATTAATGTTTCATCAGGCCCATTTTCCAAAGAGCTTCTTCCCGCACCCATGGCTACACTGCATCACCTTGGTGGAGTACTTTAACGGAAATAAAAATAATGAGTACCAGCTGGGATGATAAGAGCTACCACCGCACTAAGTATAGGATAGAAACGGCGACGACGACAGGTGCTGGAAGGCGGGGGCGAGATTTTTAATTCCTCCGGCTACGTTAATCTCTTTGTTTCAGAGGGAGAGAGCATCGGAGGGAACAACAAAAAGGCACAAACGGAGGGGAGCCGGTAAGTCGACTGCTGGATGGATATTATTAAGTGCTTAACATAATGGCAGCGACTACCGAGCATCTCGGTTTGGTTGTGCTCTGCGATGAGAGGTAAATAACGATTATTATGATTTACGGAAAATTGCGCTCTGACCACGGCGGGGTGGCGATTAGAGAGATGCAACAGTCGGTGTCCTTTAGGAGTATTTGCCAATTGCCCTAATGGTCAATTTGTCTCCGGGTGGAATGCTTGCCTGCTAAGGGATGTATAGTAATCGTGGCGATGTTGGCGATGGTTTGCGATTGAATATTTAGTCTTATATACCTACTTCATTTTTATGTAATTAGTCTTCAGTGATGACTTGGGTCAAGATTTTTTTTTAGGATCCTCTAGCATCTTTTCAATCCAACACATTCTCATAACAGTATTTAGCATACATATTCTTTTTATTCAGATGGTTTTTTATGTTTGCGTGTGCTGAGTACAAGTTGTTTAGTTGTTGAAAAGCCCTTTCAATCAATGCTACCGACGCCAGGGAGGCAGCTCTCACACCTCTACCTATTGGCCCATCAACTCATGAACCAACGGTGTTTGTTCAAAACGTGCCGCTAGCGTAGTGTTATAGTACGTTCAGACTACAGAGTTATAACATGTTATAGCGCTATCTTGATGGTGGTTTCTGTGTTGCAATTAGTTGACAACCGTTATAACATGTTATAACTCTCCAGTCTGGACAGCGCTTTATCATGCCTACTGTGCTACTGTAAGATTGTAAATAAAGTAGTATAGTTCGCATGCCTCTGCTATGGCAAAATGGCCCGATAAACGACGGTGTTTTATTTTCACCATCTATTAATCACACAACGTAGGGAAGTTCTGCCTCAGAACATCCCGGCGGCGCCGACTGGGATTGAACCCAGGCTTGTTGGGGCGAGAGGTAATCACGCTTACCACTACACACCCGACGCCGCTTTTTGATGTTTATGTCACGCAGCTTTGTATTGCAGGTACAAGTTGCAAGTTGATTAATATCTGCATAGAAGTGACCTTAGCGTTTATTAGCTGCTATTATTCAGTGAAACTGACAAATTCAATAATGGTTGTGAAAAAGTTGAGTAAACGCTGTCGAAAACCTTTTTTTTCTAGCTGTATCTGAAGCTTTGCAGCTACTTTACAGCACAACGCTGGAAAAGTTAGCTTATAAAGCTGCAAATGTTAGTTGGGAATGGATCATTCTGGTAATTTCTTGGAATCGGGTAATACTTTTATCTTTTTTGTGTCCGAAAGATCCATCAGAATGTTTGTTTTTACTTTCTGAAGTTTTTTCAATCGGATTTTTTTTATAAATATCTAAAGCTATACAGTAAGAAATTAGTGCCTTTGAATAGAACTTTTGATGTGTGCTGCTGCGAAAAAAAAAGCATCCACAAGCAAGAGGAGGAGGACGATGGCGACAATAATGTCTTAAGACAGGATCTATAAACACATAATTTGGCGAGATCTTTTCATATTATTTTACTGACAATGTATATTCCCAATCGTGTTTTACATCATGCTTTATACGCGCTGGATTCAAAGCATTGATCTGAATCTGAAGGTGTGCTTGCAGTTCCATCAGCCATGTGATATCGGAACTGTAGACATGTGGAGCTTATGGCTTCTGAAAGTGACTTCGGAATTGGTATGAATTATCAAACATTTTAAAATGGGTTTCTGGATCAACAGTAGAGCTAGCACCTTCTAATTCCCGGACTAGAGCTGCTTTCAATTATCTCTTATATGATAATTTCAAGTATATTTCTTCCATAATACCACTTGCAAGAAATGTTGCAAACAATATTTTGAATGTTAACTTGTATGATACATGACGCTCCTTTTATATGCATCATAGTGATAGAAATTCACATTGCATTTTTCAACTGTGTAGGCTAAGAACCATTTTCAACCAACTTGGCCAAATTCGCCAACTCTCAAGGAAATGATCAAAATGTGTTTTGAAATAAAATTCAGCATGAGACATTTTTATTGCATTACACTCAATTTAATCATGTAATCTCAAATTGCTACCAAGTGTAATGCAACATGTTTCAAAACATAAAAAAACAAGAATAATATGATGGAATTAAAAATGTGTACCCATCCTGCATAAGGGCAAAATAAAAAATAAAATAGCGTAAAAACATAATTGAGTGTTATTTGATTACAATTTAATAACCGATGGTCTTAGCTTACTCGATGCCACGCTTGCATTTGCGTCGAATAATTTTTTTTTCATTAGACTTGATATCAAAAAACATAATTTTGCACTAACTTTCGAAAGTTTCCGAAACATAGGGATGTGATTTTTGAAAAGCTGATAAAGATTCCTTTAGACAATGCCAAATTTCAAGAAAAAATTATCTGTTTTTATACATCATCTGAAAGAGCTTTGTTTTCCTGGGGAAGGTAGCTCATCGATTCTTCCGGTTCGCCTCCTAGCATCGTGCTATAAGGTACCAGGCGATAACCAAGGTAGTTGATCGATAGCTCGATGACGTCATTTTGTTGGCGTCTGCAATGGGAAATTCTCATAGCAGGCGTTGACGATGGGACGTTGTCGAGTTGTTGAATAGCAACTATCGTGGTAACTCACCGATTACCTGTCGATCTGCCAAATTTGGAAAGACGTCTGCATTGAATTGTCTCATATCAAGACCAACAATTGAAATGGCCTTAACTCCATTTTGTAAACAAACCTTGTAAGGCCATTTTCTCGCGAACCGAAACCTTCATTCGCAAACCTAAACCACAATCGGGTAGAAGAGAATTTCCCCTACCTGTTCATTATGTTGGTTTGCCTTTGCGGACTTCGGTTCGCGGAAAAATGGCCTTACAAGGTTTGTTTACAAAATGGAGTTGGGGCCATTTCAATTGTTGGTCTTGATATAATAATATTCCGCCCACTATATCACAAGAAATTGCGAGTAGCTGAGTGGAATGGAGATAAGTTAAGCATTGGGTACAGGACCAAGTCTCCCCTGGGTGGTGCCAGAAGATGAGCGCAATAGAATCATCAAGTTGCCAAGTTGCCCCGTAACGTGGGTAGATCACCTTTTCGTGGTACGTTACGGGATGTAAGATCTACCACCGATTCCTAGTCCTGACTACTTCAAACTAGGGGAACAGGATTTTTCAGTAATCCAAGGAACACATCTCAAGACTCGGCTTTGTCTACCGAGGATGATCTTGAAACAAGGAAAAAAATGAGTTAGTTGTCTTCATCTATGTGAATCCTAATCTTCTATTCGTTGTTCCCTAGTTCCTGACTAATTCAAACTAGGGGAATAGGATTTTTCAGTAATCCAAGGAACACATCTTAGTCCTTGTTACTTTTTACGCCTTGTTGATAGTGACAAGACTCGGCTTTGTCTACCGAGGATGATCTTGAAACAAGGAAAAACAAATGAGTTATTTGTCTTCATCTATGTGATTACTAATCTTCTATTCGTTGTTCCCTAGTTTGAAGTGGTTGAGACTAGGGTTCTGATGCATGGTCATTATCGGTGTCATACCTTAATTTTGTTGCTAAGGAATCCAATTTTGACTGACAAAGGGGCGCGCCTTTGGAGGGTGTTTCAACACTCCGAAGGGTATAAATAGCGGGACCTTTCAATTAGAGTCGGATCCTTGCGATAAATGCAAGAGTGGCAACTGTAAAAAAAATCGAATACTTCATCATTTCTCAATAGTGATGGAGTAAGACGACATGCACTAAACTAAGGACACGGGATATACTACAATAGATCAATTAACTGGTCGCAGTAGTGTTAGGTTCCGAACAGAGGAAAAAAAAAAGTTGCCATAAGGCACGGAATGAGACTATTGCATGGCTGGGTAGTCAAAGTCTTCCATTCGTTAGTCATTTCAGGTGGATTAGAACAGGTTTAGGTTTAGGGTGGGCGTTGGCCAGATTTGGATTTTTCAGATATAATCTTAAATAGGACCTAGATTATTTAACACACTAGTAACCTCAACTTCTGTCACAATGTTTCATTGTGACTAATCAACACTCAATGGGTAAAATTATCAAATTTGCGGTAAATTTGAAAAAAAGGGAACTTGGAGTGTAGAGCGCACTGCCCACTGGACGATTCTGAAGCCTGACCAAGTGAGTGGGTTACGGGATTATTTGATTGTACGTCATTTCCAAATTATATATATATACATTCATACCATTGGCATTTTGTATTTGAGATTAGACAGAGACAGGATGCAGAGGGCCCGCTTAGGGGGAGCGTAACCTATATGTTATGGCTTCCATTTATTAAATAGTTCAGATAGGCTGGAAATGATAGGTTCATGGTGAGAAAATGTACCATATGGTACCCGTTCACTGATCAAAATTAGATTCAAATCGTCAGGCCCTGCCCTGGAATAAGGGGATTGACGATGATTTGTCAAGTTTCATTTTGCATTTGCATATAATTGTAACATTGTAAGTTTAGGTTTGCTTTTGTAATTGTAAGATAGATAGTTTGCCTCAATTGAAACATTGAGTTGTATAAACTTGACGAATCATACCTCTAAAATAGTAGTAGTTACAGTGCCGCATTATCTAACAACCACTGCCTGCAACTAATGTTGGAGAGGCCGGCAGGGCTGATTACGGATCAAAACTAACATAACTCTAACACTGAAATGATCCCGAAACTAACGCTCATTCATTGCACATTGAGTCATAAAGTAGTTTTATTTATTTTCCTACTAATCTATCTACACACTTAGTTTTTTCTACCGAGCTCGGCTGTGCGGGTCTCGGCGGGAAGGGTTTCGCTGAGATCTCGGTGGGAGTGACATTTGATTGAGGTCTCGGATAATGCCTTTTCTAATAATCTGCCTACGTTTCTTTTCTTTGTTATCTACTTTATCCCCTTTTTATTTTTCAACTCTTCTTTCCTGTTCTCTTCTTTTGTTTTGTTTGTTTACATATAACTAATACTAATACCTCCTTGTTTTCTCTCTAATTTGTCTACTATGTCCCACCATCACGATGAGAGATGAGCTACCGTACATGGTACACGCTCATATACACTCCCAAAATAGTATGCCGCAAGTAAGTATATCACAGGGGCAAATAAAAAGATCCAGAAACAAAAACCGATAACGCTGAATATAATGAGCTGTGGTGATTTATATGACTATATAGTATTATTTATTTATACTAACCTAAACACAACGTGGGGTGACCCAAATCTAAACGATCACTAACCAAAATAATAGACTTATCTTTTTTTCAGCAGGTGTAATTTCGTATAGTTTTGTTTCTCTCTTTTCAGCAAAACAACAACAAAAAAATCTCTATAACTCTTCTCCATTCTTTTAATCTCCTACTATCCCCTATAAATGTATTGGAAACTAGTGGGACTGTCTGTGCAAACAGAAACAGGCCTGCTAGTGGAAGAAGGTCGTTATGCTATACAGTCTAGCATAGGCCTACGGCCAGGTTTCAGTAGGTGCTTATGCCTTTGTTGTCGTTTGGAACCAGTTTTGCGAGGTAGGCGACGATTGTGCGTATTTCTCGCGTAACTTTTGAAAAGGGCCTAGCCTGAACAATACGTAAAGAGCATTGAACGTCGCGTGAAAGTGGAACTTAATGAAGGCCTAAGTACTTTTTCGTAGATTTAGTTTTCAGATTTGAAAGATAGTCGGTTACAGTGGCCTACTTACTGAGCAGAAAAACGCGGTCCCAGGTCCTTACATATCAAGGAGATTTATGGTAAAATCGCTTGTGTATCGTGTTTTTTGCGGAACTCGTTGTTGTCGTTGGTTCCGGGTTTGAATGGATACAAAAATTTGAGCAACGGTATTATGTTATATGAGGGGCTCGGTGGCCTTAGAGCAACCGTTTTTGCTTACTGAGCAGAACATCATGAGCCTAATCTCAGGCCCATCCACATTCAAGATTCGTCAGTCGTATTATTTTTAATATGACTACATGGTAATAACAGAAACTCGGTGATTAAAAAGATGCTCGTCTGCCTAGTGGCAAACGTTTTTGCTTACTGAGCAGAAGACCGTGGGTTTAGTCCCAAGCTCCTTCGCGTTATATGATCGTTAGGACATCAATTCAGCTTATCGTTTACCAAAACGAACCCTGCTGCAAACCCAACCCTCTTATCCAACATCCCAGTGATTCCTCGTGGAAGTGCAGAGGTGTTCTCGGCTTCCATCAAAGCGAGGGTCATGTCAACACAATCCTTCCCATTCCTTTCTTGACCTGTGTTCGGGCGCGGCCGGCGCTGGTATTGCCTAATTTAAGATCACCAGTTTTTACACATTGAGGATGATTGCTAGTCCCAAGCATCGTCTATTGGTTCTCTGTGTAATTACAGCTGATCTGGCAATAACAAAGTAGCAACCGTGGGCGGTCAATCAAGCTCAAGCAAGCTCAAGCTCAAGCTCATCTGAAAGAGCTTTGTTTTCTGTTTTAAATCAAGATTTAATGCAAGATAATAACTTCCCTGTTTGACACTCAACTATTAAATTGACAGCTCGCTCCCATACAAAGTCCTACCGAGGGGCGCTAAGATGGTAATTTTTGCGAATGTAATCGCTCTATTTAAAATTGTTAGAAGACACGGTTTTTTGAAGGTGCCGTCAACGCCAATTGAATTAGAGTGTGAGCACTGGAATGATGATTCGCGGTAGTGGTAGAAGGGCTCTTCGCAATGCGCCGTGGTATGAGAGGTTGATACCCCGTTGTTTGGATGGAAGTTGGACTTTGACGTCAAACTCCGTCATCCGTTTGATCGGTCTTTGTCATGAAGCAGGATCTAAACTCCATTGATGATGATGATATTAAACTTCTTTCGGTTGCTCTGCTACAATCAACTCTCCATAACTCTATGATCCCTTCAATATCAATGTATAAATTTCATTTTTATATAAGACATTTAATAAATTCTTGTTGATCTTCGTCAAGCTTCGTCTGCAATTTGGACTTCTACACATGTCAAGCAGCTAAACTTGGCGAGTTCGTTCCATTTGGTAAATTTTTATCTTTTCAAACCAGTAATGTGGGAGATCACCTTTTTGTGGTGCGTTACTGGTATAAGATCTACCACCAAACCCTAGCCGTGAAAAAATTCAAACTAGGGAATCAGGATTTTCCAATTAGCAAAGGATAACATTTTATTCCTTGTTACTTTCTATGACTTGATAATAGTGACAAGACTCGGGTAGTGATCACCGCCGTTATGCATTTCTATATTGTATATTTCAAATCAAAAATATTGTTCATGTTCATAGATTTCACATAATCCTTTTCCCTATGTCCTTCTCCTTTTCCTTTCCCTCTTCTCTTTTCAGAAAGCGAGTAATGGCGCTATAGCCATAAGTCATAAAAGGCTAGGACAAGAGTTAGTGCTCATGTCCCAACCGTCAGAAAAAAAATGGAGCATCACTTAACCTTTTTAGCTTTGATGCATCCAACCACCAACCAATCATATAATTACCAAAATCCGAACGTACGGTACGAGATGTCCACGTTTTATCCATTTATTGGATTCTGAAGCATCGTCTTTAAATCTTCGATTTAAACAGGCCCGATGTTTTCTGAATCATCTTGCCCCTTAAATGCTGTACAGTAGTCCTGGCCGTTTTGATATGTGTGACGCATCTTCAATGTGAAACATATATCAAATAGATAAGAAAAATGATGTAGGTATATTTATAATTTTCCAGGATGCTTTCAAGAGCTGGCTGTGTTGGTGTTAGATTAGATTAGATTAGACTTTCTAAAGTTTATTTAATCTTTCCTTGGCAGTTTCGTTCCAAAGGTTTCTCTGTCTTCTTCCGCCAGTTTTTTCAACTTCCCCCAAGATATTTTGGTTACTGTCCCTAGAAGATTCTATCGATTTCCACCGGATTTTTATTTTCCTACTTCTCCTAAAAAATTCTTCTAACTGTCTCGTAAACCCTCTGGTTTCTACCGAAAGATGCTTCGGTTTTTCTTCAGAATTTTCTTCCAAACTACCTCAGTCTCTAGGATGTCTTATCCAGGCAAATCCTTTGAGCTTCTTCCGGAAGTATCAATCAAATTCTTCCAGAAATTCTTTTTGTCTTCCTCTGGAAGTTTCTCCATGACATCCGAAGGTTTATTTTCAGTCTTCTAGTACATACACAGACATTAAAAATAAACTGTAATTGCTGTTAAGAAGCATACATTTAGTATTTTACTGTCGCTTCATCACTCATTTAAATTTCTAAACATTTCATCTTTCTCGGTGGGATGAGCATCTAGACGATATTCTTCTCCTGAAATCAGTTAATTTCCACTGTTATACCATTTCTACAACTCTCTCCCTTCACAAAAACACGAGTCCTTTACGACCGACGTAATTAATGACTAATAAGACGATTGTTTCCACTCGATGGCGGCAAGTCGGGCAAGAAAGGCGTGCGGCGCATTTTGCCATTTGCTCTTGAAAGAGTCGTAGATCTTCTGTCATCGCGGTCGCGGCAGCCACGGTAAAATGATCCCAACACAGCACACAGTTGATTGCTCACATTTTCCACCGCGAAAAGGATTTCATCTTCCCCATGAAAATTTAATATCCTTTTTAATTTCTGCTTCACGTTGCATTTATGGCCTTTTGCGGAGGCCTTCTCGATTTCAAGTCGGAGCAGCAATTCGAGCCCTTTTTCGGTTTCGTTCCTGCTTCACTAGAGCGGCAAGTTTTTCGCAGGAAATTAAATCATTTCATTATTTTATCATCGTTGCAACGTGGCGTACGAGAGTAACACTTTTGCTTTCGTGGTCTACAGATGGCCAGAATTACTGTTCTATAGTAGCATAAAGCACGAAGAGCATTGTCGGTGATACTTTCAAGAAAAGGCATAACTACAAGATGTGTCTTCTGAAGCTTAATGTGGCAATCCTAAAATCTGAATCTACACAAATCCTTACTCGCCCGGGCATGATTGATGATCGTCTATTTGCAGTTTGACCGAATCCCTTCCAATCAATCCCATCTTCGAATGGACTTTCTCAGTGAGCAAGTGGTCAATATTTGGAGAGGATCTCTATTCTATTGTGCAGGAGCAGTTCCTTTTTTCGACGCAAATCTTTCCCAAACATCATCATGGAATTTTGCCATCGAACAAAGAAATCGTCTTGCAAATGTGTTTAAAGACTGAACACTGCAACCAAGAGCATGTTTGCATGCTGGTCAAATATTGCCACGTTGAGAAATCCTTTCTTGGGCCGATTTGAATCAACCGCTAGGAGTAGTCAGAGATTTAGGAGTACGGAAAAAAGGTAGCTATCACACCCTTCAAGTAGAAGATGTAATCTCATCCGAGCAACACCAGCACCGGCTAGTGGAACCAGACCCAATGGACATTTTATATTCCCGTTTGTAGCTTAGGTGGCGCCAATAAAAGTTAAAATATGCGAAAATAAATATGATTTTATTTTGCGGGTGGCAATGACATGGCTTTTCATAGGGTGTATGAATTATTCATAAGGAAGGAAGAAGTTTTCCGCCTTTCAAGAATCGAAGGAGGGTTCTGCTTTAATGTCATAAGAAGAAACTTTTCCTAATATGCCAAATTGACCGAATATATGCAAGAAGGCAGTGATACTCGGTTTGTTATGTAATA
This sequence comes from Ochlerotatus camptorhynchus, assembly GCF_037179485.1. NCBI lineage: Eukaryota > Metazoa > Arthropoda > Insecta > Diptera > Culicidae > Ochlerotatus > Ochlerotatus camptorhynchus. Next base: position 33,469 of record NW_027040739.1, read on the forward strand.
TTATCGGATAAACAGTTCTTATTTCGACCTAGGCACTCTTTAAATGCGGGAAAGAGGCAAGCGATTTTAGAACGATATTTATCCTTATGGTAAACCTTACGCACTTTTTTTCAGGTTTCAAGATCATATCAAATTATGTTATTTATTTATTATATGTTATCAACAGACTTGTTTGGTGTCCAAATGATAAAAAGTTACCTTAAAGCTAACAAAAATGGTATTCTAAGAGAGTCGCGTGACATGTCAAAATCAAAAACTGAGCAGACTCGGTTGGAGGGCGATTAGGCCGGAATTCGCCGCATAGTTAGTTCTCCTGAGTGGGATCCTGGGAAGAGAGTTGCCTCGAAGCGCACGGGAGCGAGCTTGAACATTAACTGACATAATCCCAAGTCATCGAAACTTCCTCAAAGTATCAAGGCTGCAAAATGCGTGTCGATTCATAGTTGACATGGCTGGTTCTCAGTAATGCAATTATCAATCGTTGTGATTCAGCCACCAATCGAAATATATGGCTATCTAATTTTATTTTGAATAGATAGAAACCCAATTGGACCTGTGGTTGGCCAGCCGGAACTGAAAAACCGGGAAAAGTCCCGAGCAAAATGCGTGTCGATTCATGTTGACATGACTGGTTCTCGGCAATTTGGTTACCACATCCTAAGATTGAGCCACTACTTGAAAGGTATGAGTATTCAAACGGAACAGACAAGGACGAGCAGGGCAGGACAACTCATACGGTCGGTTAGAATATCAGCGATAACAAGTGCCTTAGCCATCTCACGTCGCGTTTGGAGGGTGTTCAGCTGGACCATGAGGCAACGGTTCGGTAGATTAAAGGGATCCCTCCAAGCCAATCTTCGGAGAGCGTATCTGATAAAACGCCGCTGTACCGACTCGATTTGTTCAACACCATTTTGGAAATGAGGGTTCCAAACTGAAGAAGCATATTCCAATGTCGTTCATACCAGGGAGCAATATAGTGATTTCAGGCAGTACACATCTTGGAACTCTTTTGCTACCCAAAAATTGAAGCCAAGGTTTCGTGAGGCTTTCGTGACTACGTACGACAAATGCGTCAAAAATCACTCCTAAATCTTTAACCTGGTTTTCCCTCTGCAATTGAGTGCCCATCAAGGAATAGCCGAAGTTTACCCAGACAACGAAATGTCGTATAACAATGTACAGACAGTATCGTAAATTGCTACAGTTTAAGTCAAAATCGCATATAAGAATAGCATACCTCGCATTATGTTTAAGTTAAATCGTATAGAATGAAAATTTCCGACCTATATGCGATAACTAATTTTTCTGTCGTACTGTATCACAAATTAAATCGGATTACATCGTAAAACTCTTCAAAATAAATTTATTACAGATTAAATCGTATATGATGTTAAATCAACTCGTTTAAAATTAAATTAAAATATGCACGTATATGGCCTCCACTTTTGTACGTATAAGCCATTTATTTGCATTCTATGCGAATTGTTTGTTTGTATATATGTTTGTATATCACGAAAACAACTTTGAATATACGTGCATTCTTGTTGTCTGGGTAACTGGGTCGTCTTTCTCGAAAATGTGTCCAAGTACATTTACTGGGATTTAAAAGCATGCAGTTCATCTCACACCAACTTTGAATTGCAGTCTTGCAGCTCCATAGCAGGATAAACGATGGGATTTCAGTAACAGATGGCCAATGGCCCAAGATGGCTACCTTGAGGAATACCAGACAGAGCGGGGAACGGAACTGACAATTCGTCACCAATTTTGGTTCTGATGCTTCTGCCAATACTGGTGCACTTCCTTTATATGACGTCAGTTTGCGATTCAGCTGTAAGCCCATCTATGATGAACGACATGATTGACAGGAGATTCGTGATCGTTGAACGCTTTGGCATAAATCCATGCTGATCCTCGTTAATGTATTGCTTCACGTGGAAATAGATTGGTTCCAGGACCACCAATTCGAACAATTTGGAAGCCGCACACAACGTTGAAATTCCACGATATTTGTAAGCATTTTGTCTATCACCTTTCTTTTGGACGGAAAATAGGGTTAACTACCCCATTTACGGCCTATTGAGCACAACTCGCACTTAGTCTTTCTTAATCTAGAGCAGTTTAGCACCAAACGGAATGTTATTATCACTGATGGCTTTCAAATTTATTTACTTTTCCGTATGACCGTAAGATTTGATAAAGAGAAACCAATAGTTGAGATATTGTCAAAAGTCTAACACTGCTTATGACGCCAAACTCGGCCTACGGATTCTAAACTCGGCCTAACGCATTGAAACGCCATCTGTTGCGGCTTAAACCGCAGGGCACGCAACGCAGTCCCTGCCGCAGAGTGATCAACTGGAGTAGTTCGTTCTTTACAACAACACGACAGACGGTGCACTGACAAGAAGACAGAAGATAGAAAGCAAAAAAAAAACAAAAGGAACAATCATTTCACAATCGTTACAACGTGGTGGCCGAATTTATAAAGCAAATTTCATTAATTCTACCTTAATTGAGAAAAGTGCTTTGTTTAAATCTTAAATATTATTGTAATTATTGCTAATCTAGTAAGTACAAATTGAATCGTTAGAAGATTCTAATTAAAATAGGATAAATATTTATGAATTAGGTGAGTTCATGACCTGACCTATACGAGGGAATCGAGGCTGTTGGACTATACGAACATAGCTGAAAGTGAGTTTAAAAATCTCGTTAACTCTCATAAAAAACCCTTAAATGTTTAAAAATATCGATATCTTGTTGAATCTTAAACTAATTTATAAGTAATATCTTACAAACTACATTTAATTAGAAAATTCAACTTGATACAAGTGCATTAATAGGGTGCCCATCCGCACGAGGAAGAGATTTTGCCGATTAAGAAACTAAATTGTAAGTAATTATACCTAATTTGTTGAAAAGATCTTTATATTTAAATATATACATTTTTAGCTTTGATCAGCACACAAACAAAACGTTTGATACAAGGAATTGTTTCGGGATAAATCCCAACAAAATCAAAGAATTTAATCCTCAAAAGATGGATCCCGAGAAGAGAGATTGTCTGATGTGCAATGCTCCCAACAAGATCTGCGACATGGTGCAGTGCGATAAGTGCGAACTGTGGGCCCATTACTCGTGTGCTGGCGTTACGGACGAGGTGAAAGAGCAGGATTGGCGCTGCATCAAATGCAATAATGCTCTGCAGGTTCCGAAAACCCGAAAAACCAGCAAAGCCGAAGCCAAAAAGACGATTGGGCAAAAATCAAGGAGCGATGGTGGATCTTCCGTCGGATCCGTTTCGGAAAGCGGAGAAAACCTGGAAGATTCGCTGAAAAAGTTGGAAGACGAAAAACGCACTCAGGAAAAGGCCTTGGAAGACGAAATGATCTTGCGTGAGAAGCGACTGGAAATGACGAGGGCTCTACAGGAGAAACGGCGTCAAATGGAGAAGGCATTCCGTGAGAAACAACTGCAACAAGACCGAGAGCTGAAGGAGCGCCAGTTGCAGGAAGAGCACGAAATGCTGGAGAAAGAGTTGGCCGAGGAAGCATCTTTTCAAGATCGGCGCAAGAAGATGTACGAGGAGTTTGTAGAAGCGAAAATGACTGTCGCTGAGCCGGTTGCTGGTCGAGAAAAAGTTGGCGGTAACATTGCGAAGGAGGAAAATGAAACGTCCTTTGAGAAAAAGGTGAAGTTCTGGCTTAAAAAGCAGACAGGAGGAAAGAACTCTCCGCTGACCACAACGAAGCTAGTTGAGCCAGTTGCAGGTTCATCGAAAAATAAAGCAGTTACGCTGGAAGAAGAAGCAGGATCGGACGAAGATGAGGATGATGGATCGGAGGAAGGCGAGGATGAAGATGAAGGAGAAGGCGAGGATGAAGATGTAGAAGAAGGCGAGGATGAATATAAGGAAGGTGATGAGGAATCAGAGGATGAAGATGATGAGTTCCAGATATCCCGAGAGGAACACGAATTTCTTTCTCGCCTACTAACTGGTAAAAAGCGGCAGCCGTCGACAAAAAAGCTGCAGCAGTTTACGGAAAAGCAACAGCCGTCGTTGAAAAAACAGCTGCCGACGATTCAGCAGCAAAAGACGTCACAGCGGCACGTTCAGGCCAACGTTAAGTTGTCCAAAGAACAGATAGCTGCTCGACAAGCTCTCTCCAAAAACCTGCCAATTTTCAAGGGTGAACCGGAGTTGTGGCCTATTTTTATCAGCAGCTACGAGTATACCACGTCGGCGTGTGGTTACTCAAATTTGGATAACCTGAAGCGGTTGCAGGACAGTCTGCAAGGGAGCGCACTCGAAGCGGTGAGGAGCCGACTTATTCTTCCGGAATCCGTTCCCGATGTTATCGATGACCTCCGACGTCTTTTTGGGAAACCCGAAAAGCTGCTTAAAACGTTGCTGATGAAGGTGCGCAATGCTCAACCCCCGAAAGCCGACCGCTTGGAATCATTCATCCAGTTTGGGATCACGGTTAAACACCTTTGTGACCATCTCGAGGCGGCCCACTTGTCAGATCATCTCAGCAATCTGATGTTGGTGAACGAGTTGGTCGACAAACTTCCGCCCAACTACAAATTGGACTGGGTCCGATATAAACGGGAGAAAAGAGGGACTCCGCTGCGAATATTCACCGACTTCACGAATGATATTCTTTCCGATGTGTCGGAAATTGTCGAGTTTTCTGCTCTCGGTCTGAACGAAGCCACTTGTCCCGTAAAAGGAAAACCGAAGAAAAAAGAATTCATTCATGTCCACGGTTCTGCTCCGAACAAGCCTGAAATTCCGAAGGAGGCAAAAGGAATCAAGCCGTGTTGGGTTTGCAAGCGGACAGATCACAAGTTACGATTCTGTGATGATTTCAAGAAGCTCAGCATCACGGATCGACTGAAGACGGTGGAGCAAAACAAACTCTGCGCGCTATGCCTTAATAACCACGGCAAAAGTCGATGCACCTTTAAAATCCGCTGCAACGTTGCTGGATGTCAAGGTGGACACCATCCTCTGCTTCATCGAGCGGAAGGAGTCGTACAGCTGCTAAATGTCGAGTGCCACGCCCACGGACGGTTGAGTCGTGCCATCATCTTCCGTATGGTACCGATTACTCTATATTTCCGGAAATATGCAATGGATGTTCTGGCCTTTTTGGACGAAGGGTCATCCACTACGCTGGTGGAGGAATTTGTTATTAACGAGCTGAACGTGGAGGGGGTTTGCGAACCACTGGTGGTTACGTGGACGGGCAACGTGAAGCGCTACGAGAATCAATCGAAAAAGGTAAATCTCAAACTGTCGGCTAGAGGATCTCGCGAGATACTATCGTTGAAGAACGCACGTACGGTGGCTGAGTTGAAGCTGCCGTGTCAATCCATGCAGTTCGAGGAGATCGCGGATCGCTACTCTCACCTGACGGATTTGCCAGTAGTAAGTTACGCTGCGGAGGAGCCTCGTATCATAATCGGTTTGGACAACCTACACGTATTCGCTCCACTAGAAACTCGAGTGGGTGCGCCTGGCCAGCCGATCGCTGTACGGTCAAAACTTGGGTGGACCATCTACGGACCAGGAAATCCTGCTGCGGCTGCTACTGCAGAAAGTCACATGAACGTTCACTCCGTCGAACCAATTCGGAACGAGGATCTTTATGAGATGTTGCGGACACAGTACTTGTTGGAGGACACCGGTACTTCTTGCTTCTCAGTTCCAGAGTCAGCTGAAAACATACGCGCCCGTGAGATTCTCCAAGCAACGACAGTGCGGATCGGCGACAGATTTGAGACGGGCTTGCTGTGGCGTAAAGACGAAAGAAGGTTCCCGGACAGTTACCCGATGGCGGCCCGGCGGTTACAGGCACTGGAGAGGAAACTGGAAAAAAGTCCAGATCTGAAGCAAAATGTCCACCAACAGATAGCGGAGTACGTGACGAAGGGCTACGCGCACAAAGCTACAGAGGAGGAGCTAGCTGGATGGCAGAAAAATGAGGTGTGGTACCTTCCCTTGAACGTGGTGCTCAACCCTCGGAAGCCGGGTAAAGTACGTTTGGTTTGGGACGCCGCAGCCCCGGTAGGCGGAGTTTCGCTTAACACTGAGCTGCTCAAAGGACCAGACATGCTGCAGTCTCTGCCGACGGTGATTAATAAGTTTCGTGAACGCAGAATTGCATTCGGTGGTGATATACAAGAAATGTACCACCAGATGCTGATGAGGGCGGCAGATAAGCAAGCTCTGAGGTTCCTGTTCCGATCGAATCCGACTGATGTACCAACAGTGTACGTCATGGACGTAGCTACGTTTGGGGCCACCTGCTCCCCATGTTCGGCGCAGTTCATAAAAAACTTGAATGCTGCCGAGTTTGCGAACGATTTTCCACGAGCTTCGTCTGCAGTGATAGAGAAACATTATGTGGACGATTATTACGATAGCGTAGATTTCGTTGACGAAGCGGTAGAGTTGGCGAACCAGGTGAAATTCATTCATTCCCGAGGAGGTTTCCATATCAGGAATTGGGTTTCCAACTCCAAGCAGTTTCTGGAAGCGATGGCCGAACAGAAGTCGAATCCTGCTGTCCATTTCAGCCGGGACAAAACCACGCATACCGAGCGAGTTCTGGGAATCATATGGGACCCAGAAGAGGACGTTTTCCTGTTTTCTACCGATGGACGAGAGGAGTACCAACTGGTTCTACAAGGGGTTGAACGACCAACCAAAAGGATTGTGTTGAGTTGTGTCATGGCTATGTTTGATCCTCAAGGTTTGCTCTCTCCATTCACCGTTTTCGGTCGCATGTTGGTACAAGATTTGTGGAGGACTGGCTGCGACTGGGATGAAAAAATTGACGATGAATCATTCCAAAAGTGGATTCGCTGGACGAAAGTTTTGCCGATGATCGAGGCAATCAGGATTCCCCGGAGCTACTTTGGAGACGCTAGAATGGATCAGATCGAGGATCTACAGCTGCACGTAGTGTCCGATGCTAGCAAAGGTGCTTACGGGTGTGCGGCCTATTTTCGAGCTTTGGTGGGCGGAACGATCAGATGTGTACTGGTGACTAGTCGGGTGAAGGTGGCTCCGTTGAAGCCGCTATCAGTTCCAAGGCTTGAGTTGCAGGCGGCAGTGCTGGGGACCAGGCTGGCTTCTGCGGTGCGAGATGGCCATTCGTTGGAAATCAAGCAACAATTTTTCTGGACGGACTCTACCACTGTGCTATCGTGGATCAGGTCAGATCAGCGTAAGTACAAAGAGTTCGTAGGTCTTCGTATTGGTGAAATACTAACTCGTACGAACCTGTCGGAGTGGCACTGGGTTCCAACGAGGATGAACGTCGCGGACCAGCTGACTAAGTGGACGAAAGACCCTGAAATAAGTTCAACCAGCAGTTGGTTCACCGGGCCAGAGTTTCTATATCTTCCGGAAGCAGACTGGCCGAAGCAGAAGTTGCCAGGTCCAGATACAGAAGAAGAGTTGAGAGCGCACCTGCTTGTTCACGATGTTAACCTTCCTACTCCCGTAATCGACGTCAACAGAATTTCGAAGTGGACGGTGCTGGTAAGGACGATGGCTTGCGTATTTAGGTTTCTGTCGAACTGTCGAAGAAAGCTGAAGGGATCGCCGATCGAAACGCTGAAACCAACGGAAATGCAAGCGCAAATCATTCTCCCGATCGATTATCCGATGTTGCGGACGCCACTGAATCAGAAGGAGTATGAGCTAGCGGAAATTTCGTTGATGCGGATGGCACAAGCAGATGCGTTCAGTAGTGAACTGAGGATCTTGATGAAGAACTTGCAGCTTCCGGCCGGGACGTGGTTGAAAATCGAGAAATCCAGCTTCATCTATAAGTTGACGCCGCTAATCGATGAGAACGGTCTCCTGCGTATGGAAGGTCGAACGGGATCAGCTGAATTCCTACCGTTTGACTTGAGGTTCCCGATAATACTGCCCAAGGACCATGCTGTTACCTGGAAAATCGTTCAGCATTATCACGAGCAATTCGGCCACGGATATAGGGAGACGGTGAAGAACGAGCTGAGACAACGATTCGTCATCCCACAGGTGGGTAGTGTGGTCGCTATGGTGGGGAAAGCTTGCATACAGTGCAGGGTTGCCAAGAGCCGCCCACGATGTCCTCGGATGGCCGCGCTACCTGTACAGAGAGTAACTCCGTATGTGCGGCCGTTCTGCTTCGTGGGGGTCGATTACTTCGGCCCAATAACAGTTACAACAGGCCGCCGCAGTGAAAAGAGATGGATCGTTTTGTTCACGTGCCTAGTAGTCAGAGCGGTTCACCTCGAAGTAGCACACTCCCTGACCACGCAATCGTGTTTGATGGCAATCAAACGCTTCACCTCCTATCGAGTTCCGCCATTAGAAGTGTTCTCGGACAATGGCACAAATTTTAAAGGAGCAAGTAAGGAGTTAATGGAAAATGTACGCAGCATCAACGTAGATTGCGCAGCGGAGGTAACATCAGCTCGAATGAAGTGGAACTTCAATCCTCCGGCTTCGCCGCACATGGGCGGAGTCTGGGAGAGATTAGTCCGTTCCACGAAGCAAGTGTTGGAGGCGATAAACGATGGGAAGCGACTGACAGATGAAATCTTGGTGACTGCGATAGCCGAAGCGGAGGACATCATCAATAGCCGTCCACTTACGTACGTGGCGCATGAATCAGATAATTCCGAAGCGTTGAGCCCCAACCACTTCCTCCGTGGAGTCGCTCCGAACGAACCAAGGTACAACGTAGCTCCCGTCAATTCAGCTGTAGCCCTGCGGGACTCCTATCAGCGATCGCAGGAGATAGCTGACGAGATGTGGAAGAGGTGGATTAAAGAATACGTTCCTTCCATCAATCAGCGTACCAAGTGGTTTGGTGAAGCAAAGAATTTGAAGAAAGGTGACTTGGTCTACGTTGTTGATGGCGACAAGCGGAAGTGTTGGGTACGTGGGATTGTTGAGGAGCCGATAGTTGCCGGAGATGGCAGAGTACGCCAGGCCTGGATTCGTACCAACAGCGGCATGCTAAAGCGAGCGACAGCGAAACTTGCGGTGCTTGAAATAAATGAAAGTGACACTGGTCCGGACGTGACTTCCGGACCAGGTTCACGGGCCGGGGCATGTTGCGGCTTAAACCGCAGGGCACGCAACGCAGTCCCTGCCGCAGAGTGATCAACTGGAGTAGTTCGTTCTTTACAACAACACGACAGACGGTGCACTGACAAGAAGACAGAAGATAGAAAGCAAAAAAAAAAACAAAAGGAACAATCATTTCACAATCGTTACAACGTGGTGGCCGAATTTATAAAGCAAATTTCATTAATTCTACCTTAATTGAGAAAAGTGCTTTGTTTAAATCTTAAATATTATTGTAATTATTGCTAATCTAGTAAGTACAAATTGAATCGTTAGTAGATTCTAATTAAAATAGGATAAATATTTATGAATTAGGTGAGTTCATGACCTGACCTATACGAGGGAATCGAGACTGTTGGACTATACGAACATAGCTGAAAGTGAGTTTAAAAATCTCGATAACTCTCATAAAAGACCTTTAAATGTTTAAAAATATCGATATCTTGTTGAATCTTAAACTAATTTATAAATAATATCTTACAAACTACATTTAACTAGAAAATTCAACTTGATACAAGTGCATTAATAGGGTGCCCATCCGCACGAGGAAGAGATTTTGCCGATTAAGAAACTAAATTGTAAGTAATTATACCTAATTTGTTGAAAAGATCTTTATATTTAAATATATACATTTTTAGCTTTGATCAGCACACAAACAAAACGTTTGATCCAAGGAATTGTTTCGGGATAAATCCCAACACCATCGAAACGCCAATGAATTCACTTCGGCCTATCGTAGGAAGATAAAAATTGATTCGGTTGGAGCGCTTCTTTTGTTTATGGGAATAATGGGTGCAAACCTTCATATCACGCGCGATCAATTAGCCCAAAACATTTGAAAAACTTGTAGTGGTGATATCAGCGTCATCTGTTTCGAAGATTTCATCCCATTTGATACCATTAAGGACATTGATAATGCCATCATAGTCGGCATTATTGAAGTCATAGTAAGTGGATAGAGAAACTACGGCAGGTTCGACCATCGGGCTTTCCTCGAGATGAAGGAGAATCGGTGGGTGATGGGGCACTAGTTTTACTAAAGGAGATGGAGCTTGTGTAATACTTTGCGGGGTGTCGGAGCTCACGAAGCACAAGTCTAATGGTCGGCCATTTTGATTTGTTATGCTATTAATCTGACGTAGGGAAGCAACGGAGTATTGATATCGCATGAATGCGCGATTTTGATGGATCAAGATAAAGAAAACTGTCAGTAGCACGTTGCCATTTAATGCCAGGAAGGTTGAAATCACCAAGTATCACCATTTCGTCACTAGCAGTAGTCTTTTCCAATATGTGCATAGCTGATTGCAAATGTACATTAAATTTTATCAGATCATCATCTGGTGGAAAATAAACGACGCATAGATAAAAGGTCGAGCTATTGAGATCCATAGATATTCACACTTGCTCAACGAAAATCCATGATTGACCCGTTACGTACTGCTACTAGGACGCCTCCACCGGAAGCCTTACGGCTGTTTAGAGGACTGCGGTCGTATCGGAATACCTCGTAAAAGGAACCGAAAGCAACATTAGGGCGATCATATCGTAGCTGCAGCCGGAGATAGCCAAATAGTATTGATCCAGGCTCGAGTTCAGACCGCTGACGCTCTGATATTAAATCAGCAATCCATGTGCAGGGATGCGTGAATCAGTAGACGGTGATCTGAAAGGGAAGGCCGCATCAGGTCGAGCAACGTCATAAGGAAAATAATACTTGCCGTGGATGGCAGCTTGGAAACCCCTTTCCTCAGCACTAGACTCAGCGCCGGGACGACTATGATGGCGGGAACGATAAGACTGAATAAAACTGGAGCTGGCAGTGCTGAGCTAGGTGGGTCCAGGGCTTCATACTACTTAGTGACGTGCGTCCCGGACTGATTGAGGTGACGGTTGGTGAATTATCAAGATGAGTATCGACGTGATAAGTGACGTGTTGTTGGCGACTGGAGGCATGTGCAGAAGATTGTTGACTAGAAACGGAGAATCGATCAGGAACAGTACGTTCTACAAATTGCTGGTACTTGCCTGTGAAAGCGGGTTGGAGAACCTCTTCACCAGAAGTGACAACAGGACCGCGACGAGTCTGATGAGCGATGACAGCAGAAGGCAGGACTGTTTCGAACTGAGAAGACCTCTGGATGATGATTACTACTGCGCGTCGCAGATCGGCTAATCCTCTGGAGTGTGAGTTGGAGCTTGAGATGGTTTCCAAACATTTGAACCCGATCTACTATCTTTGAATTCCCGGAAGTAGACGCTTTTAGGCCATGATGATGAAGAAAGCGCCTTTTCTTTCGTCTCTATGTTCTTCCGATTTTGAAGGAGATGAAAGTCGATTATGAAGGGCAAGCTCCGGAAAACAGGGAAGGTCTTCAAAAAAGACAAGGATTTGAAGAAAGAGTGTGATGAAAGTGTGTAAGAAAGATAGCGCAAGTGTTGCACAGGATTTGATAGGTAGCGTTAAGTCCAAGGTGCGGGCATTTAGCCTAGGAGAGGAGGTTGAATAAACCAACTTTGCAAAATCATAGCTTATATGTGTTTATTAATTCCATGAGAGTTTGAAAAATATTCGACTTAAATGAATTTTCGGTGATTATTTTTGTCTGTTGTATATTTTTTTTCGAGTACAGTCTTTAAAAATGGAAACAGTAAAATGTTATATTTACAAAATTCCAATTCTATTTGAAATTTTATGTACAACTTAATTTTGAAACATGTTATTAAATATATAGCGTTGCAATTTTATCCTTAAAATGATGTAGGTTTTGTATAACTGTCGACATAGATGTATAAGTTAGATTTTTTTGTTCTAGGACCGTCTGGAGTTAAAGTTTTGACCCGTAGACAACTGTTTAACAAGATGCAAGAATGCACTATGTGATGCAGTTGGTCATAGTACCATAGTCATGGAAAAAAATCATCAGTAGCAGTATTACTTTTTTTTTCCGGTGTAACAAAAAGGAAGAGTGGATCACATATGAAACCTGGCGGAAGATTGAGGAGCGTAGAGAAGCAAAAGCCGCGATAGAGTGGGCGAGAACCAGAGGAGCCAAGAACGAAGCCCGTCAACGGTACTCGGCTCTAGAGAAGGAAGTCAAGCGCTCTTGCAGACGGGACAAGTGAGCGTGGGTGAACTCTCTGGCCGACGAAGGGGAGAAAGCCGCAAACACTGGCGATATACGTCTCCGCTACGATATCTCACAACGCCTGAGTGGAGTAAGGATGCCAGTGAAGGACACGACTGGACAATTGCTTACCGACCCCACTGACCAGCTGAAACGCTGGATTGAGCACTTCGAACAACTTCTTCAAGTTTCGACGGCCAACCAGCCATCAACATCTCGGCATGATCCGCCTCGGGTGCGTCGCATCACTTGCGTCAATTCCGAGGCCCCATCACTGCAGGAGATTGAAGCAGCTATCCGAAGCATGAAATCCAACAAGGCTCCAGGGGTCGATCGCATATCAGCTCAAAGCTGACCCCATGCTATCCACACAAATGTTGCATAAACTATTCTGTAATATCTGGGACACCGCGACTTTTCCGGCCGACTGGATGCAGGGCATCTTAGTGAAGGTCCCAAAAAAGGGGGATCTGACTGTGTGCGACAATTGGCGAGGCATCATGTTACTGTGTATTGTTCTCAAAGTTCTGTGCAAAGTTATCCTGAATCGGATACAGGGGAAGATCGACGCGACTCTCCGACGGCAGCAGGCAGGATTCCGTGCCGGAAGATCTTGTGTGGACCATATTGTCACGCTCCGCATCATCCTGGAGCAGGTCAATGAATTCCAAGAGTCCCTTTATTTGGTATTCATTGATTACGAAAAAGCTTTCGACCGCCTTAATCACGAGAATCTGTGGGGCGCCCTGAAACGCAAGGGAGTCCCGGATAAAATCATCAACCTCATCGAAGCGCAGTATGAGCATAGAGGTAACTCTAAGACCACTGGGTCCCGAAGAAAATCATTATTATTTTTGGCTCACTCAGTACCAGAACAACGGTCCCAAGCAGTCCCAAGCTAATTCACTCACCCCTGCATGTTCTGCATGAATCCACACACCCCTGATGTTATCTGTCAAACTTTCATAGCGAATCAAAACAAACATAGTGTAGTAATAGAATTTCAACTAGAATAGGGTACGTTAATCGTTTGCTTGGGACCAATAGGCTACTAAAGTGGTGAGCCAATTTAAAATCGTTAGTTTCGTATTGATTGTTGGTATGAGGCTTTCACGTGCAGAGTTCTGCATAATGGAGCCTTGTCCGACCCTATCCGGGTAATCGCTGGTGTGAGACAAGGATGTATACTATCACCGCTACTGTTTCTCATCGTAATCGACGAGATCATGGTAGGTACAATTGACAGAGTACCGAACCGTGGGCTGCTTTGGCAGCCTATCACCATGGAGCATCTCAACGACTTCGATTTGGCTGATGATGTTGCTCTACTAGCACAACGGCGCTCTGATATGCAGAGTAAGCTCAATGACCTAGCCGAACGCTCCTCTGCGGCGGGTCTCACCATCAACGTCAACAAGACCAAATCGTTGGATATCAACACGGGCAACCCTTCCAACTTTACGGTAGCGGGGCAAGCAGTGGAGAAGGTCGAAAGTTTCCAATATCTTGGCAGCCAAATAGCGTCGGACGGCGGGACCAAGAGCGACATAGGTGCACGAATCAAGAAGGCTAGGGCTGCCTTTGCCAGTTTACGAAACGTATGGAGATAAGTCAACGCACCAAAATCCGAATTTTCAACTCGAACGTGAAATCTGTGTTGTTATACGCCAGCGAGACGTGGTGTGTATCAGCGGAGAACACTCAAAAGCTGCAGGTCCTTATCAACCGATGCCTGCGGTATATAATCCGTGCCTGGTGGCCTCACAACTGGATCTCGAATGCCGAGCTCCATCGTCGATGTCATCAGAAGCCGATAGCAATAGAAATTCGAGAGCGAAAGTGGAGGTTGGTCGGCCACACACTTCGACGGGGCGAAACGAAATCTGCAAGCAAGCGCTGGATTGGAATCCGGCAGGACATTGCAGCAGAGGCAGACCCAGGGGCTCATGGCGGCGGAGCCTCAATAAGGAAATTAAGCAAGTCGATAGGAATCTGACCTGGGCCCAGGTCAAGGCAAAAGAGAGCAGCCGCCCAGGATGGAAGTCTTTCACGTTGGCCCTTTGCACCGCTGGTGGTGCACAGGACCCTTAAGTATGTAAGTAAGTAAGTAAGTAAGTAAGTAAGTAAGTAACAAAAAGGAGAAGAAAGTTCCCGCATAAACGCAAACCATAATAGAAGGATATGGTATTACCGTTTTAAACTATTCACTAAGATTACACTACGTCAACCAGAATCATCCGAAAAACAATAAACGTATCATGCCATAGCTAGTTTTCATGATTCAGTATATAGCAACTGGCAAATGAACCATATGGGGAAAGGGCGGTTAGGTATAGTTACTGTACGAAATCGACGATTTTCGGGAATAAGTTTTTGGAAAAATAACATGGGGAATGGTTAACATGTCATCTACTCCACGGGATTATAGAGACTCTCTTTCCAGCCACATGATCATACAATTGGTCAAAAAACGAGTCGTCCGACAGAAGGATACCCCAATGAGTGTGGGGAAGAGCCTGTCCTTTTTCCACGAGATGTTAACAACAGGGAGTTGACAATTTCACTCTCCCCACCCAAATCGCTACAGTTGGGTGTCCTGGTGGTCCTTCCGTTTCCCATCATTTATTGGTTCATATAATAATATAATGTTTTAAATGCATATGCTATCATTTTGTGAAAGTATAAACGGTGACTTACGGGGAAGAGCATTTCTTATTCAGCCGCTGGATGCCAGTCAGACGCTTTTTGAGCCGCACCTCCGTGGTGGACAGATACGCACGGAGGCGAAGCATTTTCTCTTCCGCCGTGCTATGGTTACCGCGCCAGTGTTCGCTTCGCACCTCCTCACTTTGCTATTGTCGGATTGACAATATTGCCCAGGCTACGCCACCCACCTGTGTCCATATTTCAGCTGGTAGTCGTTTGTAATCATATGACTCGTGGAGGCGTGAGGTAGGAATCACTCTCCTTCCAGGTTGTCAACTCATCATTTTGTACCGCTATTTAATGGGCATACCTTTCCAAGACCGGAAACTGTATACAGTTCTGCGCTGAATTGAGATCGTTATAAACGGAACTAGGATTTAACGGTTGTGAAACGCGTTGCTCGCAAAGGACCATTTATCGAGGAATCAAATTCACAGTGTAGGTAATTTGTGTGCGTAACAAGTACGGTGTAAATTTGATTCCTTTTGTACACTCAGGTCTTTTTTTACACGGAGGATACGTACCGTGTAAAAAAAACCGTGTAAAAAAAAACCTACGAGATTTTGATTTTTCGCATGCTTAAATGTTTTTGAAAAATCGGATTTTGATGCCATTTGTAATTAAAGTATGATATGGTCCATATAGCAAAAATTGTGATTTTTTTTTAAGTATGCCATTCGATTACCTATAGCTTGAAACGGATAATGTGATTCGAAGCAAGTCGATAGGTTGTATCGTTGTCGAGAAATCGTTAAAAACGTACCGTGTAAATCGTGGAAAACCGTATAAAAAAACCGTGTAAAAAAACCGCGTAAAAAAAACCGTGTAAAAAAAGACTTCAGTGTACTGCAATGATGAGCTCCATGATCCAATTTCCTTGCGTATTAGTCCGGAGTCGTTGTCACGGCTCAGATGTGAATCGTTTCCTGTTTGCATTTCGTTTCTCGGAATTATGGTCCGGTTTTGCTCCGCTGGACTGGCTGTCCGTCGTTGGCGGTGGTGTGCGCAATTGTTTCGAGAAGGAAGTTGGAGGATCGTCATCGTTTCGCTGACCCGGGAGTGTGGTGTTTTTGGGTCAGGTTGTCCGGTCTACTGCGGAAGGTCAGTGCACCAACGGAGATGAGGTAAAATTTGACTGTGCTTTGACAGCGGAAGACTACTTTATAAGTGTATCCCAGGGCTTGTTGTCCCCTGGTATTACAAACCTTCCGATCAAGAATTCTGAAGCAAATGTAAGGAAACTTTAATTATAGGTATTTTGTTTTATTATTAACTAGAAAACTTACTAAAAATGGGTGGCTGCTCATCGGTTCCTGGTAAACAAATTCAAAAGACGACATGGCGAACGAATTGAAACAATAAAGTTTGAACACCAATCCATACAAACGCCGCACAATTATTTATTATAGGATCTTTGCAGATATTATACAGCTAACATATAAACATAAAACATGTTAGTGTATGTGTGTCATATTCCTCCATGATGTCTCAACTACGGCACTGTTAATTGGTTTTTAGTTTGAACATATTCCATGTATATGGTCATAGTACCATTAAAGAGGTATTAAAATGACATCTGAAATAGTTACAATGTAAACATAGATTTGGCCAGATAGATTTATCAAATACCAATACGTGCGACGTGCAGCCATGGATCGAGTTCCCAACTAGGCCTTAGCTTGACTGGTAAGTAATATAATTAATATATTGTAAGATTCTCTTACAATTATGTGGGATTCATCATAAGAGGATGTTAGTGGAGACCGCATGAACCGAGAATGCGTTTACCTAGCTGCGATCCAATGCAAGAAAATTGGAGACCGAAAAATGTAGAGTGTATTAGTGAAGTAAATTAGTTAGGTCGAAAAAAATTGGAAATAGACTGCCGGCTGGACTCGAACCACGGAACGTTGCGATTTTCAGACCTTTGCTTTCTCCACTGCTTTCTCCATGCTTCTGAATATCGATTGCCTAAAAGCAAACACAAAGCGCTCATTTTCTCGCATACTCGACTTCGTATGCTTTTTTCTGCTGGAGAGATTCGAGGCAAGTGTGTGCGTCCTAAGTTGAGAGCACGCAATAAGCTTATATGCGATAAGCATTAAGCTTGAAACAAGAAGAAGAAGATATGTTTAATCACCAGTAATGTTAAGATTTTTTTCTGTCTGTATTGGGTATATATAATAACATTCCAGCAAGCTTGGTGATATTGTATGCCTTTAGAAGCTGTCAAAATTGTCAATCCAAAATAATTCTCAATCAAACTTAGAATCACCTCTAGGGGCACCGCGTTGCACCATGTACCGGAGGTCCACTTGACCGAATAAAAAAAAAATCAGTCATTATCCGATGAAGCATGTATTCGACCAAGATGCATCATGCATCTCTTCTATTTTCTACCTAGCCCTGAGTAACTAAATATCTCTCATTTTCTTGCAGTTGTTTACTTGAAGAATTACATCAACTTATCCAGAAGAAAAGCATTGAGTAGAAAAATCTTACGAAAACAAACATTTCGGTGCATAGCAACGTCTCGGTCCATCTCATTACCCGCCATCGCTGCACTCTGCACAGCAGCAATAATGCCATTTTCTCAAGATACGCTTCCCCATTTCGGAGTCAAAGCTGAAAAACTTTTGCTGTCCTTATTAGGCGGAAAAGTTTTCTTCTGCCAGCATGTAAACAACGAAATGCTGATTATAAAACTTGACAATCGGTGAAGAAGCTTTACTTGGGATTTTTTATCTTCAGCATTTTTGTGTTTGCTAAAAAACTTACCGTGGAAAATAACTTTAACGAAACTAGCTGAACATTTCCATCAAATCTCATACCAAAGGTACATGCCGACAGACATTTCCGTCCGTTCCCATCTAATTGCATGATTCTCCTGTACCACACGCCCATCTGTCGTCCATAAGTCCGGCAATTAGTTCGCACATTTTTCTTCCCAAGCTTCCCCGCAGCCACATTAAATCAATCAACCAACAATCCACTGACAACCGCCCTTAATCCCACATTATCCTTCTGATTTAATTCACTTTCCCCCCACATGGCAATTACTTATACTCATTTGGCTGCGGTAGGCCTCGAACCATCTCACAAATGCCCTTCCACCTACACACTTCCTCCTGGTATGGGATCGAGTACGTTCGCAATGCCATGGAACGTACGAAAAATTAAACCATTTACCAACAAGACATGATACCAAACGACACAGTGTACACAGTCAGTGTCATTACTCGACGGCAACATCTATAAATTTGTCAAGCAATTCAACCAAACCGCTCACATATGTTTACATTTTATTCGTTACGGTTTGAGTAATCGCAGTTTCTTCACCGCACCCACTGGTCCCTTTTTGAGACAACCGCAGGAAGACTTGATTTAATATCGAAGTTGTCAAAATTCGCCAAAAAGAAGTGCCCTTTTCCTTCCCTTACTTCGTTAACGTATTGAACAGAGCACCAGGTTCACTTACACGCCACAAATTAGATAAATAATTTCCCGAAGATTAACAAAGACGAATTGAAATTCAAACATTTTCATTATAAATTACGAAAGTGGTAATTTATGCGTACGTGGTGGAACCACGATTCAGATTCGACTCGAGGACGGTTGCAAAATCTTTCTTCCTCTAATGGGATGTGTTGGTGAGGAAGTTGCAGCTGAAACGAAACTGTAGGTACGAAGCCCGCCGTTGCCCTTGGAAAGTTGGCAAAATCAGATGAGATAAAATGTGTTGCAGCTGATTATTTATGGGGCTGCGTAATCCTACTCGGGGAGGGACAATAAACGGAAGGAATTGATTTCCACGGTAACGTCAAGGATGTTGAGGATTAACAAATTACGAGAATACTATATGGATCATTGCACCGGAGAACTTTTCCAATAACTAAATGTTAGTTGAGTTTTTTGGCCTGTTTAATTTTGCGTGCACCAGGAAATCATCTTGTGAAAAATTTGTACGAAAATATTTATTTATTCTCCCAAAACTGCAAACAGGCACGCTGTTCACAATGCAAAGAGAAGCACGAGGATGGCGCCTGCACAACCACTGCACCAAAATGCGTGTACTGTAAGGGAACTGCTCATGGTCTCTCGTCGTGCCCGGCGTACAAACAACGCGGGGAAAAAGTAGACCACTATTTTAAGGAACGTTCTAGCAGTCTTTTGCAGAAATGCTTAAAATAGTCACGACATCGACCGACGACAAAAATCCCTTTGCTCTCTTGTCAGATGACGAGTCTAACTCTGACTTGGCTAAGGAGGGAACTCCTTTCAATTCTGAAACGAAGACGCATCCTTTCGCGGAAAGTTGCATATAAGGAACCCCAAATCAGCTTGCCCAAATCAAGGAGTGGTGGAAAAAAGGAAGTTTCAACTTCTCCTGGTTTCCGCAGAACCGACTATAACCAGCATTTTCCATCTCTCCCGGGGACATCAAAAACCCCTGATGGCTCATTTTTAAGAACAGAAGCCCCTTCTTCATCTGGGTTGTTCTCATTTGATAACATTGTGGACGGTATCCTTAAGTACCTCGATATTTCTGATCCTCTCAAAAGCATTGTTCTGGCAATGCTGCCTTCTGTGAAGACCCTCTTGAAGCAATTGACATTGAAGTGGCCCATCCTTGCAACAATCATTTCCTTCGATGGATAATTTTCAAACGAGGTCGGGGATTTGATCACTGCTCTACAGTGGAATTGTCGAAGTCTTATTCATAAATTAGACTCATTTAAGTTTTTAGTTCACAATAATGATTGTGAGGCATTTGCTCTTTGTGAAACTTGGCTCTTTTCAGATATCGATCTTCCTTTTTATGATTTTAACATTATTCGACTGGATCGTGAGGATTACTTTTGGGGATCAAAAATTTCCATTTCTTCTACAGAGTGGATCCTCTATAATTTCCAGATATTGAAGTTGTCGCATGTAAGGTTATTTTTAAAGCTAAGAGCCTTTGTATTGCTTCTGTTTATATCCCTCCTAGAGCCGTTGTTAATCGAAAACAACTTTCAGGTATTTGTTCGGTACTTCCTGCTCCACGGTTGATTATGGGAGATTTTAATTCCCACGGTACAGGCTAGGGGGAACTGTATGATGACAACCGTTCTACTTTGATATATGACCTCTGTTACAGATTCAATATGACAATTCACAACAATGGAGAAGTAACACGTTTGGCTGGCCCATCCTCGAATTGAAGTAGATTAGACCTCACACTTTGCTCTAACTCATTATCGTTGGATTGCACGTGGAATGTGATCCAAGATTCCCACGGTAGTGATCACTTGCCGATCAAAGTTTCAGTTGCCAGTGGGTTCCGTCGGAACCCGTTAACGTCGCGTACGATCTTACCAGTAATATCGATTGGACAAAGTTCAAGAATGTGATAGAAGATGCCCTAACATCGGTAGAAGGGCTTCCACCGTTGTGAGGAATATAACTTCCTCTCCAATCTGATCTGGGACAGCGTGCTTTAAGCTCAAACTCGGCCGGTTCCAGGAACGTCTTTCCGTAGGAAACCTCCTTCCCCTTGGTGGGACCAGCAATGCATGAGGTTTATCTTGAAAAAAATCCGAAGCGTTTAAGCTTTTCCGGAAACGTGGAACACTCGTATGTTTCGAAGTGTACTAGGTTCTTGAACGCGAGCTCAAGAGCCTCATTAAAGCCAAGAAACGCGGATACTGGCAGTAATTCGTAGACAGATTATCGCGTGAAACGTCGATGAATACGCTTTAGAACGCGGCGCGAAGGATGCGTAACCGGTCTTCAAACAACGAGAGCGAGGAGTACTCAGATCGTTGGATTCTCAAGTTCCCGTGAAAAGTGTGTGCTGATTCCGTGCCGGCACGGTTGATTCCTTGTGAAACTATGAATTCGGTAGACGAGATCAGCCAGCCATTTTCAATGGTGGAGCTCTCAATTGCGCTCCTTTCGTGTGGCAATTCGGCTCCGGGGGCTGATAGGATCAAGTTCAACTTGTTGAAGAACCTTCCTGGCGTCGCTAAGAGGCGCCTGTTGAACTTGTTTGGTCAGTTCCTGGAGCTCAATATTGTCCCGGAAGATTGGAGGCGGGTGAGAGTTATAGCCGTTAAAAAGCCTGGCAAACCCGCGACAGATTACAACTCATACCGACCCATCGCGATGTTGTCGTGCATTAGAAAATTGTTGGAGAAAATGATCCTTTTTCGCTTGGACAAATGGGTTGAGACGAACCACCTACTCTCAGATACTCAGTTTGGTTTCCGAAATTCAGTTGGCTTTTGGTAAAAAAGAGCAAATGGCTTCTGTGTTCTTGGATATTAAGGGGGATTTTGATTCAGTATCGGTTGAAGTCTTTTCAGACAAACTCCACGCTTGTGGCCTTTCTCCATTAATTAATAACTTTTTGTACAATTTGCTGTCAGAGAAACATATGAGTTTTCTCATGTAAACTCTACAGCTTCTCGATTTAGTTACATGGGTCTCCCCCAGGGCTCATATTTAAGCCTCCTTTTGTATAATTTCTACGTCAGATAAATTGACTGGTTTTGGTACTTATAACGAATTTCATAGCGCCTCTGGAATGCTTCAAGCTCCTTGTTCCGTATATGTTGCTGAGCTGACCGGTAATCCTATTCGGGGAGGCCGGTAAAGCACTCCTCGTATTTTCTCATGAAAATACGAAAG
Organism: Ochlerotatus camptorhynchus; assembly: GCF_037179485.1. NCBI lineage: Eukaryota > Metazoa > Arthropoda > Insecta > Diptera > Culicidae > Ochlerotatus > Ochlerotatus camptorhynchus. The sequence goes on from NW_027040739.1 coordinate 55,120, forward strand.
CTTCTAAGTGCTTTATCTTTAAGACCATTTGTCATCACCTTTGCATGGGTCCCATCTCATTGCTCGATTCCGGACAATGAGAAGGCGGACTCACTTGCAAAGGTGGGTGCTATGGAAGGTGATATTTACGATCGACAAATCGCCTACAACGAATTTTTCTTCATTTATCGTCAACAGTTACTCGCCAGCTGACAAAGTAAATGGAGTGAAGGGAGCTTGGGACGATCGCTATATTCGATCATCCCTAAGGTGGTTTAAAGGATTGAAGGTGGGTCGAGACTTCATTCGTGTGATGTCTCACCTCATGTCAAATTACTATTCGCTAAGCGCTCACTTGTTCCGCGTTGGCCTGGGGGACAGTAAGCTCTGTGAATGTGGACAAGGTTACCAGGACGCAGATCACATTATTGGGTCATGTGCTGAGCACCGTGGAGTCAGATCCAACTTTTACGATTCCCTTCGGGCTCGAGGTATACAACCTAATGTTCCAGTTCGGGATATTTTGGCTAGACGCTATCTGGAGTTTATGCAACTCATATATTTTTTCTTGAAGAATATTAACCATAGATTGTAAGTTTGATTAATCTTGTGTTTAGTTTGTATTTTGTGTGTGTGTGTGTGTTTGTATTTTTGTTCGTATATTTGTTTCTGTAATAATAATAACGTTGATAGGATTAAGTACATGTTTTAGAAATAGTGAAATTTTTGAATCATATATCATATTCCCAATCTCGAGAAGACCGCGAGTAATCGGTTCAAATCCTTTAATTTTAGATTTAAGACATTAATAATGTACAGTCAATTTTTACGCGGGTGATACGTCCGCGTAAATTCCGGAATCCGCGTAAATTCCGAAATCCACGTAAAAAAAAACCGCGTGAAAAAGCGACTCTAGTGTATAACGATAAACCGCGTAAATTCTGAAATTCGCGTAAAAAACCCAAACCTGCTTAAAAAACCGCGTAAATTCCGATATCCACGTAAAAAAACCGTGTAAATTCCGAAATCCACGTAAAAAAACCGCGTAAAAAAAACCGTGTAAAAAAATCCGCCTAAAAAGTGACTCCCGTGTATAACGAAAATGATAACTGGGCTCTCTAAAGTTTATTCGATTGAGCCTGTAAAAGTAAAGTAATTAACAAAAAAATATATTTTTTTCTGGAAAAAGCTGCTTGTACCCCAAGGGGATGCCACTCTACAACTACACTTTATTTAAATTCTATTCAGTAACTAAGTAGAATTGTTTTCTACTTTTTGACAACTGTATCAAAACAGATTACTTCTTCAATTCTCTATAGTGATGGCGTAATACGACATACACTAAACTAAGGACACGGGTATACTACTATAGATCAAATAATTGGTCGCAGTGGATTGGTGTCCCGAACAGAGGAAACAAAAAAATTACCATATTAGAAAAATACCATACCCGAACCACAGACAAACAGACATAAAACACGCAAGTTGTTCATCGAACAATCATTTAACGGTCAATTTAAAAGTATCGCAGTTGGTAGTACCGCCACCTGTGGTACGCATAGTCAATTCCCTTGCGTTTGACGTTTACACACTACCACCATCTGTTCAGCGTACTACCCACCACAGTGTACTCAACAGATGGCGGTAATGTTTTAGCGACGATGTTTACAGTGAGAAATATTCAATATTATGTCTGTTTGTCTGTGCCCGAACCATAACCATAACCACAAATTATACAACTTTTCCACAAATAGTTTGGATGATACTTAAGATACAAAGAACGCTTACTTGAGCAGGTGAAAGTTCGTGTAGTACGTTCAGACTACAGAGTTATAACATGTAGCGCTATCTTGATGGTGGTTTCTGTGTTGCAATTATTTGACAACCGTTATAACATGTTATAACTCTCCAGTCTGTACAGCGTTTAAGAGCGTCAAATCCAGGCAGAAGGAGATATCAATGTATGTATAATCTGTCGATGTAAATTTATTGTAAAATAATTCTATAATAATGACCAATCTCGGCCAAAAAATCAAAGTGTACATGCAACGTAAAGGCACAAAAGAGGCACGCTGTTAAAAAACTATAAATGATTCATTTTTCACTCGAATCCAATAAATCACAACTTTCCGAAGTCGAATCTGAAATTCGATTTACGAACCAACGGAACTCCACAATGAGTTGATTACATTTTCCGGAAGACAAATTCAATGAGGGCAAACTAAAAAACAAACATCAAATCCAATCTGTGTCGTTGCTATCGGGCGAGATTCATGAATGTGCATGACAGCAACTAATAACAAAAAAGCAACACCACCACTACTGTGAGCAAGCCGATGTCTGGACAATAAAATAAAGATCACTGCACTACTGCTCTGCGAGGGGTTGGCGGTTCAACCAGACCTCCGGACAGGCCACATAAAATATGATCCGATAAAGTGTGCCATTTGCGGGAGTGAATGAGTCAAATTGAACTTTCTGTCCGTTTCGATTCGATATCCATTTATTGGGCAACGGACAATAAATGGAAGTGTTCTTTTCGGATAGGGCTGCAATATAGTTTTTTAGAAAATGAGATGACAATGGATGCGGGACATTTTTTTCTTTATTTTGGACACATTATTTCACCTCCCCGTCCACGGCAATATCAGATGTCATTGATGAAAATGGAAATGGCATGTGTGAGAATCGGACAACGAGCAGAAGCATCGTGAGTTATCTAATGCATGTGTGACGGTGTCAAGCCAAATTGGATTGCTAACCTAGAGTGCGGCGTACGAAGTCTCAACTTTTTCGACCAACCATAGGAAAAGCATCATTTAGATTTTTTTTGACATTTCGTTCTGCCTTACCGTGGAATGTGTGTGTGTGTTTTATGTCACATCTCCCCAATTGATCAGAATTAGAATTTCAAATTGTGTATAGTATATCTTCTGAGTGATCTGCAATGAACATGCTCTTTAGCTAAACGGTTTCAATTACATTAGCTTATCCACCTTATTCAAGATTAATTTTGCTTCTCACTAAATCTCATGCTGAAGCTAACCCGCTGTCTTCGTTACTAATTTAAAATTTTAAATCGTTTGATGTTCCTGTCCCATAGTTCCCAGCAGGCCACCAGCCATCGCAAAGGCGGTTGCTAATGTCACCATTATCTGTTTTTCATCTCATTTCCGTACCCCCGCACAGCAATGCAATCCCACGTGGATTAGATTTTGGTGTCCTGCAAACCAGAGAAGAAGAAAAAATCCAATGCCAAAGTCACTCCGCTTGAGATATCAAAGGAAATTACACCGCAAATCAAATCAAATTGGGCGTGAAGTTGTGAAAAGTGAGGTTAGGATTAAGGATTGTCCCATTCCACCCTCTCTCTCTGATCAGCATAAAAAGTATAAAACACTTTGGGATAATATAAAAAACAACAGCCAAACGTCACAAAGCCATTAGGAGTGTTTTTTTCTTAACTCCCTACTACCATTGTGCCTCTCAGGGAAGAGGATAGAACAGCGAAACAGCATCAAGATTGATCCCAAAGCCTAGCTACACTGACTGCTGAGAGCCTTTGAACGGTCGTACCTTGCCATCCGTCTTAAATGTGGTGACATAGAAAGGAAAGGATGCAACCCCTTTATCTCAAAGGATTACTCAAAATGTCCTTTGCGGGTGGTGCAGGCGATTAGGAGGATAGCTGACGCTGGAAATGAGATTTGCAATACTGTGTGTGCGAGCCAGTACGAGGGGTTCTTATCGACTGTCTTTTGATCTTGTGTGGATTAGAGAAAATCGAGAACCATTTGCATTAACATTTTCGATCAGTGTTGTAGTTCAGGGATTGGAATCGTGACCGTGAGATCTCTTTTGGATTTAAGATGTAATATGAAGTGGTTATCGCCAAGGTTGCAAATACTCATTTCAGCTAAAATAATGTTTTTCGGAATAATAAAACCAAAAGATGGTATGATGGCATGTTTTACTTGTAACTTACAAGAAGAAGTTACAAAGTATGCGTTTGAAACATAAAACCTGTAAATTTTGCTTTCTATGAGTCACAATCAGCGATTTTCTGATCGCTGAGTGAGTGAGTGAGTGAGTGAGTGAGTTTGTGAAAAATCGCTGATTGTGACTCTCATGAAATGAAATAAACAGGTTTAATATGTCAAACACATTCTTTGCAACCTCTTCTTGTATCCTAGCAATTCAAAATTTGATCATGGCATCTAATTATTTCATAATTTAGAAAAACATTGTTTTAGCTAAAATGAGTATTTACAACCTTGATTATCGCTACCTAGACAAGGTTTGTTTTCGAATAGTTCATCCTGTGGTGTTGCCGTAACATTTGAGCATGGTAGTCGCAGTTTTTTCATTTGGTGCCTCATCCACAGTATCAAAATATGGCGCTAAAGTGATCAAAATCGTTATTAGATCTTCAATTTTCGCACAGAAAGTAGTTTTACCAAAAGTATAATGAATGAAATATCTCCACAGTTTATAATATATCAATATTGGAGTCCTTTTTTAATAGGTCCTATGTCCATTTGTCGATCACAAAATAATTTAACTTGATTCACTTTCTACCGCGAACTGAGCGGTGGATTTGCAATAAAGATGCATGCAATCAAAAGTTTTGCGAAAATACCTCACTGGTCGCGGTAGATTTTTTGATCGACAAACGGGCTTAGGATCTATTCAAAAAGGACTTCAGTATTATACTTGTTATACTTTATATTTTTCAACTGAAACTAGATGACATGAAATTATGGACAGAATTCATTAATAGAATATGTTCGGGAAAGGTTTTAATAAATAAATTTCTAAATCTTGATTGCATTGCATTTGTATAATTGTATAATTATTTAAAATGTTTTCAAGAATTTTCTTAAAGTCATTCCTATGTACAGAGATCTCAAAATCCATAAATTAAACTTGAAAATCCCACAGATATTCTATTGAAATATTAATTATAACAGCCATAAGTTCTTGGAGTTCATCCTAAGATTACTTTGAAAAATTTTAAAGTTCGAATGCTCAAAATGTTGAATTGCTCAAAAGGTCAAAAGGTCAGATCACTTTTATTAGATCAAAGGTTGAAGGGCAATATGCTGAGTAAATCAGGCCAATCAAGCTTAGGCTTTGAGTAACCTTACCGTAGCTTAGCTTAGACTGACAGCACATGTCAAAAGGTTGCCACTCCGTGATTGATCAGAACCAGAGAAATTACACAATGAATCAACCGAATAGATGGATTTGAGTTCATGCACTGATGGCAATTTGAAACTATTCAAATGAAATGATGTCCCGCATCAAGCATATGGCTTATTTCACCTAGAAACCCATTTTTTCGTTTCAACCGAGTTCTATCTCACTAACGATTGTCTACGTACCAACGATGACACAAAATGAATGACATTAAAAATCCACAATAACAAAGAATGATCTCCTCGGCAGGCTTAACCATGATTATCGATCAGGATTACGTTACAAATATTATCGCGGAGATGTAAAATGTCCTTAATAAAAAAAAAAAAAGTTACGTATATTGCACATTTTTTAAGAGATCTGGTACGAACTCTATTGACCAGTTTCAGGCCAAATAGACTAAAAAAATGTAAGACTTGATCTTCTCAGATTTGCATGAAACTTTGCATAATTATATGTTATGGGCAATCATTCACATTTTTGACAAAATTCAACCATTTTTAATCCTGCAATTTATTTCAAAATAGCGTCATCGACATTTTTTAATCAATTGTAGCACTAAAACATCTCTTCTGATCACAATGACGTCTTAGACAAAATTGTTTAGAATAGTAAAGTCATTCTGGGAAAAATATACACGGTAATTTTTTTTTTATTAATGTTGAGTAAAAAATCAAAAGAGTGTTAAGAACTGAAATATCCCAAAAAGCATTTATAATTATGTTTTTTAAATAAATCTCATGAAAAATGCAAACTTTACGACTATTTAAACCCATGGAGCATGGGCATGAGCATGATTGACCGCCCACGGTTGCTCCTCTGTTATTGCCAGATCAACTGTAATTACACAGAGAACCAATAGACGATGCTTGGGATTACGGATTAGCAATCATCCTCAATGTGTAAAAACTGGTGTTCTCAAACTAGGCAATACCAGCGCCAGCCGCGCCCAAGCACAGGTCAAGAAAGGAAGGGATAGGAATGTGTTGACGTGACACTTACTTTGATGGAAGCCGAGAACACCTCTCCACTTACACGAGGAATCACTGGGATATTGGGTAAGAGGGTAGGGTTTGGAGCAGGGTTCGTTTTGGCAAACGATAAGCTTAATTGATGTCATAACGATCATATTACGCGCAGGAGCTTGGGATTGAACACACGGTCTTCTGCTCAGTAAGCAAAAACTTTTGCCACTAGGCAAACGAGCTCCTTTTTAATCATCGAGTTGCTGTTATTACAATGTAGTCATATTATCAAATAAAACGATTCACGAATCTTGAATGTGAATGGGCCTGAGATTAGACTCATGATGTTCTGCTCAGTAAGCATAAGCGATCGCTCTAAGGCCACCGAGCTCCTCGTATCACATCATACCGTTACTCGAGTTGTTGTGATCATTCAAACTTGGCACCGACAACGACAAGTTTCGATAAACAAGCTATTTGACCATAAATCTCTTTAATATGAAAGGACCTGCGACCAAGTTTTTCTGCACAGTAAGCAAGCCACTGCAACCGACGATCTTTCAAATTCGAAAACTTAAAGCTACAAAAGAGCACTTAGGCCTTTATTAAATTCCAGTTTCACACGACGTTCAAAGTTTCGATTTGCTCTTTACGCATTATTCAGGTTATCATAACAAACTCTAACTGACATGACGATTGTTTAAGCCCTGATTAAACAAGCTATTCAAATGAAATTACGTTTTCGAAAGCAGTCAAACGGATCTAACCTGAGTGAAGGCAGAGAAAACTAATCATTACGGTCTTAAATATAATTATCAACAGCGAACCGTTCCTCCAATTTCTGTTATTAACAATTTTCTACAATAGTGGCTTGGCTGATATATCAACTCAGTAATGTAATGAAGCTTTACTTTTAACCCATAATTTTCTAGTACTTAAGCAAAAACGGTTGTTCTTTAGCCACCGTCCTCCTTACATTACCATAATCTACGTAGACCGACTTAACAAAAAGCTATTCAAATGAAGCAACGTCTCTGAAAGCAGCCAACAAGCGCATACACCCTTTCCGAATCTCATGGTTTATACAATTCAACTATTGGTTATTAACTGCGCTTTATGCTCTCGGAAACCAACAATGTCGGTTTATTATGTTGTGGGAGAGCTTGGGGTTAAACCCATGATATTCTGCTCATTAAGCAAAACCGATACCTCGATATAGAGCATCTCAAAACCACTACACTCCACGGCAAAATATGATTAAGTTTTCACTTGTTATGTAATGAACAACAGAAATACGCGATAATTCATGTAGTTTCAGCGGCTGATGGTTAATTTTAAATATACTAACGGTACTGCGTACGGCAACTACGACAGCAACTACGACGGTGCCTACGACGACGACAACAGTGAATTTGTAACTTACCATTTGCCTAGGATATAACACCTTTGCCCGGCACCTTCACTAGTGCTTCACTAGTGCTTCATGTCCGCTATCTGTCACTGTTTGCAAAAATATCTAATAGCAATAACCTTTGTTGTAATACTTCCTTCAACGAAAACAAATTTTCTTGCATTGCCATCTGGGATGAGGTTCGCATCTAGTGCTTTCCCAGGAAACGTTCACGGCCACCAGCTTACGTCCGTCCAGTCTTGGGCGTATCCAGCGAGACATCCTTCAGCTTGCTCACAATCTCCGACACTGTCGAGAGACCAGCAGACGAGCACTTTTGCCAGCCGTAAACTTGCTGATTAACGTCGGCCACCGAATCACCACCAAAACTCGTGACGGACACATTATCAGCACTTTCCCCGGTTAATTTGCCAACCGGACCGTGTTCAAACTCGCACACGGTGACGAGACTGTCGATAGAACTACATGCCGAAAGCGTGACATCTGAACGCGGTGAACCGGTATCCCGTGAGGCAATGAAAATCACAAGCACACTTACACACCACTAGTTACAAAAAAACACACCCGTGCAAAGAAATGGATCCAATAAACGTCACTCTCGCGAAAGCAAACCCGTCGTCGTCGAACGGCAAAAAAAAAAAAAATGAATCGGTGAGCAATTTGTGATACGGAATTTCCACTGAAAATCAACCGAGGACGCATGAATTATACCACACCCAATTGCGAAACACGTTCTGAAGCATCCAGGCCTATTTAAAACCATGGACGTTTGAAAATTAACAAAATTTGTAGAACATCACCTTTTGGTCCTATTTTTAAACTTCTAGTTTTTTTATGTAATTTTAACACACAGATGCACAGTAGACTGATGCAAAATTTGACATTTTCGCTCCACAGTGCTCAAGCGGTTCCAAATCGGGTCTAGATTAGCCTCCCAAGGTTTGAACTGATTTGGTAAGAAACTGACTGGACACAAACCATTTAGAGTTTATATGGGAATTACTATGGGGAAACCAAACTTTTTCTTCGTAGTCTTCTATTCTTCTTCCATATTGCACCGTTAAAAATTTCTATAGTTATTCTTGTGGATAATTTTCTCAGCTACAACTTTGCCTAATATTGTTTTTCAGCCAAACATCAAATTTAATAGTTATTGATTGTTTAAGAGATTGATAATATTATGGCATGATCAACAGTTGCTTGGGCACAGTGGTGGGCAACAGTGTATTCTGCAGTGTGACATAGTAGCCATGATTTTTTTCCTCTATTCTACGCGCCAGAAACACCAATGTTGCCTGCTGAGCAGTTGATTGAGCATAATCATATGGCAATAGTGACTTGAATCATTAATAACTTTTGATTCTTACATTTTATCGAAAAATGGTCTTCAACAAAGTTGTAGCTGTAAAAATTTACTACAAATATAGTTACCAATTTTTAGAGCAGAGTAATAGGGTGAATTATTAGATAGATATGGACACAAAAGTTGGTTTTCCCATAGTAATTTCCATATAAACTTCAAATGGTTTGTGCCAAGTCAAATGCTTAATAAAAAAGTTCAAATTTTGGGAGACTAATCAGGATCCAAATAGGAACCGTGTGAACACTTTGGAGCGAAAATTTCAAATTTTGCATCAGTCTAATGCACAGATAATAATTCAGAATATCTCAGATATTGTTTCCTGTGTAGACATTACATAGAAAAGCGACAAAAATTGGATATTAAAAGTAGATAGCAATTGAATATGGTAACAAAAGTCTATAGAAATTAAGGGAAGATCCGAGAACTTCTGGAAACATAATCATTCATAAACATTAGCAAAATGCGGGAGCATTTCAAAGAAGTTTATTAAGTTCCAATCATAGGGGGGATGTCAGAGGGAGTTCAGTTCCATTAGTTTCAGAAAATTATCGGAACATTTTAAGTAGGTCCCGGATTTTCAGAGAACTTCAAAGATGTTAAGAAAATTATTGAGGTTTTCACATAAGTTTTGAAGTATACGGAAGCTTAAGCGTTGTTAGGATAGTTCAATTAAATTCAGGGTAGCACAACAAGCTTCATGGGAACTGCACAAAACTTTAGGGAAGTTTCGAGAACTTCAGAAAAGAACAGAGAACCTCAAAGCAGCTCCGTTAAAAGTAGAGGAATAACATTTTTTTTAAAAGAAGTTTTGGGATTTGATATAACTTTAGAGAATTATATCAGAAATGTATGCAAATTTTCAAAAGTTGTGGTCAATTTCATAGATGTCAACGGAATATTCTGAGAACACGGATTTTATAATGTTGCCCTAAGTTCATAAAGTATACTTTAGGGGGGTTCAGGTTTGGGGCAAGTGTCTCCGGTCCATACAAATGTGTAATGATTGTCTACTCTGGGGAGGGAGAGGTCTAAAACCTCAAAAATATCTTCATTGGATATGACACCTTATTTTGGTATGCTTGTGGTATAGAACCATGTTTTCATATTATTCAGTATTCGTTTGTAAAATATAAAATAAATACCAAAATAACAAAATTGTTGAAACTTTAGAGAAGATCCATGATCGTTAGGAAAATTGAGGAAACATTAGGAAGTCTGAAAAAGATTAGGGAAGTTAAAAAATTTGATGAGAAGTTTTGTGAGTATCAGACTAGTTTCTCAAACTTCAAAAGAACTTCAAGGCAGTTTCAATAGCTTTATGAGCTTTCAAGTAGTTCTGAAGATCTCAGAATAGTCGATTTCATATTCATTGGAGATTTCTCATAAAAATACACTTGGACTTCTCCACAGGATATGCTTTGTATTCTCCTGAAACTCTTAAAAATTCACTTAGGATGCTTCTCTGAATTCTCTAAACATACCACCAGATTATACTTGGAATAATTCTCGATCTCCTGGAGTTATTCTCAGATTTAACTGTCATCCTTCTTTTAGCATACCCTTCAGCCCTTAGTATTCAAAACATTCCAAGAACTTAGGCTTCGGATTTGTTTTCGCCCACAAACTTCATGAAATTATCCTCAGAATGCCCTCTGATTTTTCCTCTGAAGTTCACAGGAGTTCTGCTTCTCAGTATTAATTAAAATTTACTTTGAATTCAATTCAGGGTTTTCTTGAAATTCTACTCAAAATATATCAGGATTCACATGCAATCTAAAATTCCTCAGAACTACCTTGAAAGCAGATTGCACTTGATGTTTTTCTCAAAAAAATTTTCCCAAAACTCCTTTAAAATGAGGTCCTTAGCAATAATAATTAAAATCCACGAGCCTTTAAAACTGTGCAAGTTATTTGACTCTAGATTTTTTGAGTTTTATAACTTTTAAGTGCAGAATTTTAAATTGGTGGGTAATATGCATTTTGGTGGGAAATATGCATAAATATCAAATTCGTAGGAAATATGCATATTCCAGAATAAAAAATTCTTTCAGGCCTCTGAATTTTCAAAATTTATTTGTAACTGATTATTAATCCACCTGGATCTAAAGCATTCTATGTGTGTATGAAAATAACCAGAAAAACTAAATATTTTTATTTTAAGATGCATTATTTTCTGTCGTATATCATTAGTAAGGATTATCATTAAATTCCATGAGACTTCCAAGTATTTTCAAGAAAAATAAAATTTCCTGAGGACCCGGTTTTCCACGTTTCTTCAGGTAGTAGACAGGTTGGTCTTTCTATTGAATCTTTGCATATCGTACGCAAGTGTTTATGAGATAATTATTGAATATGTCTAAAACACCTAACAGTTGTTTGGTTTGCCATGCAGAACGTCTTCATTTCTTCTCGTAGTTCACTTTTCTGTCACTTATTTTACAACTATAAGTCACTATTTGTTCACTTATTTCTGCAACATGGTCACTAAAATCACAATTGTTGATTGCATTGATTGCTACCAGCCCTGAGATCCTGATTTCCCTTGATGTTCATCATGCAACAAGCTGCTGAATCGCGAAGCATAATCATCTATTTCACCTCGTAGATCATTTTACTCTCAGAGCACCGTGTAAATCACTTTCACAGCCTTGTGGTTTTATCTAAAAATGACGCCATGACGTAAGCAGAGAGAAAAATGCGATCCGGAAATCCGACACCGGAATACAAGGCCGGAAAATGATTAACATATTAGACCCAGATCAGGACCCTTCCGAGGATGATCCCGTTCGGCCAAGCATATACTATACGTACGTACATACAAGAGAAGGTTCAAGTCACGTCAAATTAGTGAAGGAACAAATAACGAAACAAGGAACAAAACAGAGTCTCGAAAGATTCTCATAGGGATCGATAACCGCAGAACGGCAGCTCCGGGCTACCCTGAAGTATCAGTTCGGTTTTCGTTGGGTGTCACGTTACAATCCTGACCGCCTTCATGCGCATCCGTACCACGCGCGTTTTGTGGTTCCGATGCGCTCCACTTTCCTGTATTTCAAAGTAAAGAAAGTGAGGAATCTGACTGCGAAAAAGGCGCTTAGCCGAGGGACCTACACCACTTCTGGCAGCAGGTTCACACGGATGCACGTCGTAGACGCCAGATGTGTGTAAGGAAACGATTAGTTTCTTCCCTGAGCTGTGTAGGCGATGGTCCTAGCCGGGGTTCCAAAATAGGACGGTGGGAAAATATTTAAATGACCTAGCAGAGTCACTAGGATCGAAAAATGTTTAACATTTTGCGGAAGCGTTTAATTTGTTACCCGCGAGGGATGGTACACGCATGGGATTACGACTCGCTGCTGCTGAGTGCGGAAACGAACGTGGAGAGGTGCGTTGACAACGGCGTCTAGACAAGATAAAGAGTATGTACATGTGTCGATTCGACAGTCTTGTCAACAAAAGCGGGTTGTATTCATTTTCGCTTAAAAATAGATTTTTAATTGAATTTTTCTCGCTGGCATTCGTCCGTGGAACATTCAAACAGTTCACGAGCGAAGGGTGGAACCTCGTTTGATTAAATTTGATTCGATTCACGCCCTCACACAATTGTTGATAGGTACATAGGTACACATATGTTGGTAAGGTACGGGGGAAAGCGAAAAAAATCGGGAAGGAAGCCTTTGACATCGCAACACGGGAGGTGGTCTCTCTGTTATCATGGTTACACAATTCAGTGTGAGATTGGTTTCAATTGAGTAGCATTCTACCATGATGTTTTTTTTTCTTCGCAATTTTCTGAACCACATAGTCATATTTTCATTCAGTTTTTTCGTACAGTTAGAAGATTTTACATTGCGCATTGAAGAAAGGAAATTGACATTTATCTAAAATATGGTTTATACCATTAAGGTGCAAGGGAATGCGAAACATTTAAAAAAAAAATCCAATAGCAGTTTTTTTTTGTTCAAATCAGAAATTCTGTGCATGAAAATGTGATCACTGTTTTTTACTTGCCAAGCGGAAAACAGGGAACACATTTTCATGATAAGAATTTCAGATTTGAATAACAAAACTACTTTTGAATTTTTTTAAAATGTCCTCGTACTGTTCGGGTCATTCTAGCTCAAATGTATACAACACTTTCGAAAGTTGTGACCATTTTCATAGATTTCAACCGATTTTTGCCACAATGCTTATTTTGATATTCTTAGAACACGTCTTTTTTCAATTTTGCTCTAAGTGGCTGTTCATAAAGTAAAGTATATTTGTTTGGACGATTGTCTACTCGGGGAAGGAAAGGATCGAAAACCACTAAAAATGGATAACTAACCAATAACATATAAATATATTAATTAGATATGATACATTGTTCTGGTATGCTTGTGGTATAAAACCTTGTTTTGATATTATTCAGTTTTCAAAATATTTCAAAGAAATACCAAAATAACAAAACGTGATCATTGAGTTTGTAGACAATAACACCTAAAAGAGTATTGGATTGATATAAGAAGACCTTTTCAAAAACAAATTATGGTTTTTAACATCTGTCCGCATCGTGCTCAGTGTCCAAAATTACCTGCACCAGTTATGAATCCCTGAATCAGATCAATGATGAATTCAAGCTGAACATTGCATTTGGTCCTAAGTAACATTGATCGATTCTCTTCGTCGACTTTCTCTTTCGTTAATAACATGAGCATATAACCACATCTTGTTGTGCTTGTCATATTAGATGCTAGTTAAAAGCTTCTTTTAACGATCTGTGTGCTGAAACTTCCAGGGAATGCCTTTACATGGCCGTTGGGATACAAAGAGAAAGTCGACTAAGAGAATCTGTCAATGTTACTTAGGACCTAATGCAATGTTCAGAGCTTGAATTGACAAAATTACTTGGAGTTGAGCCAACCCAAGTAATCAAAATGAAAATGATATCCCGTCCTGACGATTCATGGAACGGCTTTTCTAATGATTTTTATTTAGTTCACTTCAAGCCTAGTAAACCAAACCACCTTAAAGACCTAGACAAAACTTGCCTTATGCTCCAGAGAAAATTATCAAGGAATTCTTAGCACATTTGCAATGGAAATTGACTTGAAATTTCAGAAGCAAGCAATGGGAATTGTTTCAAGGATGACTACAGGTGAAATCTAAGGTAGTTCTGAAGAGACTATTATGGAGGCTGTGAGTTGTATTCTAGGTTACTGTAAAGCAAATTGGAAAGAATTTCAAGGGGCAATCCAAGGGAATTCGGAAGAGAATTCAAAGTTAATTAAGCAAGGCAAACAGATTGATGATTTGACTACAATCTTGAAACTATATCTACGACTGAATCTTAAATCTTGATGGATCAATTTTATTTGGTTCTAATATTATTTTCATGTTATGTCCAACATATTTCAAGCAGGTGAGGGGGCGGGGGGTTTTGCATGAAATAAATAAAAAGGTTCGAAAAAAAACAAATACTTTTTATTTCTCGAGATATTATGACATTTCAACTAAACATTTGCCTTTTCAACCTCTTCTTGTATCCAACAAGTATTAAATATAATTATAACATCTTATGATTGTAAAATCATTGAGTGGAAGCAAGCTTGGCCTTTGGGAGTGTTCGGTAGATAATTTCTAACATATGTATAAAGAAACGCTGAGTAGTGTGTTCCAGGAGATTCTGAAGAAATTTTCAATTCTTAAGAGAGTTTCAAGAGAATTCCACGAAAATTGCAAGAGTCCTACTCAAGAGCATTTTGAGACGCATTTCAAGGAAATTCCAAGGGAGTTCGGTGATGAGATCCAAGGAAATTTTAGAATAATAGTTTTCTAAATTGTAAATGCCATTTCAAGAGATTTCTAGCAATATAAAAAACTGAAAAAAATAAAATGGACAAAAATTGAAGCAAAATCTCGAAAGAATATCTCAGAATACAAAGATAAACGTAGAGTGAATGTTAAGAATTTTCAGGCGAGAATTTTAAAAAAATTCTGGAGAGAAGTGTGTTTGACACAGAAATCCGATTTTCAAGCAGAAAGCTCGGCTGAAAGTTTTTGGGAAATACTGGGAAAATTTTAAATATTTCTGAATTAAATTTAAAAGAAATATTTATTTTTTTAAATGAAAGTGTACAATTTTGTACACAAAAAATCAAGATTCAAGGATTAAAACAAATTGTCAAGATTGTGAGGCTTTAGTAAAGAACATATTTCAAGATCCTGGTCCAAGAAAACTGTTCAAGATTATGAGGAAAGATTCAAAATTCTAAGAGAAATATTCAAGATACCAAATTTGGAATATTTATTTACAAAAATTAATTATTAAAATTCAAATTCAATACCAAATCTCTCAGTTTTCCCGGTTCAGTGGCTACCTTGCACTCATTTCTGCTTGAGTGCATCGGTTGGTATCAAATGTTTCGTATTTTTGTATATTAACAATAAAAGTTATTTAAAAACTACAAGGGACAGCCCTATGGGGTTGTGCGCAATGGTGACGTAGGACTACGTGGTCTTATATAATAAATGTTGTTATTTAACTGCAGCAGGAGCTTTTGTTTGGTGTAGTGGAGGCGAACCAGCCTAAGGCTGAAAGCCTCCTAAATAAAGCTAAATTAATTAATTAATTGTTTGGTGTAGAAATAGGAATTTGAGCGGGGTTCTCTCTGTTTATACTCTTTAGTATGACTATGATTGCCCTGAAAAGAACCTTTTGATATGAATTTTAGTTGAGACGTGTTCAGAAATTTAACTCTTTTGGAAAATCTTGATGGCCCTAAAAAGGGCCGATGATAGTAGAGGCTTAAAGCTTTTGGAAGATGATGATGACGTGTAGGTAGCTGGATCAGCAAATCGGACCGGACAATCCCATATTCTTCTCTCGCAGGAGTCACTCGCAAGAGTCTCGACCCGTCTGCTGCTGGACAGGGATAGAACTGGTGTCTGCAATAGGTTGGAAAGCCGCAGAATATCAGTGTCCACCCAGCTAAAGCTCCTCCCTTTTTAGTTTTTCTCGTTTAACTCCATCTCTCAACAAGTTGGTAAATCTTAGCCTTTAGCAGAAAGACGCTTAACACTTTTTTCGGCGAATTTATCCTGTTTCACGTCATGCTTCTTCTCTGTTCAGACAAACTAGTACTTTTATTTATTTTCTCTACTGCGCTAAGCCAAACGAGAAGAAATAAGAGGTGATGTCGGTTACGCGCTCGAATAATTGAAAATTCGATTAGTATTTAAATAAAAAAATCTTTACGATTAATCGTTAATCGAAAAATTGGACTTCTAGGCATCCCTAAAAATAGTGTAATTTCATGTTTTTTGTTGATGTATGTATGTATGTAAGGTAGCCACCATCCCTTCGAAGATCTTGTCTTGTATGCAGCTCCACTTAATAGCAAGATCAATTTGAGCTACCGATCTGAATTCACAATATCGCTGTATGAAGGGCCAAAAACGGTGGGGTGGACCCGTAAGCAGAGACACTTACGCGAAATCCACGGGAATTTAAGAATCTCCTTCCAACGATACGATCCAACAAATCGAATAACGCAATTCGCAATACTTATTAAGCTTCCTACAGGATGGTTTGTTAAGAAGGGCGCGTCAATCTCACTGAAACTGTTGGAGTAGAATTCACACCATCACAATCGAATCGGTAGGATAAAGAAAATGATAATGTTTATTCCCTCCTAGACTCCGGTTGTCATACCACTCCAATCGTCCAGTTTCAGGTCAAATGATACCCTGATGCTCCCTCCCAACCCAGTATTTATTTATATATATAGTAAACATATGTAATGGAGAAATGAAATATATTAGAACATTAAAATACGTAATAATGAAAATACATTTATATGGATAAAAAAACTGGTATTCCGCAATGAAAATAATAATTATTTTACATACAATATGATGCAGCTCTATGTCTCCTCAGCTCCCAATAAGGAACATGTAACCCTGAAATTTCCAACAAAAGACACAGAAAAGGAGATTTTGTTAGTAAGTTGGGTTCGTTGGATCAGGATTCACATTGATAAGTGATGCGACCATGGTTTTAAATGAATCAGTGTTATCATGCATTATACTTGGATTTGCCCGAAGCCAAAACCAAATGGTGTATCATTGGTCCTTATTACGGGTGTCACTACACGGTGATAAGAAAGTGATACTCAGAATAAGAGCCGTGATTACCTTACAAATCAAATGGGAATCACTTCACCGTGACGACAAGTGACAACTTTTCACCGTGATGTGACATCCGTAATAAGCCCCATTATAATATAAATCTGAAGATGTTCCATCATCGAAATGCTGAAAATGAACTTAGAGCATGAGCATGAGCAACATTGATCGCCCGCGACTGCCAACACCAAAGCTAGCTGAAAACCAATTCAAACAAATCAAATCAACAGACAAAACCAGGGTGAAAGCTGTAAGAGTGAATCATTACAGTATAAATCTAATGATGTTCCGTCATCAAAGAGCTGGAAGAAAACTCAAATAATTTAAATCAATAGATCCAGTCTGAATGAAGGCTGCAAAAAGAGAATAATTATACAGCAATGACCCCATTTTGTCAGCTAGCAAAGTATGTGTATCTTAAACATTCATCTTGAAGGAGGAAGGTATGAAATTACAATTATGTGGAATTATTGAAAAATAACAGTCTGATGCGCGGAGAGATTGACAGGATCGGGTCATAACTGTAATGTGAATATTAGGAAGATTTATCATCATCAAACTATTCTTGAATTCGGAAGATGCTTGTGAATAATTGTTATACAGATAAATTAAATTGATAAACTAAATGGTTCAAACAACAACTCCAGCCTGTAAAAAAGCTGAAAATAGGGAATCTTTACAATGTGGATCCCCGACGGTCTTCTACTCAGTAAGCAAAAGTGGCAGCCACCAGGCTAGTCGAGCTGCTCAATTTAAATATTGAAACCTTATTTTGTGAAGTTCTTAAGAATACCAATTGAAACACAATGTAAACAAATAAAAGTTAAGAGTCTCATCCGAATCAAATGATTCCAAACGATACGCATTCATAGAAATTAAGTTTAAATAGACAAAAGTAGAAAAATTGAACAATCTCACCAAATCAGTCCAACTGAATCCCTTGCAAGCAGCTATGTCACGCTTGGTGTAGTAGCTCCGATCATAGACCCGCCCTACGGGGATCAATCCTCTGGTCGAATGTAGTCGATTGCTCCATGACGCGAACACGAAGCGACCGCTCACAAAATCATACAACGCGTAAACAAACTGAAATCAAAAACTATCACACGCGACGCCACAAATTTCTGTACCGGGAGCACAAGCGAAGAAAAAAACAAACAACGTAGATAGCGACATTTCTTCTGATGCCTGCAAACATGATGCATCACGTTTTCTTTTTCGATTCCAAAACTTCTCAGAGCGAGAAAACCACCAATCACACACGTATAACCGTCCGGGAGGCAGAGTGCCAGCGCTAATCTGGCAAAATCAGCGAACGCACGCACAAAACAGAACTAAACTTATACACAACCGTATCCGAACAGGTTCGAAGCTGAACTGTGTAATTTCATGTTTTTTGGTGATCCTAAGAAAATGTTGAGCAGCAGAATTGCAACCAGCAAGTGTAACCCAAGAACCAAAAGCGGTGCGATGCTAGTTCTCATTGCTATGACTACGACTGAATTAAGGGGCTTAGAAGCAGAGGGGTGAAAGTCAATTCTCTTCATCGATTTCCTCTTTTGATGACCATGGCTTCACTAACCTATTTCGCACTATTTCTGCTATGCTCTTCTATCATCCAGAACAACAAACGTATCAATGAATGTGTTTGCCGTCGAGTTATTAACGAATCAGAAAGTCGATGAAGAGAATCGATCAAAATCACTTGCACCCCTGCTTCCAAGTTGGTTACAAGATTACAACTGTGGAGAGCATTTTGTGTGATCGTTGGGGGCGTGTGGTTCTGAATATGGCGATGAGTGTGCAAAATGTTACGCAATTGCATCCTCCTTATTCGCACGCACCCGAAGATCGGAGGCGAATGCCACTTCGACTTGTTTCGTCTACTAGCGATTTTCTGATGACAGTGTTGAGCACTGCTACATCGACATGTTTCGCCTAGAAACGATTCTCTGATGATTGTGTTGGGGACGCAACATATGCATGTACGTAATTGGTGGATACGATGCGTAGAATTATTTCTGATCGATTGTTGACAAAAATATTGAAATTGGTCCAGGGGCAGCTGACTTATTAACGTTCAAAATCTTTCATAATTTCGTTACATGTTCCATTTTTTGTTTTCACAATGTGTACCCCCATAAATAAACCACAGACGTAGTCCTACGTCAAAAATCCGTAGAATATTACAAAGATTTCGTTCGATTTCGCAGAATTCCACCATCAAAGTTAACTTTTGCTTTTTCGTTGCATTTTTTGTGAAATTTCGTTTCGTGCATTTCGCAAAATATGTTTGCTGAACAAAATCCCTTACTTCCCGGTTTTTCAGATTTAACAGGTAGTTTCCATCCTGTTGACGATGTCGTATTCATAGAAACGTGGTTTTCTATTGACATTGCAAATTCTGAACTGGCTAGAAATTACGACACTATGCTGCCCATCAAATCATAACAGTCCCATACGCAAAATGTTTTTATATTACTTCATACGTGAAGTTTACGATTTACAGAGTTGGTTGGAAATGCTATCTACACAGTAAAAAATAAATTTTAATATTACATCCAAGAGGATGCACTTCAATCATGTCAAAAGCCTCATGTAATTTTTATCGCAAGAAAAAATAAAAAAAATTCAGCGTAATGTCAGTTCATGCACTGTATTAATGATAGTGTTGTCCTTTTTGAAGGAGTAATGTTGTCCTTTTTTAAGGAGTAAAAAAGGAGTAAAACCGTATTTTCGACACGATTGAAGTGCATCCACTTTGATGTGATATTACAAATATTTTGGCAGTATGAAAATTGAATGGAAGTTGAAAATGAGCGAAGGGCCATTAATGCGACAGTACTAGTCAAACATACACTTATTTACCTTTTTTTTAATGCGTTAATTTTTCCAGGCTCATTTGCTATAGCTTTGCGGAGCTGATATTCATTGTTTAGATAACAAAATGACTTAAAACTAACGTTAGTAAAACGGGGGCCGATTGCTCGCTTATTTACCTAGCTCATACAAATACTCAGTATGTATGAGTTAGGTAAAAAAGTGTGCGTTTGACTATTACTGTCGCAGTAATGGCCCTTCGCTCATTTTCAACTTCTATTCAATTTTCATTCTCGAAGACGACCCAGCCCAGGGCTGAAAGTCTCCTTAATAAATATATAAAAAAAATTCATACTGCCATACTCTAGCGGAACTAGCTACCTACTATCACAGACTCTGACTCAGATCAGTGCTACTATCTTCAAACATTTCTCTCTAGCTAATACATTATCACACTAAAGCTTCATGTTAGATAGCATTTCCAACCAACTCTGAGAGTCCCAAATGGATTTTTTTTTTATCAGAAAAGAGTTATCTATTATAATCGATTGTAAACGACCTGTATTTAATACCGTGCACCAAAAGTAACATGTTTTGTTAAGAAAATATAATGAAAAATATCAAAACTTGGACCCTTCAAGAAATTGAACAATCAAATAACAACTTTCTAAATATTAAAGCAAATAAATGCTTTTATTAGTCCTTCTGTATTTAATAAAATAATATTAAACTCAAGGAGGTGTATAGAAAAAATGAGAGTTTAGATGGGTTTGAACTAAAACATTTGTCAAAGACCGTGTTAATCGCGCAATGCCTATCTTATTTTGTTCACTGATACATTGCTGGAAACTAGAGAGCGTCTAGTATAAGAGAGGAGCCAAACGAACTGTCAACGCCAGAGCCAATTGAGCAGCGCCTATTTAGATTGCGTTGGCAGTGTTGCCAGAAATAATCTAGGCTTAGGTTGCCAAGACAGTTTGTTTTAAATCCAATCCCCTTTTATACAAGATCCTCTCTTTTGGAAACCGCCTTAAGGTACAGGCTGTTTCAAAACTTCCCAAATTTGGGTAGAATTCATCCAGATTGGTCAAAAATGAACTCACACAAAAATTGGTAAACTAAGTTAGGAGTGACAAGTTGAAAAATAAATCATCGATCGGATTCATGGAGATGTTACCCTCTTGTCAACTTGTAACTCCTAACATATTTAACCCATTTTTTTTTGGTACACACTTAGTTTTGTTTTCGCCAGCTCGACAATTATTTGCCGAGATTTGCACAGCCAAGTGCTCGGCAATAAATTTTATTGAGATCTCAGCAAACATTAAGTTTGTTTGCTGAGAATAATAAAAAAATATTCCGAGACTCAGCAACCAAACGTCACTTTTACTGAGATCTCCACAAATTATGTTAGCCGGAAGCTCGGCTGTTCAAATCGACCGAGAGTTGGCAAACAAAATTAAGTGTGTAGGCGAGGGGCGATTCATTTGTGTATTTTCGATTCAGGCCAACGTATTGATGAACATATTTAAGTATTTTTTTATCGAATGAACTTGTATTTTGTGTAACAATGTATTATTTTGCACTTTTTGAATAAATGTAATTTTATGTGTATTAGAAAAATAAAAATGTATTTTTATGCATTAATGTATTGAAAATCAGTTATAAGTGTATTCTGTCATTTCAGTGTTTATGTTTACCACTCGAACAGAGGATCAAACGGATCAAACTCACAATGTCGACGTTTTGTTTGACAAATGCACAACACACGCTAACTTCAAAATACCCACGGTTGAGTGAAATTTCACCCATTTTTAAGAATAGAGGCTTAACTCATTAACTCATTAAGGGCTGTTCATTAACTACGTAGACAGTTTGTTTTTTTGGGATTCCTTACGCATTAATAAGCATCTGTTACCAATTCTGTTACGTATTAATAAATAATCGTTACTTATTTGTGGGTCACAACTACTCATTAATGTTTTTTTATATAATGATTGATTTAAGGCACTTTTCTTAAAACTCTACACATTAATGCATTGTAATGTGATCGAGCTCGGATTAAAATACAAAATAATAAATTTACGCATTTTGTTGGAATTCAGCATTTTTATTGTACATATTTTAGAATTATTCGTGCAAATGACGAATTATCGTGTATTTTTATTATTCGTCGAAGATTTGTGTATTTTTTCCGAATTTTGTATTTGTTTGCATTTGTTTGAGCAATGACGAGTAATGATGAATTTTTGTGTATGTTTTATTCACGTATTTTCGATTCCGTCTCGAGAGCAGTGAATTGCCCCTCGTGTGTAGGTTCAGTTTAGACCGAACTGGGAGGATTCTACCCAATTTTGGGTAGCTTTGAAACAGCGTATAGGCTGCCAAAGAAACTTACTTTGATATTTCTCTCCTGTTATCCTAAATCCTCGCTACATAAAGGTATCATTAGATTATAAGTAGTGTAAAATGGGTTAAGGTTGACTGCGGGGCAAAATGACTTTTTGACTTTTAAAATATATTTTTTACCACTTTTTTGAGGATCTGTTATGGAAGATTGCTAGTTCAATGTCTGAACTAAGCAAAACTGCAAGTCATCTTGTCGCGGAGGGTGAATCTTATCCCGTCTTACCCATTAGTTGTACCGCTAAATACTAAGAACTACTTGTAAACTTTCCCTATCTGTTTAACCGCCAATCGATCCTCCTCAAAAGAAAATCTTCACTTCATCTAGTTTAACACCAACCAGTATTTTATCATTCCGCCCTCCTACATTGCGGGTGAGCAGTTCCAGCACTGACTGGCCGCCGTAAGTTTTCATCGGGTTCTCAGCAATGTCATTGACCAACCCTTGAACCTCTTTCAATAGTGGTCCTTCCTTCAGCAAAGTTGCTTCAGTGGTGCTTACTGGCTTTAGATCCCCATAGCAGCACAGTCCTCCCTGGCGATACTCGCTACAGCCGTAATCCACTCCAAAGGTAGTAATTCTCCTTCCCATAATGCTCTTTCTAGCAAAGTCAACCCACTCGCAGGTCCATTTGTTCCCCATCAAGCGGATTGTATCCAGCACCGGGAATGCCTCCGGGAATGCATCGAAGCGCTCCAAAAGATTGAAACTCACTGCAAGATTCTTCAATCTGTTCAATCGCAAAGCTGCCGGTGCATCGATCGTGATGATTTTGTTAACCGACAAGTCTAGGTTTTTCAGCTGTTTCATACTTTCTAGTGCTCGTAGATCAACGTGTTGCAGTTTATTTTGTGACAGATCCAATGAGGTCAACCCCACTAGAAACCTGATGTTTGGTGGAAATATCTCCATTCTATTTCTAGTGAGCCGTAGCGTTGCCAGGGTAGGATTCCTTTCGGGCCAAACCTCGAATAAACTCAGGTCACTTTGCAGCACGGTTAGAGATAGCAGTTTGCTCGATCGGAATGTGATGATCGGAATGGTTCCATTGATTAGGGAAAGATACTTTGTGTTTTTCAGCCGCGAAAACATCGAAAAAACATCCCATTCTCCTACCGTGACACCCTCAATGATCAGTTCCGTCGCGTTGGGGAAGTTGAAATCGTCTGGGATGTCTATTAGCCTGATAATAGTCATTCCTTCGCTTCGAAGGCGGTGATCGGGTACGGCTCGGGATACAGCGGAAGGTGGAAAATTTGTAAGGAAAAGGGATCTGAAATTATCGTATGAGTAAGGTTATTAGATTTTCGGCTAGGGATCAAGTGTTATAACAAACGATTTTGTTTTGTTCAAATCAATCAAAGACTACTAACCCGAAAACCAAAAAAATAAAAAAATATTATGAAGTAGATTGAACGTATTTTCTACACATAACTTACAGTAAAAGGAATGTTGTGAACGCCATGACTGCTGTTTGCCTCTATCAGCGACTCAAGCATACTAACGATTCAGAACATATCATCAGAGGTGGAAGGAAGCTTGTTTTGACTTTTTTTCCATTCACTAGTGTGCGCAATTGATAATGAGTGAGATTTATATGTAATCTTGGTTTGCGATTCAGAAGCTTGAAGTTACTTTGGGATGGATTGAACAAATCTTTTTTAAATGTGTATTATTTTAAATGTGTGGTTGTGTGAATTGTGGATATGGAGTTGATATTTTTAGTAAAGTTCATAACCACAATCAGGACCATGACAGGTCAGTTCCCAAAGCCGAATTGTTTTTTTTAAATCGAAACTAACTGGGCGCAGAAATATCGATCAAAATACGCTTTATTTATGAAAGCTGTGCTCCAAAATGCGAATTTTTTCACGCCGATTTATTACTGTGCATTAGATTCAATCAGTGTCCTTTTTTACTATTGTAGGAGACTTAGGGGCTGTTCATAAACTACGTAGACAGTTTAGGGGGGGGGGTGACAATTATCCACGGCCCATACAATTTAAAAAAAATTGTATGGACAATTGTCTACGCAGGGGATGGGGGGGGTCAAGAATAAAAACTGTCTACGTAGTTTGCGAACAGCCTCTTAGTAGTTAGATCTATTGTATTGTATATCTAGCACCCTTAAAGGCGGAAACAAAATATTAAAAGGTAATAAACAAATGTTTTTGAGCGACAAATTGCCTTCAACGAATTTTTCTCCATTACTCGTCAGCAAGTCCTCATCAGTTGGCAACAAAAATGGAATGATGGTGATTAGGGACGATGGTTACATTCTTTTCTCCCACAGGTGTCAAACAAACCATGGTTCAAAGGGTTGGACATGAGCCGCGACTTTATACGCGTTATGTCAAGGCTAATGTCAAATCACTGTTCGTTAGACTCGCACTTCTATCGAACTGGGCTCTCAGGAAGCAATTTAAGTGCGTGTGGCAGTGGTTATTACGATATCGAGCATGTTTTTTGGTCATGTACCCTACACTGTGTTGCCAGATCCGAGTTATCAACATCCCTCAGGGCCCGAGGAAAAACACCTGCGATACCCGTTAGAGATGTCTTGGCTAGCCGAGATCTCGACTATTTGAATTTAATTTATGTGTTTTTAAAACGGATTGATCTGAGGATTTAACTTCATATTTTATTTTATTATTATTATTATTATTATTATTATTATTATTATTATTATTATTATTATTATTATAGTCCATCTGACTTGATAGTCTCAATGAAACACTTAAATCTAAATGTAGTCACTCGTTAAAAATTAAAAATTGGCCGACAGCAAACGATGACGAAACCTGGAGGCATTGATGTCAAAGTCAAATAGGTCAGAGGCTTCGTTGGATTGATGAATCATGGCGACAAAGGAACTGTTTGCAGCATAGTTGGTTGCATGTACTACTTCATGTAGCAAGGTTCTCGGACGGAGTGTTCGGGCAGGAGCATATAGATTAATTTTGGCCAGTAACTAAGGAAATCATATTCTGCGAGCAAAACTTTAGCAACGAAGAAGACCTGCGATATTTTCGTCGCTTAGCAAGAGTATCCAAGCCCAATAAACGACAGCGGTCAGCATACGGTGGTAAATTCAGCGGGTCACTTCATGGAAGATAGCGCAATGCGTATCTGACGAATTTGCGTTGAACAGCTTCGAATCGTCCACTCCATACTGCTTGGTAGGGATTCCAGACAACACACGCGAATTCCAGTAGTGAGCGTACCAATGAACAGTAAAGGGCTTTAAAACACAGAGGATCACGAAATTTCTTAGATATCTTGAACATGAATCCAAGCTGACGATTAGCTTTGTCGATCGTGGTTGAGAAGTGTATGTGAGCTTTTCATCCAACATGACACCGAGGTCTTTAACGTGATCGACACGTTGAACTGCAGTCCCAGCAACGTTATAATTAAACAAAATGGCAGTCCTAGTTCGACGGAAACTAATTACGCAGCACTTTGAGACGCACAGGACCATAAAATTACGTTCAGACCAATCATTAAAGATTTCAAGAAGGTTTTGTAGTTCTAAACAGTCGGCATAGCCTCGAACGACTAGATAAATCTTCAAGTCATCGGCAAAAAACAATTTACCTCCACGTAGTAGAATAAACGTTACATCGTTCACAAATAAAGAGAAGAGCAGTGGCCCCAAAGTGCTACCCTGTGGAATCTGATCTCCTGATCTGTTCGAGAAACAGTACGATGAGTAGTTTCCGATGCATACAGTAACTTCACGTTGTACGAGGTACGATCTAAGCCAGCTGCAGAAGGAAACAGAACATCCAATTTTTTCAAGCTTTGCTAGCAGAACGTCGTGCACAATTCTATCAAACGCAGCTTTAAGATCAGTGTAGATGGCATCCACTTGAAGTTTCTTGCATACATTTTCCATACAGAACGACGTAAAGCTGACGAGATTAGTTTCCACGGAGCGGCCAGGAAAGAAACCATGTTGACATGTACTTATGTAATGCTTGCAGGAAGCAAAAAATCTCTCATTTATTAGCGACTCAAATAACTTAGATTCAACCCCAAGCGAGGTAATCCCACGGTAGTTTTCCACATTGCGTTTGTCTCCTTTCTTGAAAACAGGGAACCTAGTTTCCATGGTGCGGGAGCGTTTCCATAGTGCGGGAAATTTCTGTTCACGAAGTGACAGGTTGAAGAGCAAGGACAACGGAGCAGCTATGATATCGGAGCATTTTTTTTTAGGACAGCAGATGGAATAACACTCGGACCTGGTGAAAATGATGATTTGTTTTTACTCATCACAGAGAGAACCATTTGTACATCTACGACAAAAACACCCATGTTTACGACGTCGGTTGGCACATCACGGACGGCTTGCTCAATTTCTGCTTGCGATGGGGAGTCATTCGAGAAGACGCTTAAGAAGTGCCTAGCAAATAGGCTGCATTTGTCCTCAGTTGTCAATGCTACGTCAGTTGCCTAAAACATTTTTGACAGCAGCCCAGTTTCCTTCCTCATCGTATTCACAAACGACCAGAATCCCTTGAGGTGGCATTGCAGATTATGTTGAGTACGAATTACATACCTCTTGTAAAGAAGCTTGTTGTAGTGGCGATAATCATTGCTGGTAATTGACTTGGAGGTAGGCACTTCGGTACTGAAGCACAAACACAGTCGCGCAAAAGGCTATTATAGCGAGCGGCTGCTGTATCGATATCAAGGCCATTCAACACGTTCCAGTTGATCCGGGACAAGGAACGCCTCAGCAAACGGAAATCGGTCTTCCGGGAATTGAGCCGAGTGGCAGTCATGGTTTCATCAAAACGAATTTGAGATCCGTTCGCGATAGATATATCCAAAACAGGGTGGAAATCGTCAAGAGGAACGATGACATCAGGCGCTTCAGCGACGACACAGTCCAGAAGTGCACTTTCGCTAACAAAACCCAAGTCAAGAAAACGAGACTGGAAATTGGGAACAAGGTTTATCTGGCTCAGTCCATGAAAAGCCGTGCCGTCAACAAGCAAGCGGCTGGCAGGAGTAGTTGAAGATGTAATCGGATCTGGAAACGCATAACCCTGGCCTGAGGGTGACCAGCTAAGCCCAGGCTGAGTAAAATCACCAAGCAGAAAAAGCACATCCGTTATATCAGCCATGGACGATGCAAATTCTGTAGCATCCAGATCAAGCTGCATTGTGCTGCAGTCATGTCGACGTTCAGGGGGAATATACACCGCTCCAATGAGGATGTTCCGCGAAGTGAGGCTGATCTTAACCCAAATATCAGGCAACGAAAGATCACCTGGTGTAGAAAGGCTCGAAGTGGTGGCCATAAGCGAAGATGAACTTAAACCAAGTGGCAGATCAACAGTTGAATTCACATGAACGAGTTCATACTTGCCGTAAACGAGTGGTTGGAAGACCCCTTCACCAAGCCCGCACACAGGGCCAGGACGGCTGCAGGTTGCTGGCGGGAATGGCTCGACTGTGGCGGGGGGCGGAGGCTTCCATGATGCCAACGGCAGTGCGTCCCAGTAAACAAACAGAAGTTGATTCATCATAATGGTGTAAGTCGTCAATCTTCGGCAGGACTAGATCAGAGGATCTGGATGCTTCTTCCGGTAAATTTTCTGTGGAGCGTCTCGGCTTCTGGTATGGTGGGGCTGGTATACTATTAATGTCATCTTCCGACCACAATTGTCGAGGAGCAGACATATACAATGGCACTCTGGAAACCAATAATTTTTCAGACAGAGCAGTTGTTGCTTGCTGATTGTACTTGCCTACAGTTGGAGTTTGGAAGACCCCCTCTCCTAACTCAAACGCAGGGCTGGGACGACTGTTGAACGCTGGCAGCATAGGCTCGACTGCGATGATAGGATCAGGGGCTTCCACAAGGCTAGTTGCAAGTGTGCGTCCGAGTGTCGAGTTGAATAAAGCAGGTTGTGGTTTTATCGGAAATGATCGGCTGTAGGCATAATACATTTCAGGAAGTGGATTGTTCGAAATAATGTCGTACTTGCCTGAGATAGGGTTTTGGAAGACCCCTTCTTCAAATCCAAATACATGACAGGGACGACTGCAGGTCGCTGGCAGGAATAACTCGACTGTGATAGATGAATTAGGGGCTTCCATAACACATATGGCAGGCGTGCGTCCCGGTGTCCAATTTGAGTCAATCACGTCCAATCATTGGGTCAATTTAGTAGTTAGTGTCATCTTGTGTTCTCCCAAGTTGTTAGCTGCCCATGTTTGCCTTTTTCATCAGTATGCCGCTTAGTTTGAGATCAAGAGCACATTTCTATCCAAACCTTGTGTTCTCAATCCCTACCCTGCCATCCGTTTGTTGAAATTTGTTACTCCTAACCTCGAGATAGCCGCGAGTAATCGGCCCCGCTTTACTAACGTTAGTTTTGAGTAATTTTTTGATTTCAACAATAAGTAACGGCTCCGCAAAGCTACAATAAATGAGCCTGGAAAAATAAACGCATTATAAAAATAAAGAATATTGTTTTACCTCTAGTGATAAAAAGACGCTTGAAAAAAAA
The DNA here is from genome assembly GCF_037179485.1 of Ochlerotatus camptorhynchus. Taxonomy (NCBI): domain Eukaryota; kingdom Metazoa; phylum Arthropoda; class Insecta; order Diptera; family Culicidae; genus Ochlerotatus; species Ochlerotatus camptorhynchus. Next base: position 83,954 of record NW_027040739.1, read on the forward strand.
AAATACCGGATAAATTACATAAGAAAACACAATCCAAACATTCAAAAATATGTTCAGCTTGTGAATGTGTTATCCTTAATTGTCTGTTTTCAATGGAGTTTTAAAATCTAAACTTCAGGACCGTTTTATTTATTTCACGGCAAGAATTTTAAAAAAAGTTCTGAGAAATTTAGGGAAGCCCAGGAAAAATTAGGGAGCAATTTTGAAAACTTCAGGGATGTTCCAAGAACTTCACTGCCCATAAAAGCATAACAGTTGCATATGAACTTTTGTCAGCAATTATTTATCCATTAGTATATATTGTGCACTAAAAGTTAAATATCGGGAAAATACCAACACAAGGTTGTCCCATCTAGGATGGAATAAATTATCAACATCATTCATCTCGGCTTGCTGTTTTGCCAGAAGGGACAGGTATGCTTTTATGCATAGTTTAGGGAATATCCGAAATAGGGGAAATGTCTCTAATGTTGGCCTATGGATCTAAGATTGGGCCCAACGCTAAAAATCTGCTATTTCTCTAGATGTCTAGAGAAATAGATATATATTTATCTATTTATCTAGATGAACGCGTTGTTGGGACGTTGTTAATGGATATTTTTGGTTGCTATTGAAATTTTAGTCGATTGCTGCATTCATGTATTGGCCCAAATTAGGAACACTTAGGCCGACAATACCTGCATTTCCCCTATTTAGAGCAATTAAAAAAAAAACTTCCGGTTCAGGTATGTTCCGAGAACTGTAGAGAAGTTCAGAATTTTGAGATCTTTAAAGATAAATCCCGAAAACTACAGAGCAGTTGAATTAGCTTCAGGAATGAACTAAAATTAAGGTTCAGGGTACTTAAGAAAACTTCAAGAACATCTAGAACAACGGACAAGTTGTCTGGTAGCTTCAGGGCAGTTCGATAGATTTCACGAAAATTTAACGAAATTCAGTGCACGTCTAAGCGCTTCAGGGCAGTCCCATTAATTCTAGGAAAATTTCAGAAACTCAAAAGGAATTACTAAATCATATGTTGAGTTAAAAGATCTCACAGGAAGAACAGCTTGGAGCAGTTGTTAGAAGTTAGGCTACGATTTTCAGGAAAATTGCGGATATTTTAGGTTAAGTTCCGAGAACTCCAGTTAAATTTCAAGAACCTTAAAGAAGTTTCATTGAATTCACAAAATCAGAAGCTAGGAGTTTCAAAAATTACTGAGAACATCAGGGAAGTTTAGAGAACTTTTGAATAATTTCACTCAATATTCAGGAAATGTTTGGAAGATTAGAGATCTGTCTGCAATTTAATTTAATTTCAGGGCAAATCCAAGAACATCATCAAAAGAGCAGTGCGAACTTCAGGAAATATTGGAGATCTTCAAAAGGGTTCACAAAAATTGTAGGAAGAAGTTCCGAGGAATGCATAAAGTACCGAGGATTCCGGGTAAGTGGCATGAACATACTGCGGGATAATAAGGGAATTTCGGTAAAATTATGGGCATATCATCAGCTTCAAGGCAAATTTAGTAACTAGAGATTCCTTCCGGGATGTTCCACGATGAAAAATCCCGGGATTGTTTAATTTCCCGGGTTTCCCGAATTCTGGGAAATATTTTTTTAAATCTCGGGATCGGAAATCGTAGAATTATTTTTTTCCATGATTTGTGTTCCGTTGATCTTGTTTTCCGTGCTGAGCACCAATGCTACCGACGCCAGGGAGGCAGCTCCCACACCTTAACCCTATCGAGCCATCAACTCATGAACCGGGGACCACCGTTTTTACTTCCCTACCGAATGAAGGCGTGATCAGAGATGTTATGCCTCAGAACATCCCGGTGGCGCCGACTAGGATTGAACCCAGGCCTGATGGGGTGAGAGGTAATCCTTGAATTATTCTCGTATAAAGAACTAACTTTAAATTAGTCGTATTTTCATTAGTCGCTTTTAAATGAAAGAACTTTTACTTCCTACTTATATGCAATGGTGTTAGAACGAAAGGAAACTTCAACCCAGGAATTATCCGTCACATTTGAGCTTTTGAAATGTTCGTCGAGCTTTTTTATTCATGTGCATGGGTTTTATATGCATCTCTCTCATTCTTTGACATTTAATCAGATATGTCCATAGACATTTCTGACTTTTTCAAAATGCACAAGTATTAGTGCGAAATTTTGGGTAAATTGTAAGTATTAGTGCAAGAAAACCTTTGAATTTACCCAAAGATCTGCACTAATACTTGTGCAATTCACAAACGTCAGAGAAGTCTATTAACGGTGCTCTTCATTCGATGTGCGAGACCTATAGGTGAGGCAGAAGGAAACTAGTCGACTCTTTCATTCTCCCGGTGTTCTTTTGCGTGAACCGTTGTGACGTCACTCTGGATCATGCACAAGAACACCAGGAGAACGAAAGAGTCGACTAGTTTCCTTCTGCCTCACCTATAGGTCCCACACATCGATCTTCATTTTGATTGAGAACGATTAAATTTTTGAAAAATAAACACTTGTGCTCAACCAGTGTATGCCAACGTGCTTTAGGTCGCAAATAATGAAGTTTTTGAAAGAAGCCGATTGGTTGCTTAAGACGGTAGAACATGAGAGGACAGACGAAGCATTTAACTCAATCAATTCATCGATGCAACAGGAGAACCTTACTCTCCAGCAGAAACTAGAAAGTGCTATTAAAGAACAGCCTGGACTAAACAACCCATGAACTACTTCAGCAAAACGTGGATAATTATCCACAAGGGTTTACGCTGTATGAGCTAAGCGAAAAATTGACAATAAATTTGCAAAAACTTCTCGACAACTTGACATCTATCAAACCTACCTCTACTGAAAACAAACGAGTCTTCTCCGATTCGTAAAGAAGCGTTCTTCTATGTCTATGCTTATATGATAGTATTAGCAACCGGTGGAAACTAACGATTTTAAATTGGCTCACTACTTGACTAGCCTATTGGTTTCAAGCAAATCGATTAACGTACTTCATTCTAGTTGAAATTCTAGTACTAAACTATGTTTGTTTTGGTTCGCTATGGAAGTTTGACAGATAAAATGAGGGGTTCGTGGATTTTCCTATGTTTCGAGGACCCAAAAAGTTAATCACGTTTCTTCGGGACCTTCTAGTCTTAGAGTTACCTCTATCGTATTAGCATAGAGGTAACTCTAAGACCAGAAGGTCCCGAAGAAACGTGCTCAACTTTTTGGCTTAGCTCTGCTACTTTCTTCGGTCTCAGGCTAATCGATGCACCTCTTGAAACATAGGAAATCCACGAACCCCTCATTTTATCTGTCAAACATTCATAGCGAATCAAAACAAACATAGTGTAGTACTAGAATTTCGATTAGAATGGGGAACGCTTATAGATGTACTTGGGACCAATAGGCTAGTCAAGTAGTGAGCCAATTTAAAATCGTTAGTTTCCAACCGGTTGGTATTAGTGTACTTTCCTTACTGAAGTCATTTTTTACGCGAAATGAACAGTATTTAGCATTGGAAAGTTAAAATAAAAATTAAACGGTTGAACGGCCAAAAATTGGTCAATCACGATTAAAGTGCACACAGATTATGTTATTGTATAAATGATCAAATTTAATTTCTTTTTGAAGTTCAATGACTACAAAATACATTAAAATTATTTGATTATGCTTCCGACTGTCGGGCTTTACGTTTCACACCTTCCATCAGATTTTTTACCGCTGCTGTATCAACCCTATTTGAAGCTGAACGTCAATTTTCTTTGAACTGTTTCACATGTCCACCTGTTTTTTGAGTTTTCTTGTAGTTCCCCTTAACGATTGCCCAATATTTTTCAATTGGGTTCGGCGAGTTTTTAGGGTTTTTGTCCTTGGGTACGACTTGCACGTTGTTGGCAGTATACCCATAGAGGTAACTCTAAGACCAAAAGGTCCCGTGGTGTTTGAAAGAGGATACTAAATGGTACTAAGATCTAAATTTTAAATGCTATGAATCCAGAACAGCACCATGAGCTTCAGGAAATTTTTGAAAAAAAAAACTATAAGAAGTACCGTGAATTTCAGTCCAGTGCACTATAATTTGATTTTGGTCAGGGATGTTAAAAAGTGCCGAGAAAGTTTACAATATTCCGAAAATATCAGAAATGCTCCAAAAAGTTTTTGGAAAACTGTGAGGTCTTTAGAAAAGTTCCTGCCATATCAGGAAAATTGTTCGAATGTACACACTTAGATTTTTTCGCCGAGATGGGCACCACCGAGCAGCTCGGCATTTTATTTTACTGGATCTCAGTGAAAAACTTGCCGAGATTCAGCTAACAAACGGGAATTTTGCCGAGATCTCAGCTAACAAACATATTTTTTGTTGAATTTCCAGCAAATAAAATGCCGAGCTGCTCGGTGGTGCCCATCTCGGCAAAAAAATCTAAGTGTGTAAGAGAAGTTCGGGTAAATTCATGAAAATTAAGGAAACTTCATGAAGGAACGAAACTCCAGGCAAGTCAAGAGATGTTCAGGGAATTTTAGAGATTTTAATGGAAGTTCCATGTGGTTAAAGGAAGTATTATAAGAAGCTTCTGTTAAATTGCGGGAGCTTGAGCATAGTCCGAAGTATTTCGAGAAAGTTCAATTAACTTCAGGAAAATTGTGGAAACTTTTAAAACGTTCTGAGAATTTCATTGAAGTCTTGAGAATTTTATGGATTATAAGAGATCTTTAGAATAGTTCCATTAACTTCAGGGAAGCATAAAAAATCTCAAAACAGTCTAGACTTCGGGGACATTTTAAAAATCATGATTTTGCTTCGGCATTTTCAGTCTTCAAGAAAAAAGCAGATTACAGTTTTATCATCGCTAACGTTTCAATGCAGGGATAGTGTTAGATTAGGATCATATAATATTTTGCGCTGATCGAAAGATGGCCTATATTTATCTTTTGAGAAAAGCCAAATCCAAAGACCTCAACGTCAGCCATAAAACATCGCAAAAAAAAATGGTTTTATCATATGCTTATAGATCATGATTTGGTCTTGAAGAATGCTTTACAATCTTGATAAAACTTGCAATCTTGCTTGGGCGTAGAGTTTAAGTTAGTATTTTTAAGTGTTATGGCGAGCTGATTGCAGACAAGTTTTACCCGTACACTAGTTTTTTTTTTTCTGTTCGAGACCTAACACCACTGAGACCAGTAATTTGTTCTATTGTAGTATATCCCGTGTCCTTAGTTTTAATGTATTACTCCATCGCTATTGAGAAATGGTGAAGTATTCGATTTTTTTTAACAGTTGTCATTCTCGCATTTAGCGCAAGGATCCAACTCTAATTGAAAGGTCCCGCTATTCATACCCTTCGGAGTGTTGAAACAACCTCCAAAGGCGCGCCCCTTTGCAAATTCAAAAATGGATTCCTTAGCAACAAAATTAAGGAATGATAATGAACATGACCATGCATAAGAACCCTAGTATTAACCACTTCAATCTAGGGAACAACGAATAGAAGATTATAAATCACATAGATGAAGACTAACTAACTAATTTTTTCCTTATTTCAAGATCATCCTCAGTGGACAAAGTCGAGTCTTGTCACTATCAACAAGGCTTAAAAAGTAACAAGGACTAAGATGTGTTCCTTGGATTACTGAAAAATCCTGTTCCCCTAGTTTGAAGTAGTCAGGACCAGGGTTACTTCCACTCACTTGCTATAAAAAAATGCTTTTCTGAATTATGTAATCATGAAATATTATAATGCTAATTAGTACTTGTAAGTTACAAGAAGAGGTCATGAAGTATATGTTTGACACATAAAATTTGTCAATATTGCTTTCAGTGCGTCACAATCAGCGATTTTACGACTCGTGAGCGCTCACTCTGAGTGAACGCTCACGAATCATAGGATCGCTGATTGTGACGCGCTCAAAGCGAAATTGGCAGGTTTTATGAGTCAAACACATACATTACACCCTCTTCCTGTTACTTACAAGTGCAACATAGCATTATAACATCTAATGATTGCATAATTCCGAAAAATATTTTTTTATAGCAAGTGAGTGGACGCAACCCTGGTCAGGACTAGGAATCGGTGGTAGATCTTACATCCCACTAGTATTAGTTAAAGGGATCTAAGTTGTGCGTAAATTTCCAAATTACAATTATGGTGGCTCCTTAAAGAGGGCGCAGGAGTTAAGACGGTCGGGCGCACATATGAAAAATATCAGTGAGTAACCGGCTCATAATTTTCCATGACAGCACTGATCACAATGTGCTGAATTGCGTTTTTGAATCCTGAATTGCATCTTTATAAAAATCGCTAACCATCAACTTCAAACCCCTCACAATACTTGGTATAAAATCACATTCTCTCAGGTACCATTTACTTTAACACGCTACCCTTCCTCGAGTGCCTCTAATCGCAAGAGGATGTGCTAAATTGTTTCGTTTCAATCAATTATGCCACACATCTCGCGAAATCTTGGACACCATCAGCACCGAGCAGTGAGCTGCGCTTGCATGTTCACCTCCAATTCATTAGCATACGGTGGCCTTTGGCAGGATCGATCGACGAAGACGACGGTCATACATTTCTCTGCTGCTTCCATTGTCGCTGTTTGCTTCTAAATTACGCCTTCCGCTAATGGGCATCCATAGATTGCATGTCTCTAAGAGTTTCACAATTTGTGTTCTCAGACTTATCAGTAGTACTTTTTTCTTAAACTAAAACGATACGTTACCCGAGCAAAGTCGGTTAACAAAATGAAAGCAAATCGATATTAAAGTGTGCAGTTCCTATCATAATGAAAACTCATTTTGATTTCAAATGTTGTAACATAAGTCTGATATCATATTGTGCTTTCATTATGCAGTCAAGACGTTTTAAATGAAAGCAACTTAACTTGAAGTTCTGCTGTTTACGTCTTGTTTAAAATTTAATTGAAATTCATTTGTCGTTGAACTAATGATTATCGTTTATCTGATTTGTTTAACACATTTTAGGTCATTCGTGACTTGCCCGCGGTGAGATTGGAGCCTAAGTCTTTCAGCTTGAGAAACATGAATGGTAACCATTTACTCTAGGCCCGTATTCAGTTAAACATTATGCATGCAAAATCAGTAATCAAATTGATTTCATTGACAGCAGGATTAGTTTTCCGTTTGCTTCAACAGTGTAAAATTTTGCTCTCATTTTTGCTGTGTTAACCGTTAAGTCAACCAAAATGAGATCAACTGGAGTTTTCAAAATAAGTTACATCATAACAGCAAATTTTGATTTCAATTTGATCTTCAGCTTTGCTCGGGTAGTCATGGACGGCTCCGATCGAGCGAATCTTCCCGTAATTGAGATCGAGCATCGTGGCGCGCTCTGGGAGATAAAAATTAAGATAACAACGACACACCACACACTGGGATGAAAAAGGCTGGAGACCTCCGACGAAGCTCCCTAGTTAGCGGGTTTTCGGCCATATGTGCACCCGCACCGGAGTCAACGTTTACGGTAGCTACACGCTTTCACACTTTTGACCAAACATGACTGCCGATCGAAGGACATGTCGTCGCCGCAAGGAACATGGACCCATAGTTTGTGAAGTGTTTGTCTCGTTCGGGTTTGTGAATGAATAATTTCAGGTGCTCCTGGGCAGAGATCCGAGACGGGCTAATTAATTCATTTGCTCCGGGTGGCGTCTGGAATTGATTCATTCAGTTAGACCTCTTTCCTTCCTTTACTTCCTTTTCCCTGCTCGACTGGAACTTTTATATAGAGCCCCCAAAACTTTTTATAATCTTTAAAGTTTTCCCTATAGGTCGCTTATCTTGGCTTAATAAGCAGCCAGCAATTGCGTTTCTAATCTTTTCTCAACAAGACGAAATTCTACGGCCATGCGTGATAACTCTGATTAGGACTGTATCAAAAATAAGCTATAAACAATTTGTTCTCTTCAAATTCATAAAAAAAGAAAAGAAAAGGAGATCCTTCAATTACGGTGGATGAGCCAGTAGTGGAGGAACTGAGACATTTTATTTCCTAAAACATAAATAACGATCCTTATCCAATTTTATATGTCAATCTATAGCAGTGGTTTTAAACCTTTTACATTCCATGCAGCCCTTTTCAAAAATTGCTCACCGCCGTTCCCTCCTCAAGAAAAATGAGTAGTTAACACATTAATCTTTGAAGCTGTATGTTTGCCGGCGGCATGTACACTGCATGTACCGTTCTGATTCATATTTCAGACACCGGACCCGGAGATGAACCAGCCTGTGGTTGAGGTTGAAAATCTCATAAATAAAGGAAATCAACCAATTTCGGACACCTTCATAAATACTACAAAGCTACTGTAAAACAACATTCATAAAACCCTGTTGTTTATTAGTTTATTTGATAAGGCTCAAACGAATTAACTGTACAGAGCCGAGGATTCTTGGTCACTATACAATACATCTTAAAACTATAGTCAAAAGTTACACCACAATAAACACTTTATCTTCTGCTATCCAAAAAGCCTCATACATCAGAACTGGAGCTGCCTCCAGTGGTTTCATTATATGGCAGTTACGCAAACGGGGGTCAGAGCGCTTCCATTGCTGCAATGGACGCAAAACGTGGTCAGCTATCACCACCTGGGTGACATGCCGCCATGTTATTGAAACCAACATCTGAAACGTCACAATTCCAGTGTGAACTGTAAAAATGGCGTGACTGAATTGTCTTATTTTTATCAAATGAAATTATTTTCCCTTTTATGCCAAGGTCATTTGAATTGTTAAGAGATTATCATTAACTCCTTATTATTTTAAGCAGTTCTACTATTTGGGACAACCTGTGCTAGATTACTGATTGTTTCATAAATAAACAAGAAGAAGGCATTGTAGTTATCCATGGAACATTGGATCAATTTTTTCACCCCTCAGGAATTATTTGAAGAATAAAATTTATATAATTTGATGGTATACCAAAACATTACTGTCGATTTCAACCAATTTCCATCCATTTCCAATAGATCCAATCTAATAATTCTCAACGATGGATTATGGTTTCATAGAATTGCAAGGACCGCATTGAATTTAAAATCATTTAAATAAAAAACAACAAGTAGGGTAAGTGAGCCAGTTTTTTCACTAGTGCACCAGCTTATGGCCGAAATCAAAATAGAAATATATTTGCATGGTATGCGTAGATATGTGGTAAAAATATGTTCCAACCTTGTATCGAAATAAACTCAGAAAAGAATGAAAATGTAAGAAATTTAAGATAGGGCTAATAAGAGGACCACAAGGGCCAAAAACTGGGGCCTCCCTTAGGTCAGACGGTAAAGGCGCAGCTACAAGCAAGACTACGCAGGAGGTGACTGGGTTCGATTCTCGGTTGGGTCTAGGAATTTTTCGGATTGGAAAATTTCTCGACTCCCTGGGCATAGAGTATGATTGTACTTGCCACAATTATAACAATGCAAAAATAGCACAGGCATCGAAAGCTCTCAATTAATAACTGTGGAAGTGCATGTAGAAACTAAGTTGAGAGTACGCAACAAGTTAATATGCGATAAGCAATGAACTTGAAATGCGAAGAAGAAGAAGAATGATAATGAAATAAACAAATTGGCAACATGGGAAGAACAGAAATCTCAAAGAGGCTTTACATTTGCATCACAGAAATCGATCCCTTAAAGGGCTGTAAACAAACCTTACCATATTAAAATAAAATAATACGACGTGGCTTAAAGTCAAAGTGAAAATATCTCTGAATGTCTGAATTTCAAAAAATGTCATATTGTTTTACTATAAATAAAAAAGTAAGAGGTTATATCCAAGACACGACCGTAGATTTGACGTAGGATTACTTGCTCAGTATCAATATTCGGCAACTGTGTTAGGGAAACCACGCCTCGTTTTCTGATGACAAAATTACGCATTTTCGTGCACAAAACGCACGGAATTTTCAATTTATTCAATGGATAATAAAAAATGCGAAAATTGATTGGAGGAATTTCTTGCTTAAATTTTACAATCGCGAGATATTCGCGATCAATCATATAAATTTGAGATTATTTTGCATTTTTCTAGCGTTCTGGAGAAAACCCTACTTTAATTCGAAGTGTTTCTGGTTAATTGACAAGGTCATGTGGTATTCGATAATTGCAAGAATTCGTATGTTCCACTTCAATACCTATTGTTACGCATTTAACAACAAACGTTTGGTTGCTGGGTACATTATCAAAGAGCTTTGGCAGCAAGATGAGTGAACTTGTCGTGATGGTTGAGTAATGCTGATCTATTAGGGTGTTCAACATGGATGAGGCTGGCAAGCTGTATATTGTTTGGAACGAGGGTGACGCGCTATATATAGATAGCCCACAGCGGCTTAGGACGAGCAACTGAATCCGATCACTAGCGGTGCGGCTTCTCCATCCTTCTTCGGTGAATGGTTGCTCATGTGGGCTGCAGCGCGCTCCTTGCGGGAAGCCTTTCGTTGTGTACTGGAGAACAATGTTCAACGCCACGCACCGAAAGCACTGCTGCTGCTGATGATGACGACCGACTGGACACCACCACACACGATGATTGTATAAACACCGTTCGGCAAGACCGGATGGAATTCTATTTTGAAATCTGTGTTGGGGAAAATGCTTTTTGCAGGAAATCGGTGATAATTTTGAACGCATTTGGACATTTGTGTAATTTCAATAGTGACTTATTGAAAATTGATAAAGTGTTCATTTAAGCAGATTCGTAGAAAAATTTCCAATCGATTGGTTTCCCCAGTAACATTTTAAGTTTTATTAAATAATACAAAGCTACAATAAAACAACATTCATAAAACCCTGGTCAAGGCTGTTTTGCCATTGATGCATCCACCATCCATCAAACCTCTGAAAGATGTATTCTCGAAGCTTTTCAAGATTGTTTTACTGCAAAATGGTTGTATGACGAACGCATTGAGAACCATTTGAAAACCGTATTTAAGCTACAATAAAAGCTATTTGGTAACAATGAAACCCTTTCTTGAGCCGTTTTCCCTAGCTGCTTGCTAAATCCTCTAGAAAAACATCAATCAAGATAGAAAAGAATTCATTATTACCATACGATCTTATCAAAATAACTAAAATAAAAACTAATCGTATAAAAGTCCTGTTAAATTATTATAATAGTTTGATTATTGCTAAATTGACCAAAATAAAGTTATATCCAAGGAAATCTAGATTGAAAAACGAAGATTGAGAAAAACCAACAAAATAATTGTTATATGGCGGCGGCATAATAGTTGATTTTCATGAACCAATTGTGAAAAAGTTGTTTTGCTTTCAAGAAATCCCTAACAAATTAATAAGGTTTAAAAAAGGATTTTACGAAGAAAACTTGCAGACTGAATTGTATTAATCTAAAGCCGTTTTGCTTTATCCTAACCCACCAGCATTTATGGAGGCAAAGCTGCGGGCAAAAAATTAAACGTCAAAGTTTGTTTATATTTCTATAGTTGCGCTGTGCGATCTAGCGTTCTTCCAGGCAATGGATTGGAAGCAGCTACTCAGAAAGTGTGCGATACTGTTGTATTATATTTAGTATTTCGAACAGCTTGTCCACCATTAAACGACGCAGGAATATACGCTGGAATGAAATTTGTGATGAGTTCGCCGAATAAAATCGCAGCTATGGATCGGAAATAAGCTAATCTCTGCTAAATGGCAGTTCTGCAGTTTGCTGTCGATACTGATCCAAGTAATTCCGATCGTCACCTATTGGTACCGGTTCAGCTGGACGTGCTGAATCTTCTAAAGAAGTAAATTTTGCTGAAATCGACTTCCCTACGAGACACGAATGTCACAGAAGTGATAAAGTGTCACTAATAAATAATAATAATAATAATAATAATGACTTCCCTACGATCGTTAGAATCGCTTGAATTTGTCATCCTACTTCGTCTATCCTTCGAGATTTCCTTGTCATAAATTTTGATTTAATTCCCTATGAGGACCCATATTTTTTAAGTTCAGTTTATAAACAAAGTAATTGTGGATTTTATAATACACTTTAAAAATACTAAAAAGCATTAAAATATGCCATTTGCTGTCATTTAAAACTCAATGATTTTATGGTTGCTTTTATAATGATAGAACACTTTTATAGAGTATTTGATCAAGACATTAATAAGCAATTGCTGATGAAGTTTATGATTGAATTATAGAACAGTTTTATGGAGGGATTGAGAATTGCTTTAAATCTATTTTTACAAGGCAACCGTCGACTTTGTCGCCAGACTATAAGAGGTTTTTAAAACTGCGAAAAGCTGAATTACTAAACAGCAATGGTTTACATTTTGAAATGCTGTATTTAAACTAAATGAATTGTTCATTACCATTATAAAACCATCATAAATTAGAGTGTATGCCAAACGGTTGCTGAATTGTTACTTGGGTTGTTTAAAATGAAATCCACTTTTCGTAACGCGGTCGATTTTGTTTGTTTTTTTTTTTTTTTTTTTATTATTGAACCCCCATTATGTTGCCGAAAGACGTAATCCTACGTCAAAAAATGCATAGAGCTTTAAACATTTTTGCAAAAATACCGGATTAAGAAACGAAAACGGTTAAAATAAAAGCTTCCACTAGCTACCTTTAATATCAAAAAAGTTTATTATTTCGTTAACATCAACATTTTTCGATTTTCTGCATTCAAAATTAATCGCCGTAAACATGTTTTACTAGCGACATCAGTTGCGAAAATCAACCATGCTGTTAATATATTGAAAACATCAATAATTTTGCACTTTGAATAACATATTATTTCTACATAATATCGCTATTACTACAAAGAACAAAACGTAGAAATTTGTTTTTGGAAAAGAGCAATATGAGAATTCAGCAATTTTCAAAAAATCGTCATACTGCAAATACTCTCTACAGGCACTCTTCTCATGAAAGCTCATACATATTATCATCATGATAATCGGCCATCGGGTGTTTAAGGTCATTCCGGATTAAATAATTCCATAAATCTTAACATAAAAATGAAACAAAATATTGAAACTTCTATTTTTCACAATTTATTTTATGGTAAATTACAATATATTTACAATTACGCTTGGAAAATTTCTTTTCTTTCCGGTTTTACTACACAGTGCACAGCATATAAACTATAAGAAAATAGTAAATAAACAATACATAACTAGTTGTGTTCCTGATACGCTGCCGTTTTGTTTGGTGTGTTAGGTTACTCTGGCCACAAGATATGTGGTGAAAAATTGTAGTGTAGGTATTTTTTCACTCCGGTACAAGAGAGTATCCTCTTGATATTTGATGATTACCACTGCAAGATGTAGACTATTGTTTTCATGCTAAAATTGGGAATAGAAAATGAACATCAAAATGCTTGTACTCCGCTGTTTCCTGCTCCTTCCAGCACAAAAAATATGGCGGTGCTTGGCTGTGAAACGCTTGCTCCGTGCTGTAGCCGAAGTGATGTAAAAGCATCATCATTAGGACAGCGCGCAAATTTTGGTTGCATTAAATTTAAGAAACTTTGTTTTTGATTTCCGTGCAATGAAATCATCTCTAGAACGCTAGCCAAGGGTAGTGCTGTAATGCTTCCTTAGAACGGTCTCCATAGTCATATGTGACTTCCACTCCCTCGAAAATGTCTTCTTTCGCTATTAGCACCAGATGAGGCTGATTGTTAAGAGTCACTGTCTTGGTCATAAGATTTCCGTCCCAGCTTTCCGATTTTGGCTGTCGCGTCGATGCAATGCTGAATTGAAAATGAACATCAAAATGCTTGTACTCCGCTGTTTCCTGCTCCTTCCAGCACAAAAAATATGGCGGTACTTGGCTGTGAAACGCTTGCTCCGTGCTGTAGCCGAAGTGATGTAAAAGCATCATCATTAGGACAGCGCGCAAATTTTGGTTGCATTAAATTTAAGAAACTACGTTTTGATTTCCGTGCAATGAAATCATCTCTAGAACGCTAGCCAAGGGTAGTGCTGTAATGCTTCCTTAGAACGGTCTCCATAGTCATATGTGACTTCCACTCCCTCGAAAATGTCTTCTTTCGCTATTAGCACCAGATGAGGCCGATTGTTAAGAGTCACTGTCTTGGTCATAAGATTTCCGTCCCAGCTTTCCGCTTTTGGCTGTCGCGTCGATGCAATGCTGAATTGAAAATGAACATCAAAATGCTTGTACTCCGCTGTTTCCTGCTCCTTCCAGCACAAAAAATATGGCGGTACTTGGCTGTGAAACGCTTGCTCCGTGCTGTAGCCGAAGTGATGTAAAAGCATCATCATTAGGACAGCGCGCAAATTTTGGTTGCATTAAATTTAAGAAACTTCGTTTTGATTTCCGTGCAATGAAATCATCTCTAGAACGCTAGCCAAGGGTAGTGCTGTAATGCTTCCTTAGAACGGTCTCCATAGTCATATGTGACTTCCACTCCCTCGAAAATGTCTTCTTTCGCTATTAGCACCAGATGAGGCCGATTGTTAAGAGTCACTGTCTTGGTCATAAGATTTCCGTCCCAGCTTTCCGCTTTTGGCTGTCGCGTCGATGCAATGCTGAATTGAAAATGAACATCAAAATGCTTGTACTCCGCTGTTTCCTGCTCCTTCCAGCACAAAAAATATGGCGGTACTTGGCTGTGAAACGCTTGCTCCGTGCTGTAGCCGAAGTGATGTAAAAGCATCATCATTAGGACAGCGCGCAAATTTTGGTTGCATTAAATTTAAGAAACTTCGTTTTGATTTCCGTGCAATGAAATCATCTCTAGAACGCTAGCCAAGGGTAGTGCTGTAATGCTTCCTTAGAACGGTCTCCATAGTCATATGTGACTTCCACTCCCTCGAAAATGTCTTCTTTCGCTATTAGCACCAGATGAGGCCGATTGTTAAGAGTCACTGTCTTGGTCATAAGATTTCCGTCCCAGCTTTCCGCTTTCGGCTGTCGCGTCGATGCAATGCTGTACATTTTTGTGTTTAAAATAGTACATATAACAGCCTGTACTATCATCTTCAGCGTATATCTGTTCGCGTTCCTTAGTTTCGGCAACGGCGATAAGATCTCCTATGTATTCCACAACAAACTCGCCTTTCATGAAGGGTCTTGTAGTTATTATTCCACGTCCTTTACCCTCGAAGTGAGCGATCTTCAATCCCGTTTCACGTTCTTCACGAATAGCTTTTTCAATATCTCGTTCACGCTCCCATTGGACTTCTTTTTTGGTTTTCCTTACGCTCCTCTTTACTTGGAAGAAATCGGTAAGCTTCTTGTTGGTCCCAGCTTCGCCGTGTTTAGCAGCATTTGTCGGCACGGCCGTAGGAACTTCACACTGTTTACTACTTTGGTTATTGTTGTAGGTGTTTTGCTGCGCAGTTGGATTGACAGAATCGTTCAAAACCGGTTTCTTCTTGTCCAACTCTGGTTTTAGTAGCGCTCCTGTACCGGAAGTTGTCACGTTTGGTAAATTGTTGACACCGGTAGAGTTTGTTACTTCTGTTTACTTCTGTTTCCTCCAGTGCATTTTCTGATTTCTTTCGTGTGAAGTCTTCGTTTTGATTTGACATTTCTCCTCGTAGTACGTTTGCTCTGGATGTTCAAATGTGCCAGTGCCGTTGAAGGGCTAGCAACGATGGGATTCTTCACAGGAGACGGACACAAAATGCGATGCGGAGTAGCTGGTTTCCGCCGTTTCCGATCGGCTGAAGCCACTAGATCGAGTGCACCGGAAGATAGGATAAATACTCCGCTGTCGCCGCTATCACATGAATTACTGTCCTGGCTTAGGAACGTTGTCGAATCTATTTCCGTAACCTGTGTTGGCTTTGAGAGATCAAGTGCATACTCTGATGGTTCCATTTTAATTGAAAGTGAAGCCGCTGCACTACCCCACATCGGATCACATTTTGGCGGTGAAATCCTCCTGATGCACCCAGGGAAAGACGACGTAGTGCTACCCATATTTACCACCATCGGCAGCACTTCAGCAGCTCCCTAGTAGATCAACCTTGTCAATAGCATAGTTTCTGAAATATAGATCAACCAAGCAAGTTTTCGTTATCAAATATTCATCACAGCAGCATATTCAACTAAAGGCCAATAACCATTTCCCACTGTCTCCCAATTTGCTACCGAGTGTGAGTACAGACCTACAAATTCACCCAGAACGATGACAACGACAATGCCAACAACGACAATGCCAACAACGACAATGCCAACAACGACAATGCCAA
The DNA here is from genome assembly GCF_037179485.1 of Ochlerotatus camptorhynchus. Classification (NCBI taxonomy): domain Eukaryota; kingdom Metazoa; phylum Arthropoda; class Insecta; order Diptera; family Culicidae; genus Ochlerotatus; species Ochlerotatus camptorhynchus. Next base: position 100,116 of record NW_027040739.1, read on the forward strand.
CAACGACAATGCAAAAAGCAACAACAACAACAACCATGGACAAACAATAACGATTATCGATTACTCTAAACGAAATTGTCACATAACCCCGAATCGTCGGCCACAGAACTATTGAACCCGCAGCGCAGCGTCGCAGTGCAGCTCGTTCGATCACCGCCAGCAACCACAATCACAAACGTGTGTTTTCATGCTAATAAAAACTTAAATCACTTAACTTCTGAGTATGTGATGTAACCGAATGGCAATCGGTGCTGCCGAGAATCGTAACCAGAGCTGCCAGGTGGTTTTATAAAAAATCTGTATCCACTCTATTAAAAAATCTGTATTTTCTGTATTGACGATTTTTTTCTTAATTAATCATGTTTTGTTGTTTTACAAATACAGTGCATACAAAATAACCATAAAAAGTGCTTAACCTCCTATTCGGGCTATCGTACTAACCATACGGGATATAATTGCGCCATTTGTGATATCGTCCGTACTTATTTATAAGAGTGATATGAAAACGGCTTCATATCACTCTTGGATGTATGGAGATTTTAGTTTCTATTCATTATCTTCCTGATAAGCAGTTTTAAATGCAAAAAAGTGCACGAGTTCATTACTATTTGATATTTTTAATATACTACCGTGACGGGCGTTACTGCGTTTTCCGTTGGAGGGAGTGAGAGAAGCATAAAAGAAACAGCAACGCCTCGAGCAGATCCCACTGCAAAAAATATGGTTTTTAGCACAACAATTAATTTTGGAGAGAAGGGGGTACGGTACGCTGATAAAATCGAGCAAGTTATTTTGTTTTTATAAATTTTGATTTTTTTTTCTCAACCATTTTATAAAAATCTGTATAAATCTGTATTGTAATTTAAAAATCTGTGATAAATCTGTATTCTGTATCGGGTCTGTATTAAGATTAAAAAATCTGTATAATACAGATAAATCTGTATAAATGGCAGCGCTGATCGTAACATCGAAGAGCACCCACCGCAAAATGAACGCAAATACATAAAGGGTCATACATAAATTACATCATGCATTTAGGGGAGTGGCATATGGTTACGTTGCATAGCATATAGGAGAAATGGATGTAATGTCGGCCTAAATGCCTCTAATTTGGACCCATACATAAATTCAGCAATGGACAAAATTTTCAGTAGCGACCGAAACCATCCATTATTACCGTCCCAATGACGCGTTAATCTTGATAAAATTGATAAATAGCCGATTTTTAGCGATGGGAAAATTTAGTTTGCATTTCAGTAGAAAGGAAAGAGTTTTTAATGATCATTCGAGATTTGTCCGTGGGAGTTTTGTCAAAGTTCAAACTAAGCACTGGCTCCTGAAGGAAAATGTTGCTCGCTGGATTGCTCTGAATCATGTTGAAACCAAGAGTTGTCATAACTGGAGGATTACCACTGCCACTGGCAACATTTTCAAACGAATCACACGCAGCCAGCTGGGTGACATGCCACCATGTTATTGAAACCAACATCTGAAACATCACAATTCCAGTGTGAACTGCAAAAATAGCGTGACTGAATTGTCTTATTTTTATCAAATGAAATTTTTTTCCCTTTTATGCCATATAAATGGTTGACTTCGTGGTAGAAAATCAGAAAAAAATATTTTATGAGTCCTAAGTTTATTTTCACAAAATGTAAGCAAAAATATTAAGAATATCCATAATATCAGTCACGCCTTTTTTGAAATTCTGGCTTGAATCTTCTATTTGTTTACAAGTTATGAGCTGTCAGTGGGGCCCACAATTCGCGGGCCCACAGCGATGTTAGCTCTTTTCAACCCTAATTAAAATTGTATGGTTAATTTGCTTAACGACATGTTCTGGGTATCATCCAAACCATTTGTGGAATAGTTCAATGATTTGGGTTATCGTTCGTTTATGGTTATTTTTTATCAGGGAAGCTAAGGCAACCAAGATAGGAATGCCACCCAGCTGGCTATCACACACTCATCACTAAACGGTTGCTTTCCAAAGTCGACGACGCATCGATCGAAAGAACTGCTGATGAAGAACAATGAGGCCACATCCCACTGCGACCTAGCAAGAAGTACAGTCGACTTGTTTCGCGCTCCGGTATTTCGGAAGTTTTCTCGGTATTCGGTTGGTTTAAACTATCAGTTTTTTCTCGCTCGCTTAGTGATTACTGGCATAGTACCCGGCTAAACAATTATCGGAAAGTGAGTTTTCTGAGAAGAAAGTGTGGTTTTCGGCGTCATCGGAAAGAAAATTGTTCACTTGCAATTGGATATTCGCAAACTAATTTGCGCTTCATCGGTGCGTGATCACGCATACCTGCACACAGATCATCGTCATCGAGTGTCAGCATCTGCCTCCGCATTTATACCGGTCATCCATCATCGTGTGTCCAGCTGAGTGCCGAGCCTCATACAAACACACCACTACAAAGATCGCCCGCACACGCGCATCGAAGGTCACCCACGCTGCGCGTCGCTCCGCTGCTGCTGTGTAATCACTCGGTGGTAGTAGTATAGCAGATAAGTTTTTTTTTCCTGTTTCTTTCTCTCGCCCATCAGTTAAATTTAATTTTGTGTTTCTGTGTTTGTAGTTTTTTTTTCTGTTTATTGTGTCTGTGTGGTTTTAAGCATCGTTTCAGTGGTAGAGCGTTTACCGCTCCCACTAGTACGGCAAAATGGACGTCTCGTCAGAAGACGATATGGACATTTTGTCGGAAGATGACACCAGTTTGCCACTCAATGGCAAGAAAAGACAAAAACGTCCTGTCATTCATGGTTCGTCTCTGAAAAGCCCCCGATCGCGAGCCTATCCAGATGACTCGACTGGGCCATGGGTTGTCTACTTTCAGCCCAAAAACAAACCTTTGAACTTGATGCAAATTTCCACTGATCTGACGAAGCGATACTCGGCCGTGACCGAAATCACGAAGGTTAGGCATAATAAACTTCGTGTTGTCGTTTCTAACCTGAAGCAGGCTAACGAGATTGCTGCCTCCCAGCTCTTTACGATTGAGTACAGGGTTTACATTCCAGCTCGTGATGTGGAGATCGAAGGTGTGGTCACTGAAGCGAGTCTGACCCCCGAGATCTTGGAGAAGCAGGCGGTTGGCCGTTTCAAGAACCCCTTGCTCCTCCCGGTGAAGATACTGGATGCCCAAAAACTGGGCTCAGTATCTGTCAGCGAGGGTAAAAAGAGATTTACCCCCACAGACTCGTTTCGCGTGACCTTTTCTGGTTCAGCCCTTCCTCAGTACATCGAGTTGGGAAAACTTCGGCTACCTGTGCGCTTGTTTGTTCCTCGGGTCATGATCTGCCAAAACTGCAAACAGTTGGGACATACGGCCTCTCACTGTGGCAGCAAGGCACGCTGTTCCAAATGCGGGGAGAAGCACGAGGATGGCGCCTGCACAGTCACGGCACCAAAATGCGTGTACTGCAAAGGATCTCCTCCTCATGGTCTCTCGTCGTGTCCGGTGTACAAACAATGCGGGGAAAAACTAGAACGCTCTCTTAAAGAACGTTCCAGGCGGTCTTTTGCAGAAATGCTTAAGACAGCCACGCCATCGACCAACGAAACAAATCCCTTCGCTCTTTTGTCAGATGACGAGTCTGGCTCTGACTTGGCTGAGGAGAGAGTTTCTTTCAGTTTTCCGGAAGGTTCTGCCCGGAAACGAAAACGCATCCGTTCGCGGAAAGTTGCAGATCAAGAACCCCAAATCAGCTTGCCCAAATCAAGGATTCATTCCACAACGAACCACCTGAAATGAACCACCAACTTACTTGAATTTATAGACTATTCATTGAATGCAATGGATAATGGAAACCACGTAGAAGCTCTCTATACAGACTTTAGCAAGGCATTTGACCGCATTGACATACCAATGTTACTCTTTAAACTGCAAAAAATTGGAATTAAGTCAGGGTTCTTGAAATGGCTTGAATCATATTTAACTAACCGCCAACAAATAATTAAATTCAACGGAAAGAAATCGAGCCCAATTCAAGTCACTTCAGGCGTCCCCCAAGGCTCTCATTTGGGACCTCTCCTTTTTATTCTATACGTAAACGACATATCTTACATTCTCAAAAAACTTAAATTGCTTATTTATGCCGACGACATGAAGCTCTTTTTGGAAATAAGAAATGAAGAAGACATCAATATATTCCGGAATGAAATACGCATATTCTACATATGGTGCAAAAAAAGTCTACTAGAATTGAATGTAAAAAAATGTAACCTAATATAATTTAGTAGAAAAAGAACAACTTCAAACATTTCAATTGCATTAGGAAATCAAACTGTAGACAAATGTGAAAGAGTTAGGGATTTAGGAATTATCTTAGACTCTAAGCTAACTTTCATAGACCATTACAATACAATTATTCACAGGGCAAATAACATGCTAGGCTTTATCAAGCGCTTTTGCTATAACTTTCAGAACCCTTACACAATTAAAACACTATATATTGCCTAAAGGGTGATACGGTCAAAATTTGGTCAAGGGAAAACGCGTGTAAATCGGTGAAATCGTTTATTTAAAAAATCAAATTAAATTTCTTTTTCAAGTTCAATTAGTATAAAATTCAGGAAAAATATTCAGTTAGGCTTCCGCTTTTCCAAATCCGAATTGCCGGGCCTTACGCTTGACCCCTGCCATCAGATTTTGTACAGCCACCTTGTCCACCTTCTTCGCCGCAGAAAGCCAGTTTGCCTTGAACTGCTGCTCGCCCTTAGCAGTGTTTTTGATCTTCTTTAGGTTCCGCTTGACAATAGCCCAGTATTTCTCAATTGGGCGGAGCTCTGGCGTGTTGGGAGGGTTCTTGTCCTTGGGAACCACCTGCACGTTGTTGGCGGCGTACCACTCCATGGCCTTTTTACCGTAATGGCAAGATGCCAAATCCGGCCAAAACAGTACGGAACAACCGTGTTTCTTCAGGAAAGGCAGCAGACGTTTATTCAAACACTCTTTCACGTAAATTTCTTGGTTGACAGTCCCGGAAGCTATGAAAATGCTGCTTTTCAAGCCACAGGTACAGATGGCTTGCCAAACCAGATATTTCTTTGCGAACTTTGACAGTTTCATGTGCTTGAAAACATCTGCTACCTTTCCCCTTCCTTTTGCCGTATAAAACTCCTGTCCCGGAAGCTGCTTGTAGTCGGCTTTGACGTAGGTTTCGTCGTCCATTACCACGCAGTCAAACTTCGTCAGCATCGTCGTGTACAGCCTCCGGGTTCGCGCTTTGGCCGTCGTATTTTGTTTATAATTGCGATTTGGAGTCACTACCTTCTTGTAAGTCGATAGTCCGGCTCGTTTTTTGGCTCGATGCACGGTTGTAGACGATACACCCAGCTTATTTGCGGCATCTCGGAGAGAGAGGTTAGGGTTTCGCTTGAAACTACCGGCAACTCTCTTTGTCGTCTCAGCGGCTTCCGGTTTTTTGATTTCTCCCTGATCCAGACTTCCTGGCTGTCGACAAACGTTCCCCAAACACTTTAATTACATTTGTAACGGTTGATTTGGCAACTTTTAGCGATTTTGCCAACTTTGCGTGCGAGTAGCTCGGATTTTCGCGATGCGCGAGCAAAATTTTGATACGCTGCTCTTCTTGCTTGGACGGCATTTTGACAACTGAAGAGTGAAATCCAAAATCAAAATAGGAGCAACATTCTACACACACACACCTTCAAAATGAGGGGTGTTCAGGTTTTTTAAATGCAAAATTGAAAGAAATACGTCAAGTTGATATTGACCAAATTTTGACCGTATCACCCTTTATGTGAGGTCAATACTGGAATATTGCAGCATTGCATGGTCTTCATTTTAAATCACGCACGAAGAAAGATTAGAATCAGTACAAAAACAATTTCTATTATACGCTCTTCGTAAATTAGGTTGGACTTCATTTCCTCTTCCATCATATGAAGCACGCTGCATGCTTATAAACATACAAACATTAAAAGAGCGTCGTGAATATGCAATGGTTTCATTTGTAAATGATATCGTTTCGCAGCGAATTGACTCAACAGAACTTTTATCAAAATTAAATTTCCATGCACCCACTCGGCAACTCCGAAATCGAAATTTATTTGCCATAAAACATCATCGCACAAATTATGCAAAATATGGGCCATTAAACCGCATGATGGCCTCTTACAATAAACACTGCGAAACCGTTGACTTTACAATGTCTCGGCATAAACTAAAGCAATATTTTTATTCCATAAGAAATAACAACTCATAAAAGAAAAGACAAGAAAGCTGACACTACTTTTTTTTATATAAATATATTTAAGAAAACAAAACTGTATTAGTTGTACTAGTCTACGTTGGTTGACGAAATAAATAAATAAATAAAAAAGGAGACTTCTACTCCTCCTGGATTCCGCAGAACTGATTATACCCAGGATTTTCCACCTCTCCCGGGGACATCCAAAACCCCCGATGCCCCAATTTTCAGAACACAAGCCCCTTCTTCATCTGGGTTGTTCTCATTTGATAACATTGTGGACAGTATCCTCAATTACCTCGATATTTCTGATCCTCTGAAAAGCATTGTTCTGGCAATGCTTCCTACTGTGAAAACCCTCTTGAAGCAGTTGACATTGAAGTGGCCCCTCCTTGCAGCAATCATCTCCTTCGATGGATAATTTTCCAAACGAGGTCGGGGATTTGATCACTGTTCTACAGTGGAATTGTCGAAGTCTTATTCCTAAGATAGAATCGTTTAAGTTTTTGGTTCACAATAATGATTGTTATGCATTTGCTCTGTGTGAAACTTGGCTCTCTTCAGATATCGATCTTCCTTTTCATGATTTTAACATTATTTGACTGGATCGTGAGGATTCGCGTGGAGGAGGAGTACTTTTGGGGATCAAAAAGTGCCATTCCTTCTATAGAGTGAATCTTCCACAATTTCCAGGTATTGAAGTTGTCGCATGTCAGGCTTTTGTTAAAGGCAAGAGCCTTTGTATTGCTTCTGTGTATATTCCTCCCCGAGTTTCGATTAGTCAAAAACAACTTTCAGATATCTGTTCAGTTCTTCCTACTCCACGGTTGATTATGGGAGATTTTAATTCCCACGGTACAGGCTGGGGGGAACTGTATGATGACAACCGTTCTACTTTGATATAGGGTAAATTATGGCTTCGGCACCCATTGAATATTTTTGGCAACCGAAATTGAAACGTTATTTTCACTCTATTTTCCCATCAAAACTCTCCGCTGAATGTATTAAGCCGATTCCTTACCTTTTCAGCTTCAATCTGATTACATTTTTACGACTGTGCAATCCTGTTATGCCATATTTTTCTTTAAATTAAACATACACACTACAAAATACGACTGATTTCGTGTTGCCGATAATAGAACAGCTGGTTTACACGCAGTTCAAATGGAAAGGGTGCCGAAGAAAAAGAGACTGCCGACAATAGTCACACTCACCTGAGAAATTTGGATCGTCGTAAAAACATATTCAACCCGTTTTGATCAATTCTGTCGATTGGAATTGGTAGAACAGCAAGCAGCAGATAAATGTCAACAAACAAACCTGTCATGTATGTGTGTGACGCTGAGAAATCGCTTATAGAAGTTCGGACGCTGCTTAGATTGACGAGAATACGTAAATTCCCCTATGACCTCTGTGATAACTTCAATATGACAATTCTTAACAATGGAGAAATAACACGTCTGGCTGGTCCATCCTCAAATGGAAGTAGATTAGACCTCACACTTTGCTCTAATTCATTATTGTTGGATTGCACGTGGAATGTGATCCAGGATCCCCACGGTAGTGATCACTTGCCGATCAAAATTTCGATTGCAAGTGGGTTCAATTCGTCGGAATCCGTACGACCTCACCCGTAATATCGATTGGACAACGTTCAAGACCGCGATAGATGAAGCCGTGTCGTCAGTAGAAGAGCTTCCACCGTTGGAGGAATATAACTTCCTCTCCAATCTGATCTTGGACAGCGCGCTTCGAGCTCAAACTCGGCCGGTTCCAGGAACGTCTTTTCGTAGGAAACCTCCTACCCCTTGGTGGGACCAGCAATGCACTGAGGTTTATCGCTGATAGGATAGGCTGATAGGATCAAGTTCGACTTGTTGAAGAACCTCCCAGACGTCGCTAAGAGGCGCATTTTGAACTTGTTTTGTCAGTTCCTGGAGTTCAATATTGTTCCAGATGATTGGAGGCGAGTAAGAGTTATAGCCATTAAAAAGCCTGGAAAACCCGCGTCAGATCATAACTCGTATCGTCCCATCGCGATGTTATCGTGCATTCGAAAATTGTTGGAGAAAATGATCCTTTCTCGCCTCGACAAATGGCTTCTGTGTTCTTGGATATTAAGGGGGCTTTTGATTCAGTATCGGTTGAAGTCCTTTCAGACAAACTCCACACTTGTGGCCTTTCCCCATTAATTAATAACTTTTTGTACAATTTACTGTCAGAGAAACATATGAGCTTTTCTCATGGAAACTCTAAAGCTTCTCGATTTAGTTACATGGGTCTCCCCCAGGGCTCATGTTTAAGCCCCCTTTTGTACAATTTCTATGTCAGAGAAATTGACAATTGTCTAAGTGACAACTGCGCGTTGAGACAACTTGCAGATGATGGCGTAGTGTCTATGACAGGGCCCAAAGGGGTCAACCTGCAAGGACCCTTACAGGATACCTTAGACAATTTGTCTACTTGGGCTATCCAGCTAGGTATCGAATTCTCCACGGAGAAAACTGAGTTGGTCGTTTTTTCTAGGAAGCATAGCTCAGCACAATCAAAGCTTCAACTTTTGGGTAAGCATATCACTCATTCCATGTCTTTCAAATATCTTGGGGTCTGGTTCGATTCAAAATGCACCTGGAGATCCCACATTGAGTATCTGAGACGAAATTGCCAACAAAGGATCAATTTTCTCCGAACAATTACCGGAACGTGGTGGGGAGCTCATCCGCAAGATCTTCTAACGTTGTACCGGACAACGATTTTATCGGTTTTAGAGTACGGTAGTTTTTGCTTCCAGTCGGCGGCTAAAACTCACATCATCAAACTGGAACGTATACAGTATCGTTGTCTTCGTATCGCGTTAGGATGCATGCACTCGACTCATACGATGAGTCTCAAAGTGTTGGCGGGCATGTTGCCACTATCGGATCGGTTTTCGGAATTGTCCCTCAGGCTCCTCACCCGTTGTGAAGTTATGAACCCACTGGTAATCGAACACTTTGGGAAGCTTCTTGAGCTAAACCCTCAAACTCGTTTTATGTCATTGTACTACGTGTACATAACTCAGGATGTCAGCCCTTCACAGCATAATCCCCATCGTGTATGCTTCTCCGACTTCGGCAATTCAGTTAGTTTTGATTTATCTATGACGCGGGAGATTCGTGGAATCCCAGAACATCATCGTTCCATGATTGTTCCGTCAATTTACGCTGCAAAGTTTGGCCAAGTTGATTCCGCAAGATCGTTCTTCACAGATGGATCACTAATAGAGTCGTCCGCTGGTTTTGGTATTTTTAACGAATTTCATAGCGCCTCTCGAATGCTTCAAGCTCCTTGTTCCGTATATGTTGCTGAACTGGTGGCAATACACTATACGCTAGAAACGATCGCCTCACTTGCACCAGATCACTATTTTATTTTTACGGATAGTCTCAGTTCTGTCGAGGCTATTCGATCCATGAGGCCGGTAAAGCACTCCTCGTATTTTCTCATGAAAATACGAGAGCTTCTGAGTGCTTTATCTTTAAGATCTTCTGTCATCACCTTTGCATGGGTCCCATCTCATTGCTCGATTCCGGGCAATGAGAAGGCGGACTCACTTGCTAAGGTGGGCGCTATGCAAGGCGATATTTACGATCGACAAACCGCCTACAATGAATTTTTCTTCATTTATCGTCAACAGTCGCTTGCCAGCTGGCAAAATAAATGGAGTGAAGGAAGTTTGGGACGATGGCTATATTCGATCATCCCTAAGGTGTCGAAGAGTCCTTGGTTCAAGGGGTTGGATGTGGGTCGAGACTTCATTCGTCTGATGTCTCGCCTCATGTCCAATCACTATTCGTTAAACGCTCACTTGTTTCGTGTTGGGCTGGGAGACAGCAATCTCTGTGAATGTGGACAAGGTTACCAAGACGCCGATCACATCCTTTGGTCTTGTGCTGAGCATCGTGGAGTCAGATCTGAGCTGTGCGATTCCCTTCGGGCTCGAGGTAGACAACCTAATGTTCCAGTTCGGGATATTTTGGCTAGACGTGATCTGGAGTTTATGAAACTCATATATGTTTACTTTAAGAATACTAACCTTAGATTGTAAGTTTGATTAACCTTGTGTTTAGTTTGTGTATTGTGCGTGTAGTTTTTTTTTTTAATGTTTGTTTTCAAGAACAATGAGGCACAATGGTTGCTGCCGAGAAAACAGACCATCGCGTGGCACACATCGAGAGTGGCCTGCTTTTGTCGACAGCCGAGTGAACGATTCATAAAACCCTGGTCAATACTACTTTGCCATTGATGCATCCACAAAAACCTCATTGATGCTAGAATCTGTCTAGTTGGCCCACCCTGGAGAAGGTTCTGAAAGGTGTATTTTCGAAGCTCTTCAAGATTGATTTACTACAAAATGGTTGTACGATAAACGCATTGAAATCCATTTCAAAACCGTATTTAAGCTACAATAAAAGCTAATTGGCAACAATTTTAAGCATTATCCGAGCCATTTACCCTAGCCACTTTCTAAGTTCACTAAAAAAACAACAATCAAGATAAAAAGGATTCATAAATACCATCCGATCTTACCAAAATAATTAAAAGAAAATCCTGCCGTATTTTCAAAATTATAAAATAGTTCCACTTCATGCCTAGTTTTAGGTGCCATCTAAAATTTGATGTGAAATGTACGTGAAAACATCGAAAAACTTGAGTCCACACACGGAAAACATCGATTTTACTAATTATTTTACATTAAGAAAATAAAATATATTCTTCAGATCGATCATTAAGCTTAGCCGAGATTTTTGTTTCTCATGTTTTTTGCATTCTAAATATTTCTCATTGCTAAAGTCATATCCAAGGAAATATAGATTGAAAATCGAAGATTGTAAAAAACAAACAAAATAATTGTAATACGGCGGAGACATAAAAGTTGATTTTCATGGGCCATTTGTGACAAAGTTATTTTCCTTTACAGCAATCCTTAACAAATTCATAAGGTTTTGAATTGAGTTTTCTGAAGAAAACTTGTAGACTGTATTGTATTTATCTAAAGCCATTTTGCTTGATCCCAATCCGTTCAGATTTATGGCAGCATTTATGGCAGCAATGTTGCCTACATAATAAACGTCAAAGTTTGTTTATCTTTCGATAGTTGCGCTGTGCGATTCAACGTTCTTCTAGGTGATTCTCTCCCGATGGCTTGGAAGCAGCTACTCAGAAAGTGTTCACAACATTTTGCACAGCTGTAACCTCGATCATTCCCGAAAAGATCCCCTTCTTCCGGATGGTTCTGGAAGTGCACTATCAAACGATGCAGGAATGTACGGTCCATTCGCAGAATAAAATCGCAGCTATGGATTGGAAGCCAACTAGTGTCCGCTAACTGATAGTTTCAGTGGTTTGCTGTTGGTACCAGAGTTGCAACCTATCACAATCACAATTGTCAAACAGCTGATGGTAGTAACGCTTTGTACATTCCTATCGATGTGCACGTCGAAGCTCTCTCCATGACCATCCATTAAGTTGACAAAAGAAGTAAAAGCAACTGGTGAATGTCGTCTTCGGATGTGATCCATCACAGATCTGGTCATTCCCGACAATCACGACACTCATATGTGCTCGTTTTGAAGCAGTTGCTGCTTATGTGAGTGTGTTGATGAGTGAGCCCAACAGCTTCCGTTTAATGTTGCCTGCATTGTTTGTAACTCACACAGTCGCGCCTGTTGAGACGAACTTGGAATGCGTAGGCATTGCTTTCATTTTCTTCTGTCGTGTCGCTTTTTCTCATGATCGTACTGCAGAAGTCTTCACTGGTTTCGTTGTGCTTTTCATCATCAGCAGCGAGTGTAACGTTTTGCTTGTGAGCAGCGACCATTACAGGTGATTGTTATTTGCCATGGTTGTACCTCTCACTGCTTGACAAAACGTTCTGTCAGCGATAGTCGGTTGATGCGTAGACAAATGTCACGTGAGAGTCATGATATTTTACATCACTGAGTCGGTACTGACGTAAGTTATTCCGATCTTCATCTATTCGCAAGGTCTAGAGAAGGCTGGTCTGTTTTCAGACTGTTTTGACAATGTATTATGAATTTGAGGACCACGCTCACTTCACTCTTCTCCACCAGATGCTCAGTCGTTGATGGTACCCGTTCCGTCGGACGTGCTGTTTCTCACAAAGAACTAAATTTTACTGAATCCGACTTCCCTTCGGTCGTTAGCATCGCTTGAATTTTTCCTCCAACTTCGTTTATCCTTCGAGATATCCTTGTCATAAATTTGGTTTTTATTCACTATGAGGATCCATCCTTAATGTTCAATTTATAAACAGAGGAGATTTTATGATACACTTTTAAAAGCCTTAAAGGCAACAATATATGCATTTTGCTCTCATTTAAAACCTAATGGTTTTATGATTGCTTTTATAATGATAGAACAGGTTTAAAGAGTATTTTATCAAGACATTAATAAAAAATTACTAATGAAGTTTATGATTGATTTATAGAACAGTTTTATGGTGGGATTGAGAACTACTTTAAATTTAATTTTAAAACAAGACAGTTTTTGACTTCTCGCCAGACTGTAAAATGTCTTTAAAACAGCAAAAACGCGAACTACTAAGCAGGAACGTTTTACACCGTGAAATACTGTATTTAAACTAAATGGATTATTCATTGCCATTATAAAACCATCATAAATCAGAGTGGATGCCAAATGGTTGCAGAAATTTTTCTTGGGTTGGCTATCAAATGTAACAACATATGCACCGGGAAACGGTAATCCAAGCGAATTTTTAACAAAAGAGAAAATCGACGAAGATAATCGAACATCGCGTTTACGCCCTTATGCATGTGAGAATTGTTGATAAATATTCAAAATACTTAACGTTGAAAGCAGATCACATTTCAACTAGCGTAAATTGAAATATTTTTCTAACTCGTTGTTCGCTTGAGTATCTCTAGCATTCAGAATCATAAGGGCCTAACTGCGATGATTGATGCTGTTCATCGATTTTATCTTTTGCTAATAACTCGGCTGGATTATCATTTTTTGGTGCATTTGATGTTGATTTTGCTAGCTAATACAACCTTCCCCTATACTGTATTGTGATTATTTCGGAAAATTGGTTTACTGTACTGTGATAATGCGAAGAGAAAAATGACGAATCGATCATCGCAGTTAGACCATAGAGGTAACTCTAAGACCAGAAGGTCGCGAAGAAACGTGATCAACTTTTTGACTCAGCTTTGGTACTCTCTTCGGTCCCAAGCTAATCGATTCACCCCTCGAAACATAGGAAAATCCAATAACCCCTCATTTTATCTGTCAAACTTTCATAGCAAATCAAAACAAACATTGTGTAGTAGTAGAATTTCGACTAGAATGAGGTACGTTAATCGTTTGCTTGGGACCAATAGGCTAGTCAAGTAGTGAGCCAATTTAAAATCGTTAGTTTCGTATTGATTGTTGGTTAGACCTTTATGGCTCTGAACGCTAGATCTATTGAACAAGAGCTAACCTTTTCCCTTCGGTTTTCTTTTTTTTCAAATAAACAGCAACCATTTTTCTAGTTGAGCTTTCAAGTTAAGGCAAATCGTACACTTCTGCTGCCCGTTGTAAGAATTCTGAACTTAGCTGCCCACTATACAATAGGTCTTTATCATGTGAACAATTTTACTGAAGATGGCAGCCTTCTATCTAGTGGGAATCTATTCTGCGTTGAGTGAAATTTTTAACTGGGATGCCATACGATAGGTCTTGTCTCTTGTCACACAGATCAACTTGACTAAGACAGCAAAACTGATATCTGATGGTGATTTTCACTGTATTCCCACAGTCTAAATGATTGCACTTGATTCAAAATCTCAAAAAATATTCCCAGATCTCCATTAATTCAAGTTTCAAATTAGTGGAGCTGTGTATAATATTTCATCTTTAAAATTCAACCTAATGGTCCATTTATGTATTATTCTGTAGCTTGGTAAAATTTAAAATATTAGAGAAAATGTGTCATTTAAATTTTATTACTTACATAAGAGGCTAGAAAAAACGACTTGCCACAAAATGGTCAATTTGTTATAGGTGTTTGCCGTCGATGAAGTGAAAATTATCTTCACTGTCCACACATCCCCTGGAGCCACAAGTGCAAATAACAGGTTCCGTGAAATTTTCCTACCGTGTAGATATGTTTTGCGGCATCCCCATGTTAAGCTGTTCAGCAGGAAAAGCTTCAAGAGTATCAAATGGCAATGTTTCTCTTTTGCATCCACTTTTCATGGAATCAAATTGATTGAACACTTTTCACTAGCCACCCGCCACCACCATTATGCGTTTCCAATGACATCCGACGACGGATGCTGGAGCTGTCTGTTCTTGTCTGATGATGATGCTATTGCTGTCGGTTTCCGATGAAAAATTCCGGATTAATTAATTCTCACTGCCTTCAAATGAGTGCAATTAGATATCGTTGTTTGTGAAAGATTGAATATTCATTAATTTTACCATCATAAATGATTGTGTGTCCACGCGGTATTGTTGAAACCAACGCCTTGATGAAGCGGTCCCTCTCCCGTTGTTGGCTCGAGACAACCCGAAAGTGATAATTAATGCCAGCTCAGAGGAGTCACTTTGATCACGATAAGCATGAATAAAGTCGCAAAGTTTTGCCGAGCTGCTGCAGGAAAAATGAGATATGAACTTGTCGTCTTAGTTGTCCTTGTTATTTGAATCCGGGGGGTTCTGCGATCAAGAGGAAAGGATTGTATACCGGCTGTGAATTATGGGTGTTTGTTGAGTTTTTTTTAAGAGAAAAAATGGAAGGGTGGCAAAGAACAATCCTCCGCTTTTCACCGCGATTAATTAACCGTAGTCTTGGCAACAGTGATGTCAGACAGGGAGCGTTGCCAATTTTGGTTTCCTATCGCAAAAGTTGTTTGTTTGAGATTGTTTCAGTTTCTATATATATAAATAGCGGTAAGATTCTCATAGGCCATACTTCGAATCAGTTCTTGTGAGTGAGATTTGTCATTGTCATGGACAGACTTTCGCGCGATATTGACAAAATTGTTTTTCACGTAGTCACTGACAGACTTGATCCTCAAGGAAACCTTTGTCAAAATTTCATTCATTTTTTCGTCACTGACAAAGATTCACCTGGTAACAACAAGTTTAATTTCGTGCATTCTGTGTCACATTATTGTAATCCAAGGTTGTTCTTTTTAACGGCTTCATGTAATTGTGTTGCTTAAGTCATGTAATTTGGTTAATACAAAAATCTACATATGTTCGTCAGCATTGTCATTGACAATTGACATGGTATGCCTTGACGATGAGCTCTTTATCTTTCTTCATTAAAGAGACTTTCAGCCGTCGGCTGGTTCATCTCTAGTTAGCTGACATAAGTCACCAATGCAGAATTCTCAATATCACTGTGTATTGTCGAGATTTTGTAGGACTGTTTGGAACACACCATAATAGGAACGTATAGACGAATCCAGGGAAGGATAAAGATTATTCACAACGCAAATTAAAGCAATTTGCTTTGAACATCTTGCTAATGCCCATCAGTAATTATTGTCCTATTTAACAATTTTATACAGATCAGAACTGATTTGTACCCAAACTATTTACACACAAGAACTCCGGAAGATCAAAACCACTAAGGCACTATTCTAATTTTCAAATTTCTCAACAAAATATTCCTGAACACCAGCAAGATCCTAGCAAAAACCATATAGAATTAAATTTTTCAACTGTACATCAAGTTTTGGAGCTTCTCAGTCGAATAAATTTATCATGAAAAGTCGAATAAATTTATCAAGAAAGTGTTTTATAAAATTGTCCCTGCGGTTATGATCTTTCGGATTGTTAATGTGTGGTTATTTCAGCTGTAAATTAGTTCAGATCTGTAGATAATCGAAAAATAAGACGATTCCCGATGCAAGTTGTACAATATTATGTACACTATTTTAAGTTTTGCAGTCGGCTAGCGCACTCTACATTGATGGTGCATGAAAAGAGTCTATAGCACACATGGTATTTATTTTACAGCTTGTTCTTCTTGTCATGAAAATGTGTTCCATTGAAATCAAGTCAAAATAGTTATAGCCAAATAGGCTGTTTTGCTTTGAGCGTGTAGAGATTGTTTGAGATTGTCCAGCGTACAATGAGAAAATGTACTTTTCTGTTCTTTATTTTATTATGCCACTAAATTTGGACAAAAAACTTGGTTAATGGTACCTTTTAATATTGATTTGAGTATATTCAATGAAAGAATACAAAAAAAAAAACGATGGCTCATGCATAATATATCTGGAAACGACAGATTGTCATGCATTCGAGAGGGGCTAAAATCCTAGATTTATTCACGTTTCATGAAAAGATTATCTTTATTTTGGTGAATCGACTCATATCTGAATAAATCCACTTTATCCGGTATAATCTCCAAAATTAATAGCACTGACATGAAACTTAAACTTAACTCTTGATCTAGAATCCATAACGGCCGATTAAAATGTTCAGCGATCCCATCTGGCAAAATCATAGTAATGTTTTATCTAGATAAAAATAATTTGTCTGAAATAGATGAGATACGAACCAACTCATACATTTTGTAAGCGTGTTCGTGGCTAGGATAAATATTTTCCGCGAACACGGCGGCAGATGTCAGTTTTGTGCTTGGATCAGAAATTTCTTTGTTATTTGTATGATCATTCATGTCGGTTTTGTTAATAGTATCGTTTTTTATCGATCACATCTCTATAATATCGGGTCACATCTCTTACAATCTCATGACAGATTACGGTATTCTGCGTGGTCCAATGCGATGTAAACATTGTTGTTATTGACATGTTTTGCTTGAATTTCTTCTATTGTCACAAAAATGGAGTCACTTAAAAGTATTCTTCTTCTTCTTCTTCTTGTTCTTCGCATTTCAAGCTTATTGCATATCGCATATTAGCTTATTGCGTGCTCTCAACTAAGTGTTCTAGATGCACTTCCACAGTTATTAATTGAGAGCTTTCGATGCCTGTACCATTTTTGCATTGATATGATTGTGTGGCAAGTCCAATCATACTTCTATGCCCAGGGAAGTCGAGAAATTTTCCAACCCGAAAAATTCCTAGACCGGACCGGGAATCGAACCCAGCCGCCTCCAGCATGGTCTTGCTTTGTAGCTGCGCCTTTACCGACTGAGCTAAGGGAAGCTCCACTTAAAAGTATGCTTACTATCAAATTCTTATGATTTGGAAAAATGATGTTGAATCTTTATTATAGATTGACCGAAAAATTGGCTGCGCTGAAATATGTGATGACGGTCAAGCAGTTTTCAATTTGGATTTTATCATTAGATCATTCTCTTTTAACGGATGTGTGGAGTTCAACATGAAACAACATCTATCAAATACACGCATTAGATCTGTACTGAACTTCAAAATTACAGTTGGAAAAAATAGTTCACCACTGTAAAAGAATTATATATAAGTGAATCTGGCCACACTGATTTTCACAATATATAGAACAGATATAGAACTTGGTGGAAATGGTAGGAGATAATTTAAAATTTATACAACAAATATGTCACAGCAGCTTTGGAAGATTTTTCGCCAACTCGAGTTTTACCACAGCAGTAAGAAAAGAATGTATTATGAAAGATTAAACTCGTTCCCTTTACGGGATGAATCACTACACTCATTATCGTGATCGCATCCGTGTTCTTACCACAAGGTTGATGGAAATTCATAAAAAATACACCCCAACCCTTAGAGACAGTGCACCATTAGTCGCGATGGTGGTGAGGCAATTTTGTTTGGAACCGAACGACAGAATAAGCTGTTCCACTTGTATTCAGAAGGCGCAAAATAACCCTTTTCTTTAGGCTCTGAAGACAACTTCAGCCATTCAACCATTTCAAATTCAAATGTCACAATGCTCCAGTTGGCTTCGTACCTATCCAGTAGGTAGCGGTGAAAAGAATTAGAACACGCGATTGTCACGAGAGGACGGATTTCTTTCTTCAATTGCAAAATGATGTGAAAAGTTTTGCGGTGATTGTAGAAGCAGAGTGAGAGTGATCCCATGCATGAGCGCATGCGGCGAAACTGTTTTTAAACAGGGTCTATTTATCTCAAAATAATTGCCATTTGTTGGTGCAAGTGGCTGGCATTTATGCACTTTTCTCGCAGAATTTGCACTTTCCGTGCTGTTGACAATGACGGTAATTGTTAGGATGATAGCAATGATGACGATGAGATAGATTGAGGAGTGTTCACGATAGAAATTGGTTCACTAATGATACCCAGGTAGGGGTAAAGTAGGGTCATAGATGAAAGTGGCATCGAGTGTTTTAGCTGGAAGATTTGAGATGTACCTCAACATTTATTTAGTTAGAGAGGTAGTAAGGTACGAAGTGCCAGATGAAATCAGAGGTGTAGGTTTTTTTTGTATATTAGTTACTTCAACACATTTTTAGGTCATTTGTAACTTGTCCGGAGACGAGATTTGAACTCATGACTTTTAGCTTGAGATGCAGTGATGCTAAGCACTACGCCGGGCATGTCCAAGGCTTCGGTTGTAATTTTAAATTTTAAAATGCGATTGATAAAGATAGATGATTGAAGAAACAACAAATCATCATACTCTTTCTGTAAATGCTATGTAAAAAAAAAATATGTGTTAATAAGGTTTCATAAAATTTTTGGCTTCTTTGTGAAATCAGGTCAAAAATTTCTTATCTTGTATTGTTTTCATCTATCTTTGAGAAGGGAGCATCCATTAAGTCCGGGGAGAGGGATTTAGAAATATGTGACTAGCAATGCATTAGATACAGAAGAAAATTTTCGAAAGAAGGGAGAGGAGGCGGTGATTTTCCATAAATTTTGCGTGACGTATTTTATGCATGATCCCTTATTATTCACTTATACTAGGGGCAGTATAATATCTTATTCAATAATTCAGCTGCAAATGATATTTCACTGTCTGCATGCATGTATAGATATGCTTATTATTTTGATATTAATTAGCTACGACGAAAACTCACCATTATAACATGAAAACTTTCCTGGTAAGTGGATGTAATGTCGGTCTACTGTACTTTGTTCAATCGAAGATGACCCTTGATCTACAAAGGTTCGGTATGTGAAATTGCGCTTCTTCTTTATTCCTTACCATTCATACGTTGACGTCACTTACATCATTGTTGGCGTCACTTACGCTTCTCGCGTAAGAACTGATGAGGATGAAAGAGACAGTGTTTTCTTTCTGGTTGATCCAGATAACATAACCACGATGCTTTTAGAATCAAAATAATAGCCAAGTACACTATCTCATGACCACACATATAATGAACTTTCATGTATATTACACGTAAATAATGGAACGTAAACAAACATTTCATGTAAAATTAAGTGTTGTCAAACCGAAACATAAGCAACTCGACGAAGAGAACGTTTGATTGAATTGATTTTCTCGTTTATTTCAACTGGCCGCTTACATGTGTCGGTCTCAGAGAACCGAAATTTACATGACTTTTTCGTAGAGTGTAGTTTCTCGAATGGCCTAATCGGAAATGTAATGCATTATGAAAACAGCAAAACAATTGGTTGAATATTAGTTGTGTAATATTACGTTGAACGATGGACACAGCTTTTGCGAACCTATCTACATCCACCGATGTAATACTCCATCAGGTTATTGTAATTACATCAATATTTGACTGGCTGACCAGAGCATATTTGTGTTTCCTCCCTTGGCATCTATGAAAGTAATATGCACAGTTCAAAAAAAAATTTACACGTGTTCATAAATTCACATGTCAATTTTTTCAAGTCATGTAAAATTACAATCCAACAACGTGAATTTGCAGAAGAAGAAGAAGAAGAAGATGACGATGAAAAGAAAGAAAAACTATGATGAAGCTAAGGCAGAACGTAAAATGAAGCGGAAGAAGACGAAGAATATCAAGAAGATAAAACAGAAAATAGCGAAATGAAGAAGACGAAACCGATGAAAAAATGGAGAAATCTTGAAGACGTGGAAAAGGAAATCAAAGCAATGGATATAAAAAAGGATGAAGCAATAAAGAAAATAATCTGAAGTATGGAAAGAAGAAAAAAGAAAATAGTTAAAAAGGAATGAAGAAGAATACCAACAAACATGAAGATATAAGAAGATGACGCAGCCGATTCAGCAAGATGAAGAAGACCCGTCAACAAGATATCAAGATAAGTGAACGCAAAATGAATTAATGAATATGACATGAATGCATGCATGCATTTAAAATATCAATAATTTAAAAAAATTCTCAAGTATCTAGAAATTGAAATAAAGGAATACAGGCAAAAAAAAATCAACAACAACAACAACAACAACAACAACAACAACAACAACAACAACAACAACAACAACAACAACAACAACAACAACAACAACAACAACAACAACAACAACAACAACAACAACAACAACAACAACAACAACAACAACAACAACAACAACAACAACAACAACAACAACAACAACAACAACAACAACAACAACAACAACAACAACAACAACAACAACAACAACAACAACAACAACAACAACAACAACAACAACAACAACAACAACAACAACAACAACAACAACAACAACAACAACAACAACAACAACAACAACAACAACAACAACAACAACAACAACAACAACAACAACAACAACAACAACAACAACAACAACAACAACAACAACAACAACAACAACAACAACAACAACAACAACAACAACAACAACAACAACAACAACAACAACAACAACAACAACAACAACAACAACAACAACAACAACAACAACAACAACAACAACAACAACAACAACAACAACAACAACAACAACAACAACAACAACAACAACAACAACAACAACAACAACAACAACAACAACAACAACAACAACAACAACAACAACAACAACAACAACAACAACAACAACAACAACAACAACAACAACAACAACAACAACAACAACAACAACAACAACAACAACAACAACAACAACAACAACAACAACAACAACAACAACAACAACAACAACAACAACAACAACAACAACAACAACAACAACAACAACAACAACAACAACAACAACAACAACAACAACAACAACAACAACAACAACAACAACAACAACAACAACAACAACAACAACAACAACAACAACAACAACAACAACAACAACAACAACAACAACAACAACAACAACAACAACAACAACAACAACAACAACAACAACAACAACAACAACAACAACAACAACAACAACAACAACAACAACAACAACAACAACAACAACAACAACAACAACAACAACAAGCTGCTTTCCTGCACATTCGATTGCCGTCAATGGATGGCAATCGATGTCCGTCGGTGATTGGCACTAGATTGCGGAACAGAGACCGACGTTAAATAAAGGAAAGAACGCAAACGCAAGATGATAATAGTTCACATATAAATTTCAAAACCCCAATGCATGGGACCTCATTAGAAACTGAATCCAATTTAGCAAAATTGCCAGGTAATTCGTCCAAATGTTTATTCTCCAGATTGAAATTCTGGTACAAGTAAATTTACATGATCTCAAAGGTATTTTGATAACGACCAATTTTAAATGCCAACATTCGTCCATAGCCTCAAATGGTACGAACAATGCAGATCCCCGGGAAAAATAAACTCGTTTGGCTTTTAGCACAGTCAAGCTTAGTTGATGGAACAGGATAATGGGTGCACTTAGCGGTGGTAGTATATAGATACCTGCTCCTGTAAGGTGTACAGATCCGGCTGCTATTTCTCCGGATTTCTACCGGCTGACTAGAAGAGAAAATGTGAAATGGATCCATTAACATATTAACATTGCATGTTGGATGGCCATATGCATGCAGTAGTAAGCCCATAGCAGTTTATTCACATTTAGCTACGCTGTTGGGCTTTAAATTATGCCTTTTGCTAGATGAGGTTACCTAATTTTTAATGAAACTGTTGATTGATAACGGGCTTATAAGTATACCGTACACCTTTGATCATTATCTTGTTCTAGGGAAGAGTCAAAATGATAGGGACTAATTTGATGTTTATTTGAGGAAGCAAAATATTTGAAAAACATGCTACTAGTTTCCGCATTAAAGGGCGAACACGAAATTATTGCGACACATTCAACAGGGCATAACTTTTTTACCATTGGGTAAAAATCAACCAAATTTTGCACACTTTCTCATTGATGTGTATTGTGTACATGCTGTCAAACTCGAAGTCGTGTTTTTCGATTCAACGAAAATGGAGGTGAACCAACGCGAGTTGAGAGAAAAAATTCTTTCCAAACACCTGGAATTTCCTGACCTGTCGCACCGGCAGTTGGGAAAAATGTTGAACATTCACCATTCAACCGTCTCCAGAGTGTTGAAGCGGTTCCAGGAGCGGTTGACGTTGGACCACGGCAAATGAGCTGGAAGAAACCCGGGATCGGAGAACAAAAAGACGGAGGGAAAGGTGAAGCGGATGATTAAAGCAAATCCCAACGTCTCAAGCTGTGATTTGACAAAAAGATCGGCATGTCGCAGAGCTACGTCCAGAATGCAAAGAAAAGAGCTGGACTACATACATACAAGGTACAGAACTTCCCAAACCGCGATGAGCGGCAACAATCGACGGCTAAAACTCGGGCACGGAAGCTCTACGAGAAGATGCTGACAAAATATGGCTGCTGTGTGATGGACGACGAAACGTATATAAAAGCCGATTTTAAGCAAATTCCGGGGTTGGAGTTTTTCACCGGCAAATTTAAGAAGAAGAAAATGTCGAAGTTCGCCTCCAAATATCTCATTTGGCAGGCCATCTGCTCTTGCGGACTGAGGAGTGAGCCTTTCGTGACAAAGGGCACAGTAAATGGCGAGATCTACAAATCTGAGTGCCTCGAGAAGCGCCTTTTGCCGTTCTTGCAGCAGCACGACGAAGCTCCGCTATTTTGGCCAGATTTGGCATCATGCCACTATTCTAAAAGTGTCCTGGAGTGGTATGAGGCCAATTCTGTCCATTTTGTTCCAAAGGACATGAATCAGCCAAACTGTCCGGAGCTGCGCCCGGTGGAGCAGTACTGGGCAATAATGAAGCGGGAACTTCGGAAGAGCAAGAAGACAGTCAAAGACGAGAAGGACATGTTAAGAAATTGGAAAAAAAAACTGAGAAACTGGTACCGGATGACACTGTAAAGACTTTGATGGAGGGCATCAAGCGAAAATGCGTTCAATTTTACACTCAAGGCTCCATCGATTAACTTTTCTTTTGATTTTTGAAGTAAATATATGTATAAAACTACCCTAAAATTTTGGTTTGATTCTAAACATTATAAGAAAATTGGCATGACATTTTCGGTGTCGCAATAATTTCGTGTTCGCCCTTTAGCTTATCCAGCACAAGTAAAAAAATTTAGACGAGGAACCGGTATGAAAGCATGTTTACTAACTTTTATATACGTTTACATGAACTTCCGCGTATTATGCAAATAGCCGTGCTTAGCACCTTTGCTTATCTCATTTGGAATATTTGACATTGTGTAGGCTTCCCTGATGTTGTTTCGTGTATCGTTGAAGCTCTGATTCTATTCTAGTGATGTGTAACACGATACGGTTGTTCTGCTATCGCTTCAAAATTTCAGATGAATATCATAATCCCATGGTTCCTTTCGAAGAATCATTTTCATATATGCTCATTTCCACCTATTAAAACCCTTAATTACGGGTACGTATCTGGTCCAGCCGCTACATCAGCACGGTTATCCCTCAAACCGATAAGTACCATACCATGTGACATGTGTCATTCGCTTTATCTTCCAGCTCGAATCAACTATGTGCAAGTTTGGAGAATTTTGCGGTCGCGCGACATCACCGTCATACCCGGAAATTCAATTCATTCATTGATGATTTAATCTCGTTTTGGAGTCAAATTACATCACTTTTTGTGAGTCGGCTTCCGTCACCCTTCTCTATTCTGGTCCTGGCCCTAGATGCCGATGATGGCCTGCAGGGAAAAAAATACTGTCGAGCAGCCTCTTTTGATGTCAACCAATGTGGCACATGGATTTGTCTCGTGTTGCGTGGAAGGATTTCTTTTGTTGGTGAACATTCGATTTAAGGGTGAGTGGAAAAGCGCTAACCCGAAAGAGTATGGGGTTAAGATTAAAAAAAATTGAACAAATAGAGCAGTAAACAGTTGAGGAGATTGACATGTTCTCTTTGTAACAAGTTGCCGCGTGCCGTTTTTGTTTCCTAATGCAGAGGGCAACGATGGAATGTGGCCTGAGCGAATGTAATGATCGGAGAAATGAATGGTATTTATAGTTTTCAGCCATTCCTTCTTGTTCGGACTAGCACCGGTTTTGTGTTTCAGAGAAATAGGTTGTTCAAAATTGATTTTTAACATATAAATTTATTAATTTCATATATTAATGTTGATTTCAAGTGACATTATTAATTTTTCAGAGCTCAAGAAACAATTTAAGAAACCTTTTCATAGTGATTGTATTAAGTTGCATATTGAATCACAGCTCTATTATTTTATATATCAACTTATGTTCCAGTTTTGTGCACACAAATCTAGAGAATCTATTCAGCTACACATTTAAATGATGAGCGTGCTATAATGTACGCTGAAAAAATAGCAGGAACCTCAGTGAACATCTGAAAAGTTTGGAGGTTTTCAGAAAGTTTCATTATAATCTGGGATGTGTATTTCATGGACGATCATGTATCATCAGAGCAGTTTCAATAATTTAGGGAAAATTTCAAGTAGTTCCATGGAGTTCCAAGAAATTATGAGATATTTAGTGAATTTAGGAGACTTCATTGATGATTCTATAACATTCCCCAGAAAACCATTCCCCCGAAAACCATTCCCCAGAATCTCATTCCGCAGAATGCACCATTCCCCAGAATAGCATTCCCCAGAATGAGCCATTCCCCAGAAAACCATTCCCCATAATGTACCATTCCTCAGAAAAGAATGCCATGTATTAGATTGACTATTTTTGTTTATTATAGTCACTCCTGGAATCTTCTTTCGCGTATTTAAAAAGAATAGAAAAACTTCTTAATTATCAAGGGGTTTTCCTTTCTTTGAAAATATAAGAAAAGGAAATAATTAATTCTTTGGATATACGATAAAGAAGGGAATATTCCCTTCTTTTAATAAATAAGGAAAATATATAATCAACAGTATTGCGCAAGGGATACGGGGTAATTCCAATTTGGGATAATAACGTGTGGAATAATGTTATACATTTGTAATCGGTAGTTCAACGTTCCATGCACCGATTTTTTCATCCATCAACTCAGGTCGAACAATTCTTTGATAAGGTTTAACAGTTTCCGACTGGTTGAATTAGATTGCATAATATACCCTTTGACTTTTTAAATGATGTACGAAGTGCTCGAAAACTTGAAGGTTGTTGAAGGTTTTTAAAGAGCTATTAAATGGTTTGGAATTGATAAATACATAGTTCCATAAAAGTAATAAATAAAATATGTATATTAAGCTGTTCTGTAATATAAAAGTGATAAAGGGTGATACGGTCAAAATTTGGTCAATATCAACTTAACGTATTTCTTTCAATTTTGCATTTAAAAAACCTGAACACCCCTCATTTTGAAGGTGTGTGTGTGTAGAATGTTGCTCCTATTTTGATTTTGGAATTCACTCTTCAGTTGTCAAAATGCCGTCCAAGCAAGAAGAGCAGCGTATCAAAATTTTGCTCGCGCATCGCGAAAATCCGAGCTACTCGCACGCAAAGTTGGCAAAATCGCTAAAAGTTGCCAAATCAACCGTTACAAATGTAATTAAAGTGTTTGGGGAACGTTTGTCGACAGCCAGGAAGTCTGGATCGGGGGGAAATCGAAAACCGGAAGCCGCTGAGACGACAAAGAGAGTTGCCAGTAGTTTCAAGCGAAACCCTAACCTCTCTCTCCGAGATGCCGCAAATAAGCTGGGTGTATCGTCTACAACCGTGCATCGAGCCAAAAAACGAGCCGGACTATCGACTTACAAGAAGGTAGTGACTCCAAATCGCGATGATAAACAAAATACGACGGCCAAAGCGCGATCCCGGAGGCTGTACACGACGATGCTGACGAAGTTTGACTGCGTGGTAATGGACGACGAAACCTACGTCAAAGCCGACTACAAGCAGCTTCCGGGACAGGAGTTTTATACGGCAAAAGGAAGGGGAAAGGTAGCAGATGTTTTCAAGCACATGAAACTGTCAAAGTTCGCAAAGAAATATCTGGTTTGGCAAGCCATCTGTACCTGTGGCTTGAAAAGCAGCATTTTCATAGCTTCCGGGACTGTCAACCAAGAAATTTACGTGAAAGAGTGTTTGAATAAACGTCTGCTGCCTTTCCTGAAGAAACACGGTTGTTCCGTACTGTTTTAGCCGGATTTGGCATCTTGCAATTACGGTAAAAAGGCCATGGAGTGGTACGCCGCCAACAACGTGCAGGTGGTTCCCAAGGACAAGAACCCTCCCAACACGCCAGAGCTCCGCCCAATTGAGAAATACTGGGCTATTGTCAAGCGGAACCTAAAGAAGACCAAAAAAACTGCTAAGGGCGAGCAGCAGTTCAAGGCTGGCTGTACAAAATCTGATGGCAGGGGTCAAGCGTAAGGCCCGGCAATTCGGATTTGGAAAAGCGGAAGCCTAACTGAATATTTTTCCTGAATTTTATACTAATTGAACTTGAAAAAGAAATTTAATTTGATTTTTTAAATAAACGATTTCACCGATTTACACGCGTTTTCCCTTGACCAAATTTTGACCGTATCACCCTTTATATAATATCAAATAACCAAAAAAAAAAGTGATAAATTACTAATTTCATCATCTTTTCTGGGGAATGGTACATTCTGGGGAATGGTGCATTCTTGGGAATGGAATTCTGGGAAATGGTTTTTCTGGGGAATGTTATAGAATTTCATAGATGTCCAGAGAAGTTCAGGAAAAATTGGAATTTTTAGGCAAAGTTCCGTGAGCTTTTAAGATTAGATTTTGTTTTTCCTCTGTTCGGGACCTAACAAACCTAACACTGCGACCAGTAATTTGATCTATTGTAGTATATCCCGTATCCTTAGTTTAGTGCATGTCGTATTACTCCATCACTATTGAAAAATGATGAAGTATATGATTTTTTACAGTTGTCATTCTTGTATTAATCGCAAGGCTCCGACTCTAATTGAAAGGTCCCGCTATTTATACCCTTCGGAGTGTTGGAACACTCTCCAAGGGCGCTCCCCTTTGTCAGTCAAAATTGGATTCCTTAGCAACAGAAAGAAGCAATGACACCGATAATGACCATTATCGGAAGATCCAGAACACTTAAGGAAGGTTCAGCGATCTTTATGGTAGTCTAAATAACACCAGAAAAGCACATTAAACATCAGGAAAGTCACTATTGGGGAAATTTTAAAATTATGATGAATTTGTTATCATAGGCTTAGGGCGTTTTCATGAGCTTCAGGAAATTTGTTTGAACATAAGTGAAAATCTTAGAATTGTCATTTTTTATATCTTCTTATTTTCTGGTAAAATGTGGGACTTAAAAAAGTAACAAAAATTTCAGGAAATTCCAAGGAACTCAACGGTAGTTAAGAAATTTCAGGAAAACTGCGAGATATTCATTGGCAAGATCAGGAAACTTTAGAGAAATTATGAGAACATCAGGGACATGCAAAATTATTTAAAAAAAAGTTTTATAAGCTTCAAGACTGTTTCGAGATTTGAGGAAACGTCACGGAAGATCATTGCATTGCATAATATTTTCGGAAAATTCTAAGAAATTTCATGATTTTCAAGAAGTTTGATTTTTCAAAAACTACAGAAATTGTTTGGGAACTGCATAGAAGTTCAGAGAACTCAGAAGAACGACAACTGCAAGAACTTTGGAGATGGTCCGAGAACTTCGAGGAAGATCATAAAACCTTAAGACAGTTTCATTAATTTCAGGGAAGTTACAAAAACTTTAAAGAAGTTTATATCAATTCATAAACATTGTTAAGACTTCAGCACGTTTCGAGAATTCCAGAAGTTGAGTCAGCATCAGAGTTTTTTTTCGTAAACTTTGGAAGAACTTCAAGGCAATTCTATTAACTTCAGGAAAATTGTGACGCTCTTAAGAAATTATAAGGTCTTCCAGTGAATTTCGAGGAAGTCCAGAGAATGCAAGGGATGTCTTAGTACCTCGTGGAAGTCTAGAAAATTTAACAAATGTTTACAGATTCTAAGAGCCGTTAGGTGAACTTCAGCACATTTCAGATAGTTTTATGTCGAACTGAATGCAGACAAGTTTTACGCATATCTCAGTATCAGTTTGAGGGAACTAAATGGTATGAAAGTTTGTGAGCTTGCGACAGGTGTGTTGCAGGGATTGATTAAAGGGTTTTACGGCTCTTTTAGTCTTTTAGGTGCAGCAAAAACGTTATATGCTTACTACATCAAGAGCAAATTTTCATTATGTCGTAAGTAACATTCGCACCAATCCGAGAAAAATAAGGTTTTGTTTTGATGACCGAAAAGTTATTCCTATTTTCAAGTAAACACATATAATCTCATAGAGATAGCAATGTTTAACATATTTAGCAGGGTTTTAATCATACAAATGCAAATCGCTAGCTATCATGCTAAAAAATACTGGTTTTTGAGTCAAAAGATATTATACGTCGTTTGGTGGCCCCTATTGTTACTTAAGTCAAAGTGTATTTACCAGGATATTCGGGAGAATTATCAATTACGTCTCCTTACGTGCAGCCCATTCATCATTTTAGGAACACCGAAATCATCTTAGCAACAAACAGTTCGATTTATTCACTTTAATAATGAGAAAGCGAAACGACGAACGTACACTTTTCACGGCGCTGAGAGCGCTGTTACTTAAGTCAAACGGCATCTCCATAGAAATTGGGTGACTTAAGTAACATCGAAAACTATTTTGATCGGAAGGTGATTACGTCGAAAAGTAATTTGACTGGTAAATAAATTTAAAAAATGGAGTTTGATCCTATATTCGGACAGTATATAGTGTAATAGCAGGAGAATCGATTGACACTGATAGCTCGACTTTGTTTACCTTTGTTACATTCGACGTAATGAAAATTTGCTCTTGACATGCACATGTACATGCAGATATACAAAGTCGCTTCTAAATGGGGGTGCATGGCTTAAAGGGTGGCGGAGCACCCGCATCTAAGTAATCAGTGGGTAACCAGCTCTCAATTACCATGATAGTTCTGATTTAGTTCTGACAGTTCTGACAATTTCAAACTAGGGGAACAAAATTTTTCATTAATCTAAGGAACACATTTTAATCCTTGTTACTTGTTTATAGTGATAAGCCTCGGGTTGTGACCGCCCTCGTTATGATTTTTTATATTGTATATTTCAAATCAAAAATATAGTTTATTTTCATAGAGTATTTATATTCCTTTTCCTTGTGTAAAGCCCGATTCAAAGTAAATTTGAACGCATTCAAGTGATCATAACTCAAGAATTAAACAACATACACGGTTGATCAAATCGTCAAACAAAAGGGTATTTATTCAGCTTTCAAACTATATATAACAAGTTATTACATTTCACTGTTTCGAACGAACTGTCGCACTTTACTTGTGATAGAAGCCATCATGATCTGCACAGTCGCTGGTGACATTGTACCGGCGAACTTATTCCACTTTAAACGCATTTGTTGTGCATTTGTCACTTCTTCACCGCATCCTCAAAGTTTTCGCTTGGCAATTGCTCAATATTTTTCGATCGGTCTGAACTCAGGATAATTCGGAGGATTAATCTCTTTGGCGACGAAATTAACATTGTTTGCAGCATACCATTCTAGTACCTCCTTAGAGTAGTGACAGCTGGCTAGATCCGGCCAAAACATAACGTTGTGTTGCCAAATGAAGGGTAAAATCCGCTTTTTCAGACACTCTTTAATGTAAACCTTCGACGTCATTGTATGAGATGTGATGAAAACCTTGGATTTAGTTTTGCAGATTTCTTGCCAAATCATTAGTTTCCGAGCAAACTTAGCAGCAAAAACAAATTTATACCTGTAAAGGACATCCCCACGACCAGTTGACAGGTAAAATTTTCGTCCTGGGGTTTGTTTATAATCCATTTGACATATGTTTCGTCGTCCATTAAAATACAGCCATCAAATTTCGTCAAAATTCGTTCGTATAGTAATCGTGCTCGCTTTTTGGCCACTAAATTTTTCTTTCAGGGAGCAATTCGGATGTTTACTGGCACAAAAAGACTTATATCCTTCTATTGAAAGGATGTTACGCACGGTGGAAAAGTTGGAATCGTATTTCTTTGCCAAATCACGTATGGAGACACCTGGGTTGCTTTCCACGTACCTCAACACCTTGCTCCTCAGCTCTTTGTCCCTAGTGCCACTTTTATGATAGATGCGCTGTGCTCTATCCACACTCAGAGTATCCTTGTAACGTTTGATTACAAGACTCACCGTTGACTTTGGGAATTTTACAACTTTTGCTATTTTTGAGGCAGACCACGAAGGGTTCTCTAGATGTTTGTGCACAATTAATTTTCTTTTCTCAAGTTCCATGATCCGTAATTTCGGGATGCGTCGAATCGAGAAAAACTTTTCACCAATTTCTTCGTCAATGAAACATCAACAAATGTCTGTCAAATGTTTTTTGTTCCAACCACCAGGGGCACGGTGGTGTATTAAACCGTGCGTCCAGATTTACTTTGAATCGAGCTTTAATTATCCTTTTTCTATCCTATTCCTTTCTCTCGTCTCTTTTCAGAAAGCGAATAATGGAACTAAAGCCGAAAGTCACAAAAGGCTAGGATAAGAGCTAGTGCTCATGTTCCAACTGACAGTGGAAAATGGAGCATCAATTAACCTTTCTACCTAAGATGATTTCAACGAACAAACAATCAGATAATTGGAACATACGGTACGAGAAGTCCACGTATCATCCATTTATTGGATTCTGAAGCATCGTGTTTAAATCTTCGTTCTAAACAGGCCCGGTGTTTTCTGAATCTGCTTGCCCGTTAAATGCCTCACTGTATGTGTAATGCCGTTAAGTATGTGTGACGTATCTTCGATGTGAAGCATATATCACAGACAAACAGACATAACACTCGCAAGTTGTTCATCGAACAAGCATTTAACGGTCAATTTAAAAGTGTCGTAGTTGGTAGTACCACCACCTGTGGCGCACATAGTCAATTCCCTTGCGTTTGACGTTTACACACTACCGCCATCTGTTCAGCGTACTGCCCACCACAGTGTACTCAATAGATGGCGGTAATGTTTTAGCGACGATGTTTTACAGTGAGAAATAGTCAATGTGTTATGTCTGTTTGTCTGTGCATATATCAAATAGACAAGACAAATGATGGAGGTATGTCAATCATTTTCCAGGATGCTTTCAAGAACTGGCTGTGTTGGTGTTAGATTAGATTATATTAGATAAGATTAGCAATGAAAGTTGGATTCGGAAATCACAAGCTGCACAGCAAAAAATAAATTTTAATAATACATCCAAGAGGAGGCACTTCAATCATGTCTAAGATCTCATGAAATTTTTATGGCCACAAAAATAAACAAATGCAGTAAAAGCAGCGCAATCTCAGTTCATGCACTGTATCAATGATAGTTTTATCCACGATTTAAGTGCATCCTATTCTATGTGATATTAAAATAATTTTTTTACTGTGTGCATTTAATAATGTTGTCTAATTTTTCAGTTTTGTAGTCTGAATGTTGTACCTGATTTTTTTTTCTAAATTTATTATTATTCTTGAGGTAACATCTCTATAAGCTATTCTTGTTTTTTCTCTTTCCTATCCACCCGGTATGGCGAAACCGAAACAATTATGATTAATATGCAAATTTGATGAAACACTAATGGAACCACTTCGGTCTCCTTCGCCCCAGTTGTCAAACCACGCACTTCATCTCCATCAGCGCAGCGGTGGCGGTGGATAAGACATTTTCCTAAGACAAGTGTGTTATTATTTTTTAATTTCATTTGAATTTTTTACTTTATCTGCTCGACCGCAGCCATAAAGCATGCATAATTTCTCTCCTTCCTTCGCCATGCGGGTGCGGAGATCCACGTGGCCAAACTGCTGCTTCTGCTGGTAGTCGACTCTAGTCTTATCTCGTGTGTAATTAGTTCATTTTGAGTTCGCGCGTTTTTCTCCAGCCCCTCGCGTTCTGGTTCTAAGACAGTTTGTTATTTTTATTCTGAAAATTGTTTTTCTTCTCGGCTGCGGAGGTCCTCACTTTCCCTTCGGTTGGAATGAATTATGTTTCAATTATGATATTTTAATTTGGCGCTACGTCTTGTCTTTTTTGTTCAACATCAGTTGAGCGAAGAAGCGAGACGATGATGCTGGAAAAGCAATTCAATGTAGCTTTTTTTTTAAATTTTCAACTTGAATTGCATGTAAATGTACGTCTCGGAATGGTTGATGAAATTTATTTAGTTGCAATTGTTGCCTTACTTGTTTGGAAACAGTTTGTTTGTTTCAAGATCAATTACAGACGTCGATCGATTCCTTGTGTACAATTGGTAAGACTCGGTTTCCTTTTTAGTTAGTGTAACCTACCATAATGCAAGGAAGTTGTGATTACACGCTGCAAATGCTGTTCAAGCAGCCAACATCTAGAAAAGGCACATCCTTCCTGAGAAAATTTAAATCACCTAAAATGGAATCTCTTAACTACAGTGCATAAAAAATATCTCCTGCTAGAACCGTACCAACAACAGCTTGTTATGGTGGGATAATGCCTACGTAAAAACCACGCAATGCATCGCACAGGATGCAAATTGGGAACGAGGGTAATTTTTTGTGAACGCAGATAAAAAATGCATCATCCTGAGAAGGCAGGAAAAATGAAGAAACACAACTGCCACCGCAGCTCAGTCACCTAATTCATTTCCTCATCTTTTGCCACGCTGCGTCGACATTCAAATTAGGGTTCTAGAACTGGTATGTAGGTACTGGCTGTACGGTTTGAAAGAACGACAAAAAATAAGCATGAGATAAAGACACAAACCATTTCTCTCCCCGTTATGCTTCTTCTTTTTTCCATTCCACTTCGGGATGATTGGGTGACATCGTTGATTAAATATTTTTGTAGGCCTCTTGAGATTTGCTTGAGTTTTGTTGTGTGCTGATTCTTGATTTGCATCTTATAGACTCGTACTTGCGGTATTGACAATTTGACAGACGTTCGATAGATAAATATACCTACTGAACAGCAAGTCAAAGAATGCTTTTTGAACTTGTGAATCAGATCGAGTCTGGCACGAGTGATTAATATTTGCTTTGGGATGGTTTGCTGCAGAGGGCTGGGCTAGGGGCTAGGGTAATGCAAATATTAGCTAAATAACGCCGATTAATTATCATGTCATAGGGGATGACTTCGGTAATGAGTTATTTTCCTCTGTAGGTAACCATAATCATAGTCCTTAAAAATGACAACTTTCAGACAAACAGTTTTACAGTGTCTCCACAATTATGGATCTCTTCTGTTGAAGTGGCTTCCACTAGACTGACTGATCCGTGACTGATTGTTATTAGCTGATCCATCATTGCAGTTACTGTAAATTTTTAAATCAAGCAAATTTCTTGTAGCTTTCATAAAAAAAAAATCTAAATTGGTTTCCCGGGTATCGGAAGACATGATTGTTGGTAAATTTCCCAACAACTGTTTCCCAGGATGTCCCGAATAGGAAATTCTAATTGTTACAAGCGAGAAAAAATTAACGCTTACGCTTAAAATGTCCCCGAAATCTGGGTTTTCCTGCAGTTCTCGGGACTTCCCTGAACTTATTAGAATTGCCCATAAAGTCTCAGTATTTAGTTCGAATTCCCCAAACATCTTTAGACCTAGCTTCTCGGAGGTACTTGGAATCCACAATTTTATTTAAGTTATCTCTACATCTCTGGAGTTCTATGGATATTCTTGAAGCTCTCAGAACAGAAGAAAGTTTCTGCAGCTATCACGAATGTCCTGTTGTCGGGAAGTGATTAAGTTCACAGCATCGATACACATTTAGCAGACTCAGTGTTATCTGGGTGATGCGAAGTGATTTTTTTCCCCAATGTTAGCAGCGGTGAAATACTCGATTCTTTACCATTATGTTTGGTAATAAATCTATTAATGCGTGTCGATGCTGTGAACTTGCTCACTTCTCAACAACAGGCGTGATCTCAACTTAGTGTTCTAGATGTACTTCTACATTTATTAATTGAGAGCTTTCGATGCCTGGTACCATTTTTGCATTAATATAATTCTGTGGCAAGTATAATCACACTCTATACCCAGGGAAGTCGAGAAAAACCCAGGCACATCCAGTATGGTCTTGCTTTGTAGCTGTGCCTTTACGGACTGAGCGAAGGGAGGCCCTATATTGGCAAATACTAGACATTTTTCTGGTTTTTTATACTGCGATGCAGCTCCGTCAGACATGACATAAATTTAATTTACAATTAACTGTTGTTCTGTACGTAGAAAAGCAATCATTTTGAAGATTAACAAGTTAACTGATACAGCACCAAGGCTTGTATTGCCATGTATCTGGATGTATTGAATGTATTCATTATTTTATTATCTGTCCATGATCTAAACAACAAGCCATTTTCACTATTCATTTTTTCTGAGTCACTGAACTAAAGCATGCCACTTTCACAGATCTACAGCGATAGAAATCAAAATACTAGCAATCATAATTCTAACGGAAATTTTGATAATTTTGACTTAGGAAGCAAGCACTGCTCCTAAAATGAATTTTTTACAGAAATCATAATTGACATGATTGCTGATATACTAAAAACTAACTACATGTTTGATGCTATTAAAACTAGAGTTAAATTTGCGAACAATATCGTCATGACTTTAAAATTCAATAATGCATTAAAAATCATTAAATATTTTGAATTCGAATGCTCGATCTCTTAAAAATAATAAAGACGAGCTATTTAACTTTTTGAGAGTTCATAACGTGCATGTTGCTGTTATAACTCAAATGTTCCTTAAATCTGACTATAAGGTTAAGAGGGACGCAAATTATTTCATTTATCGAAATGATCGTCTTGATGGAACCTGTGGTGGCGTTGCCATCATTGTTCATATACGTATCAAACATCAAAATTTTTGTTCATTTGAAACCAAAGTTTTTGAAACTTTGGGTGTTTCTTTTGAAACAAAGTTTGGACAACTTACGTTAACAGCTGCCTATTTGCCATTCCAATGCGTAGGTCAGCAAAAGAATTTTCTCAAGGGTGACCTTCAGAAACTTACCGTCATAAGTCTAAATTCTTCATTATTGGTGATTTTAATGCAAAACACCGCTCATGGAATAATGCTCAAAGCAATTCCAATGGTAATATTCTGTTTGATGATTGTTCTGCAGGTTATTACACTATTTAATATCCAAACAGCCCAACATGCTTTTCTACAGTAAGAAATCCCTCAACTATTGATTTGGTCTTAACTGATTCATGTCAACTTTGTAGCCAATTGATTACCCATACTGACTTCGGGGGGGAGGTAGCTCATCGATTCTTCCGGTTCGCCTCCTAGCATCGTGCTATAAGGCACCAGGCGATAACCAGGGTAGTTGATCGATAGCTCGATGACGTCATTTCGTTGGCGTCTGCTATGGGAAATTCTCATAGCAGGCGTTGACGATGGGACGTTGTCGAGTTGTTGAATAGCAACTATCGTGCTAACTCACCGATTACCTGTCGATCTGCCAAATTTGGAAAGACGTCTGCATTGAATTGTCTCATATAATAATATTCCGCCCACTATATCACACGAAATTGCGAGTAGTTGAGTGGAATGGAGATAAGTTAAGCATTGGGTACAGGACCAAGTCTCCCCTGGGTGGTGCCAGAAGATGAGCGCAATAGAATCATCAAGTTGCCATAAGGCACGGAATGAGACTATTGCATGGCTGGGTAGTCAAAGTCTTCCATTCGTTAGTCATTTCAGGTGGATTAGAACAGGTTAAGGTTTAGGGTGGGCGTTGGCCAGATTTGGATTTTTCAGATATAATCCTAAATAGGACCTAGATTATTTAATACACTAGTAACCTCAACTTCTGTCACAATGTTTCATTGTGGCTAATCAACACTCAATGGGTAAAATATCAAATTTGCGGTAAATTTGAAAAAAAGGGAACTTGGAGTGTAGAGTGCACTGCCCACTGGACGATTCTGAAGCCTGACCAAGTGAGTGGGTTACGGGTTTATTTGATTGTACGTCATTTCCAAGTTATATATAGATACATTCATACCATTGGCATTTTGTATTTGAGATAAGACAGAGACAGGATGCGGAGGGCCCGCTTAGGGGGAGCGTAACCCATGTTATGGCTTCCATTTATTAAATAGTTCAGATAGGCTGGAAATGATAGGTTCATGGTGAGAAAATGTACCATATGGTGCCCGTTCACTGATCAAAATTAGATTCAAATCGTCAGGCCCTGCCCTGGAATAAGGGAATTGACGATGATTTGTCAAGTTTCATTTTGCATTTGCATATAATTGTAAGTTTAGGTTTGCTTTTGTAATTGTAAGATAGATAGTTTGCCTCAATTGAAACATTGAGTTAAACATGACGAATCATACCTCTAAAATAGTAGTTGTTACAGTGCCGCATTATCTAACTTTTGTTTTGTTTGTTTACATATAACTAATACTAATACCTCCTTGTTTTCTCTCTAATTTGTCTGCTATGTCCCACCATCACGATGAGAGATGAGCTACCGTACATGGTACACGCTCATATACACTCCCAAAATAGTATGCCGCAAGTAAGTATATCACAGAGGCAACTAAAGATCCAGAAACAAAAACCGAAAACGCTGAACGGCAGATTGGTTTACAGTGGTCGACCAGGGTGTGTGCGGATAAATTACAAAATTACAATTAGGGTAGATGTACCAGTTATGGCTGTGCGTTCCTATTGTGGTGTGTTCCAATCATGGCCTATGGAAATCCTATATGCCATGATTGGAACACATCATAATAGGAGCGTATAGCCATAACTGGTACACCTACCCTACATCATTATTCCATACATCAGCTTGAATTACGTTGATCGATATTACATTTTTTTTGCTGTGCACTACACCACCGGAGCCAGCAAAGTTCAACAATCCATCGTTTCTTATGCCTTTGTTGTCGTTTGGAACCAGTTTTGCGAGGTAGGTGACGATTGTGCGTATTTCTCGCGTAAATTTTGAAAAGGGCCTAGCCTGAACAATACGTAAAGAGCAAATTGAAACATTGTACGTCGCGTGAATGTGGAACTTAATGAAGGCCTTTTTCGTAGTTTTTAGTTTTCGGATTTGAAAGATCGTCGGTTACAGTGGCCTGCTTACTGAGCAGAAAAACGCGGTCCCAGGTCCTTACATATCAAAGAGATTTATAGTAAAATCGCTTGTGTATCGTGTATTTTGCGAAACTCGTTGTTGTCGTTGGTTCCGGGTTTGAATGGATACAAAAATTTGAGCAACGGTATTATGTGATATGAGGGGCTCGGTGGCCTTAGAGCAACCGTTTTTGCTTACTGAGCAGAACATCATGAGTCTAATCTCAGGCCCATCCACAATCAAGATTCGTCAATCGTTTTATTTGTTAATATGACTACATGGTAATAACAGCAACTCGGTGATTAAAAAGGTGCTCGTCTGCCTAGTGGCAAACGTTTTTGCTTACTGAGCAGAAGACCGTGGGTTTAGTCCCAAGCTCCTTCGCGTTATATGATCGTTAGGACATTAATTCAGCTTACCGTTTGCCAAAACGAACCCTGCTGCAAACCCAACCCTCTTATCCAACATCCCAGTGATTCCTCGTGGAAGTGCAGAGGTGTTCTCGGCTTCCATCAAAGCGAGTGTCATGTCAACACAATCCTTCCCATTCCTTTCTTGACCTGTGTTCGGGCGCGGCCGGCGCTGGTATTGCCTAATTCAAGATCACCAGTTTTTACACATTGAGGATGATTGCTAGTCCCAAGCATCGTCTATTGGTTCTCTGTGTAATTACAGCTGATCTGGCAATAACAGAGTAGCAACCGTGGGCGGTCAATCAAGCTCAAGCTCAAGCTCAAGCTCAAGCTCAAGCTCAATTGATTACCCATACTGACTTCGGTTCTGATCACCTATCATTAACTTTTGAAATATCTCAAGAAATAATTTGTAATCCCAACAGCTCTACTTTTAATTACCATAGAGCTGATTGGTAGCAATATCGAACATTTATGGAATATAACTACGATCCAAACATTCCTTTGCAACCCAAAGATGAAATTAATTATACTCTTGAATCTCTGACTACTTCTATCATTGAAGCAAGAGCTGCCTCAGTACCAAAATGCGAGGTTAAATTCGATTCAATTATAATAGACGACGATATTCAGCTCTTGATCCGTCGGAAACATGTCTGAAAAATGAACACGCCAAGTGCAGGAACTCAGCGATGAGTAAATTTGTCTAATGGTTTCCTGTGGAAAACCTAAAAAATCTGCCAGAAAATGAGGAAATTGACGAAAATTTTATTCAGTCTCGGAGTAGTACCAATAGACTGAGTGAATCCAATCTTTACTTTTCTCAAATTCAGAAATTTTTCCTGGAAAATCCTGGAAAAACTATGAGACAAATTTTACTCATCGCTGAGCTCCTGCACTTTTGGCGATTATGAGGGAACTACGTTTCTGCAAATTTTCATCCAAATAAAAGAATACATGAATAAACGTAACCACTCTACAGGCATCACAAGCTCTCAATTAATAACTGTGGAAGTGCATCTAGAACCCTAAGTTTGCACATACGCAATAGGCTTTACATGTGAAGAAGTAGAAGAAACGAGAAACAGAAAAAAAAAGAAGAAGTTGGAGAAGCTGTTATTATCACTAGGGGCAGAACAATAAAAGCACCTATTTAAAATTTGTAATGAAAAATTGAAAACGGAATGGATATGTAGGTAGGTAGCTGTCTTCATAGGAGTGAATGAGTTTAAAAGAAAACGGTTTGTATCTGATGAGTGTATTCAATTTTATGTGTAATGATCATTTCCTGACTGCTACTTGGCTTGGCTACCTTGGCTTTTCAGTCTATTTTGAATCAAAGCAACTATATGTTTTTTTGATTAGACGTTTCTATGCGAAATGGATCTTTATCAAGGTTTCTGTAACGTTTACTGAGGCTTTTTCTTCTTCATTACTTTATTTAACGTCGATATCTGTTCCGCAATCTAGTGCCAATCTCCGACGGACATCGATTGCCATCCATTGACGGTAACCGAATGTGCAGGAAGGCAGCTTCCACACCTGCGTAGGATATCGCACCTATTCAAGCACACATGAGCCGGGACCAACGGCTTTACTTCCTTTGCGAAGGAAGACGTGACCAGAGATTTTTATGCCTCAGAAAAATTCCACCGACCTATTGGGGTAAGAAATCAGTCACGCTTACTACTACACCACCGGCGCCGGATAAACGTTTATTGAGTGTTGGTTATGTTATTTGTTACAAATTTTTGAAATTTTTTCGATAAATTGTTTGGCTCTTTGTCTGGTTTTGTTTTCGAAGTACTAACCGTCATTTGATGTTTTAAACTGTGATAATAGTTAGGTAAAAAATTGGTCAATGATGATTAAGTGCACACTGATTATGTTATTGTATAAATGACCAAACTTTAATACTTTTTGAAGTTCAATGATTACAAAATACAGGAAAACTATTTGATTGGGCTTCCGATTTTTCAAATGCAAACTGTCGGGCTTAGTGATGCCGGTGGTGTAGTGGTAAGCGTGATTGCCTCTCATCCCAGCAGGCCTGGGTTCAATCCCAGTCGGCACCGCCGGCATTTTGTGAGGCATACAATCTCTGATCACGCCTTCCTTCGGGGAAGTAAAGCCGTTGGTCCCCGGTTCATGAGTTGATGGGTCGATAGGTAGGGTCCAGGTGCAGGAGCTACCTTCCTGGCGTCGGCAGCACTGGTGCTTAGTACGGAAAACAAAATCGATGGAAAACAAATCAAAGAAAAAACCTGTTGAGCGTTACGTTTCACACCTTCCATCAGATGCTGAATGTCAATTTGTTTTGAACTGTTTCTCATTTCCAACTGTTTTCTGAGTTTTATTGAGGTTCTACCTAACGATTGCCCAATATTTTTCAATTGGGTGCAGCTTCGGCGATTTTGGAGGGTTTTGTCCTTGGGTACGACTGGACACGTTGTTGGCGGTATACCGATCCTGACCCATTTTCCCGGAGTGACAGGAAGCGAGGTCTGGCTAAAACA
The DNA here is from genome assembly GCF_037179485.1 of Ochlerotatus camptorhynchus. NCBI lineage: Eukaryota > Metazoa > Arthropoda > Insecta > Diptera > Culicidae > Ochlerotatus > Ochlerotatus camptorhynchus. The sequence continues at coordinate 140,694 of NW_027040739.1, forward strand.
GCACGGACAAACTGTTTTTTTTTAAAGAAAGGCAACAATTGTTTTTGCAAACATTTCTTTTCATAAATATATTGGTTGACAATGCCAATTGTTACGAGAATTTCGCTTTTCAGCCCACAAGTGCAAATCACCTGCCAAACCAAGTATTTTTTTCTGGAACTTTGCCACCTTTTGCTGCTTAAATTTATCTTGAACCTAGGATAATATAGATTTCGCTAATGCGCAAGCAAAATTTTGATACGCTGTTCCTCTTGCTTCGACGCGATTTTGGCAACTGAATGGAAAATGGCAAAAGCAAAATAGAGACGAAATTCCGTGTGCACAGACCTACAAAATGAGAGGTGTTCAAGTATTTTAAATGTACGATTAAAAAATCATAATTTTTGACCGTTTCACCCTTTATTTTGTTTGATTGGAAAACTACGATTTTTGGTCACTGTGGGTAAAATTATAAAATATGTAAGAAATACCATAATTTACTCCTAATAAACGTTACAGAATTCTTGAATACGTAGATAGGGTATACGTCCCTAACCTCGGTCTAATATGCAGCCATCGATTACGTTTTTAATCATAACTCATCAATGAATTTACCTGCAAACGATATTCTACTGCTAAATGGTATGCTTAGATATGCTTATCATGTCGTTTGCTATCAGAAACCACGAAAAGTTGAAAAACTTACTTTTTTTAAGACAATAACTCACGAGGGAAATGTATGTAATATGGGTCTATTGTCCCCAAATTGGGTCTATTTATGGATGCAACTTCGTCCTATCTTGTTTGATCCTCAAAAAAACGCTCTTGGTAACGTTTTCTGATGCATTTTTTTTTATCACTATCACTGTTAACTTAATGCTCTTCATTCCTCAAAACATTTCTTAGAGAAAATTTTACGAAAACTACATTAAATCACTCAATTTAAAAATTAAAAATTAAAAATTTCGCTTATCGTCTTTTGACCGCAGAATATCTAAATCAGAACATTGTGATGTTCATTATACAGGTTTGGCAGAAAAAATCTCCCTTCCTGTTCGTTCCTTATCATCCAAATGCAAAACAACATTGTTGACGTTACTCTTATTGCTATATGCTGTCAAATGAATTTCATGGGCCATAGTTAGGAACATAGAAAAGAAATGTGTCCCTAAAGTTGGGTCCATGTTTTACTTGTGAAAACGTTGTTAAACAATTAAAATAAACATAAAATATTCAAACAGCAACTGTAAGTTTTACGTCTAGTGTGTATTATCAGGTAATTCCAATCAATAAATGCCATAATCAGGCCATTTGATGATCGTCAGTCAACCTTCCCATCTTAACCTTATAAGTCATGGCGGCTAAAAACTCCGAACATTGTGATATTCTCAACCAGTTTTATTACTTACGAGAGCTGAAAATGTATTGAAATGTTGTGATATAAATTGATTTGTGTGTGGTACACATTTATCAACCATCAGTGATCAATATTTTCCTTATTTTTTGTGTAATATTCCTTAATTAATTATTTATTTGCGTGATAGGCCGAATGAAAGGACTAGACCCACATTACATACCGTAACCCTACGTAACGAAACGTCGGATCACGAAAACATATACACCTGTGTTCAGTATAATAGCAACGCATGCCGATTTCCATTTTCTAGTAATAACGAAAATTATGCTATTATTTTGAACAATTTTACCTAGTGTCTCATTTTCCAACAGGTGCTTCCAATCCTTGAACATAGGGGAATTTACGTATTCTCGGCAACCTATGCAACGACCTTCTTTCTATAGCCTTTTTCTCTATGGAACGCACACATATGCAGTATTGGTTTGTTTACAATCTTTTGCTGCCAGCTGCTCTAACAATTTCAGTCGAAAGAATTGTCAAAAACTGTTTTGAAACGCTTTTACAAAGCTCCAATCTTCTCTAGTGCGAGCGAGTATTGTCGGCAACCAGTTTTTCTTCGGCAACCGTTCCATTTGAACTGCGTGTAAATCTGCTGTTCTATTATCGGCAACTCGAAATCAGCTACAATTTGTAGAGCGTGTGTTTCATTTCAAGAAAACCCTGCTAGATTGCTTTTTCTCAGTGGTAAAAATATAGTCAAATTGAAGCTGAAAGCATAAAGAATCGTTTGCATGCATTCAGCGAAGTGTTTTCGTAAGAAAATCCAGTGAAAATAGTGTTTCAATTTGGGTTGCCGAAAATAGTCTGTCATGCCGAAGCCGTCATTTCCCCTATTTGTTGTTCGGTGGCGAACGTTTCAGCTCAATTGATCTTAAGTTAACAAAGTTACATCATGTCAAAGTTGACCTTTTTGTATGGAAATCGGCATGCGCTATTATATTGAATACAACTGTAGGTGCTCTGATTAAAAAAAAATACTGAAAGGCAAAACATAACCCAAGTAACATTTTTAGGCAGATTTGTGTTCAAACAACAAACGGTTGCTTGCAAATGCAGTGCTGGACAAGCAAAACGATCATCATCGAGGTCCATAAATCACATTATTCAGCCTAATAAATCCATAATCCTATACCGTTCCGAATGGATTACAATCCAAAGTCCTTGAAAACACCAATCGCCACCCAACATCTTTTATTGATCCCAAACACCCAAGCTAACACAAAGAATACTCCTTCTTTCAAATCACCCTTTTCTCCGTTCCCAACGCCAGCTCGACAATGTGCAACACTTTACCACTTTTACGCGGTGAATTACAACAACCAGAAAGCCCCCGGATTAGGGAAGGGATCGATCTTCCTGAGAAACACGGCACCAATCAATACTTTCGCCGGCTTTTCCCGCGTAAGTAACTTATCTTCTCGAGCGGAAAGGGAGTGACTTTTGTGAAGATCCAAAAGAAGAACATTTCACCCTTGCTGCCCGACCACCAGACTCGAGGGTTTCCCCTTTCACACACCAAGTAAGAGGCCGGTGGTGGTGGTAAAAATCGAACCTTTCACTTTATTTTTATTGTCAGCAGTTATTTTTAGGCAAGTGGTAACCTTTTCCATTCGGGGTAACCCGAGCGGAACCAACCCGAAGTCAACGATGGCAAAACGCACGCCCAGCCCGGCATCCACCCGTTTGCTGCGAGGGGGAATGGAACCAGGCCGCCAAATCAAATCAATAAATATTATTAAATTTGATTTTTATGTCAAATAAATTTTCCTGCGTCCCTCTCCTGGCTCCCCGGGCTGGGCGGAAAATAACTTCACTTATTTATATGGTGGCATTTTTTTCTGGTTCGGTTCAGAGTAATACACTGTCGCTTTATGGAGTTTTGATACACTTTCAGGTTACCGCGCCGCATGTATGCCAGCTTGATCTCTCGGCAAAAGCCTGTTTGCTGCAGAGTTTGAAGAAATGGGCAAAAAACATATCTACGAACCGAAAGCATGTACGAATAGGTGTAGGTACGTCTCATAAATTTATTGCACATTATCACGGTTCATAAACTTAGTTGAAATGTCGTGTTATTTTCTCCTACACATGAGCGGCCAAGAATTGTTTGCAATTTCCTGCTTTGGTGAAATGGAAATCTGAACCGGAGTGTTAAAAGGAAAGCAGGGAGCAAAACTCGTTGAAAAAAGTCTTTCTAGTTTTCTGATTAAGATTCAGTTGGGAGTATGTCGATAGAGCAAAGTGCACGTATTGCTAAGAGGTCATGGTCATGCATAAATGACGTACACTAATAACATTTCAAAGATTGTTTTTATGTGTCCCACACATGAATTTTTGCAATGTTATCAACAAATGATATCTATGTGTCGGACACATACTTAATATGTTTACACATAAAAGCCATGTATGACTACACATACTATTCTTTCGACACATAAATTTCTTGTGTGCTTCTGGCTGATTCTGTGGTCACATGAAAAACATGTGGAATTCGACATGGAAAATCTTCAATAAAAATGTGTGGAATTTATTAGTGTAGTATTTGAAACGGAATGAATTCCCACAAATTGCGGAAAAAGGTTTTGTTACAGATATAATGTTTTGTCTTCTGACAAGTAGTTCTGCTCAGTTGTGAGGTTAGGCAATTTATACTCATCCATTTTCCCCCATGCATCTTCAGGATCATGATCCTAACCTGCTGATACGCATCTTGTTTTGCTGGCGTAGACTTATGTTAGTAAGGTCTCGTTGTAGGGCAATTGTTCCTAATATCGGCGTAAGTGTTAGAAATATTGAGCTCATACATACATTTCGTAGCAACGCATTTTTGACATTTTTTCAATAGCAACCAAAAATATCCGTATGATGGTCCATGCTTTAGATGTATTGGCTAACAGAAGAGCCATTTACTCTATTTGGCATAAAGAGAGAGAGAGAGAGAGAGAGAGAGAGAGAGAGAGAGAGAGAGAGAGAGAGAGAGAGAGAGAGAGAGAGAGAGAGAGAGAGAGAGAGAGAGAGAGAGAGAGAGAGAGAGAGAGAGAGAGAGAGAGAGAGAGAGAGAGAGAGAGAGAGAGAGAGAGAGAGAAGGATTAGTAATTTCCATTTAATTCCACTACCTTAATTGCTTATCCTTGACAGATACACGTATTTTGTCTACAATGTGCAGACTTCTTGAGTGGCTTGTATTAATACTCGACTGAAGAAAAACATCGCATGTTTCCGAATTAACCAGGTCAGTCAGGTACATTTTCGCTTAGAAGCTGGGTAAACTAAAATTTAATTTCCTGTAGGACCAGGTACCTACTCCGCTGCATACTCGTTGATGTGCCCTAGGTAGTAACTTGAAAAATCATGTGAGTTCGTTTCCTTGATCCCTGTTCAGTAAAAATGAATTCTGTTGTTTGTTGATCTCGAGGCTCTCTGCAAACTTCCAATTTCCATGGTGAAGATACGGTGCGTAAAATCGTGATGTCCTCCGTCGATAGTTAGATAGTCTTCTGTGAAGATGTCTTCTGCAACCTTTGGTTTGAAATCATATGATAGGCCTTTTCCTCTTGTTTGTTGGCCTTAGGAAGCTCCACTTTGTTACAATGATTACAGCTTATTTTATTTACACCAGCTTTACATAAAACATTAATTTGGTTTTTAGTGGATCATAACAATGATCCGAAACTGGTTATGTGTACTGATGAAAACTAAATATAATCATAATTGTTTTAACTGTGGTCTTAGGTTACAAGTCATATCTTGATCAAATGGAACGGACACTCTCTTCAAGGGTTCGCAGCACCTGGTGAGGGTTGTAAAAATCTCCTTTGTATTTTTTTTTATAATTACTTTATTTGTACAGGCTCAATCGAATAAACTTTACAGAGCCGAGTTATCCTTTGCATTATACATTATTACTGTCTTAAATTTAAAGTTAAAGGAACTGGACCGAGTACTCGCGGTTGGAAATCTCTTTTGTAGAATTCTTACTTTTTATCCATGATTGCCTGGATTGTGGTCTCCTTGTATCCGTTGAGTCTCGCTGTTTCAAAATGTACTGTAATTCCTTAACCTTTCCTGTATCGCTGAGTGGAAGAGTCTGCATCCAATGAATCATGTGGTGGAAGGCGGCCATTTTCTGCCGAAACGAATGGTTGGAAGTATAGGGGATAACTCTTTTGGTGCTTGTTGGTTTCCTGTAAATTTCGTATTCAAACGAAGAAGATGATGACGATTCCCTGATGACTAGAAGATCGAGAAATGCGAGTTTACCGTATTGTTCGGTACGCTGGGAAAAAGAGCTGTGACGTCGTAAGATACCACAATCTCGTCCTTGTTGATGTCTCCTGAAGATTGTAGTTGCTGGGCGAACTCCTGGGTGTTACTAACTGCTTTACTCTGGAACTGATTCAGCATATTCTGGAACTCTGTGACTGGCCACTTCACTAGTTTGTGGGTGGGGGAACCAACTGAACACGATCTCTCGCATTTCATTTCCCGGTTTATGGACTTTCGGGAGATCTTTGATCCTGGGTAGAATGAGGTTTGATTCCCGTAAACTACCCAACAAACAATTTGTGCTCATTAAGGGCTGAAAAAGCTATTTTTTGTCTGAAGAAGCATATTATTGCCTGAATAAGCTCTTAGTCCCCTCCCAATGTTTGTTGGGTACCTGCTCCATATCCTAATATTGATTCGAACTTCTTCAGTTCTTTCTCCACGCGTTTCACTATGTTCTGTAAGGGTCTACTCGAAGCTGTCTATACGGTTCGTTGTTAATCTTCGTTGTCATCTGATTGTCGTAATCGTCCTTGTCCATGATAACGACCGCGTTGCCATTGTCTGCTTTCACATAGTATACTGCTTTACTTTACAGCTCATTTACAATCCAAATTTTCTTTCCGTTGGCGCGACTTTGTTCCTGTCCGTCCTTGATTATGTTCGATGTGATATTCCTGACCGTATTCTGTGATGATGTTGGAAGTGTCTTGGTAATCGTTGTCTTTACGTCAATGATGATCTGCTCCACGTCTGGCTTGGTTGTAACCGTGTATCCTAGCCCCTTGTTGAGGTGTGTTGGTGATCTTCCGTGAATGCGGTCGTCGATCGGTTGACAACCAACCCATCAATGGAGTAAACCTTCGGCGTCGTGGTGATGCTGGATGGAAAATGCTCACTCGTGTCGTAGTCGATTTAGCTTCCTATCGTGCAGCTATTTGGCATACCAGCAAAAACAGCCTTAGATATTAGTACTTTGTTTGTATAAATGACAAATATTTGATGATTCTTGTTTGACCTAATTATTTTTGAATGACTGTTTAATTATTTTTTTTAACTTTACAAAGCTTCATTTATAGCATTTATTGATATATATATATATATTTTTAATGTTGATTCGGGTGGCTGGGATAAACAGTTGTCCACTTCCCTGGACACACAATGAACCATTAAGTCAAGGCTATTCAAGCAAATGGCGCTGTTTCATTGGTTATAAATAATAAAAATCCCCGTTTACAGAGATGAACCAGCCGATGGCTGAGAGTCTGTTTAATAAAGAAAGATAAAATAAAATAAACTCCGTGTAGAAATCTATCAATCTGGATATAGTATGCTTTTGAGGTATATTCAGGTAAAAAGGTTAAGGGTTGTGTACAAAGCACGACCGCATTATTACAAAATAAATGGATTAGAAATTTAACTCCAAAATGAACAATTCATTTTCCGGGTTTTCGGATAGGTATGATTTTCGTTGTCTTCCAGATACTTGAAACGTAGTGCAGTTTAGGACTTTGGCAACTTTCCAGAATGGTCTGGAGCGGTCGTCCAGATTCGGGACGAGCCGCCCGAAACTTTCTTTCCGGAGTGAGACCATTCTGGAAGCAATCGCCTTGTTCAGACCGGCCATTTCACGTTTCCTCGCTTGATCTCGGGTTCAACAGTTCTTAGGCGAATCAAGAGTTGGGTGTGGGAATCAATGACAATAAACTTATCCCTCAGTGGCGCCGGCGGTGTAGTGGTAAGCGTGATTGATTCTCATCCCAAAGGGCCTGGTTTTAATCCCAGTCGGCACCACTGGGATTTTCTGAGGCATAAAATCTCTGATTACGAAAGTGAGAAAACGGACAATCCCCCAATTGAAATGTAACAGTCATTTTCGATTTTAACAAAAATATCAGACCAACTTGAACATGATCATTTTAGTATAAAATATCTTAACACAAATGCAAATAGACCAAGTAGCCAGCAACAGATCGACGTTCCAACAGCTGCACAATTCTTCAAAAATCCATATGCAGTCCCTCGTAGAATTTGATTTCCAAAAATCAAATTAACTGTAACAATAAAGTTCCAAATTAAATCACAGTGAAAAGATGCCCGGCAAGTTCTCACCATCAACCATCTTCGCCGTACTCGACACGGGAAGCATAGAAGGTTTCTATTGATTTTGATTTGAATATGCAGCAACATTTGCATTTCCGGAACGCGCAACAATTGACGGGGATCGACCGCTTTTAAGATGCGACAAAAGAAAACGGCAACGAAGGCTGGCAAAATTTATTGCAATGACCTTTTCGTTGTCGTTACATGATGGCACTCGTAGCCCTCGTCCCCAGCAATGATGTAAAATCTTTATTTCTTGTACTATTCTTGAAGAAGAACGGGAAAAGAAATTTTTTTACGCCAAATGTCACCCCTATATTCAAATTCGCCGTGCGAAACTTGCGCTTCGCTCTGATTTCGGTCACCAATTTTGGGTGCTATTCAAATTGCGATCGGGCCCTAGTACGAAAGTAACAATAGCATTTATTTTCGGTAAATAAATTAAAATTCTGCCTCAAAACTGATACATCCCTTTTCTTATTCTTATTCATGGGACGCATTGAGAATGGGTGCCAAAATAATCGCAGAGGTGCAGCGGTATTGCATTCTAGGATTGTATTTTCTTGTGTCGGTGCACTTCCCAGCCGGGTGTGTTTCAAGTGGTCTTTTGAATGAGCTGTACGTTATGATTTTGGATGTCTATAGGAATAGGTTGCACCCTAACTGGACCCTAACGAGCGCAATTTTCGGTGGCATACATGGAAGACGACAATGTTCGATTTTTGACCTCCTGATCGATAACGATGTTTGCTAGATGTAGTTCAAGATTGATCTACATTTGAGAACATTTTGAGTTATTTTCCTTGAATTTTGATAAATTTTCGTTGTCCCGGATATAGAGGATCATTTTAAATCACCAATTTGAAGTAATTTAAAGAATATTAGCGGAAAATTCTAAAAACGGATTATTTTTTTGGGCATTGGGAATTTATAAAGATGATGGACGCTTGGTAAAATTTTCAAGATAATAACACAATTTACAACATCAGTTTCTCGACAACCTATGGAACCATCTTGCCAAAAGTGGTGCTTATTGATGCCATATCTTATCTTTTAGCTTTGTTTAGATCATATTCAACTGATCCAGTAATATTTTTGCAAATTTTGAGCAGTTTCACGCCTAATGACGAATCGGGAAAACTCGACATTTGCATAATTGTTTGTTCATTTTTGATAAAATTCAGCCATTCTGGATCTTGTAAAATTTTCAAAATGATGTCCCTCAATTTTTTCAGGAAATTGAAGCAAAGAAACGTCATTTCTGATTAACATGACGGCTTGAACAACATTTTTTTTTTCTTGGAGGTTAAATATAAAATAAATGTTTTTTAGTATTCTCAAGCAATGTTAAAAACCATAAAAAAAATACTTTGACTATATGTTTTAGTATTACTTCTGCGTGAAGTCAACGATTTACATAGTTGAAGATGCTAATTTCAAATAACAGACTGTAGTGGTAATTTTTATACGATAGATGGAGTAGATGAAAGTATAGAGTTTGATATTTCCGTTAGAGTACGGCAGTGTGAAAATTGCATATAGATAGTAGAATAGCGAGCTAGGACAACTTTTAAGGAAGGTACAAATCGGTTTTTTCATCTCTCTTTACCAAACTCCCCCTTTGAAGAGGGATGATGAGGGGTGCCCCCCCCCCCCCCCGTGGTGGCTGTTATTTGAAATTAGCATCTTCAACTACATAAAAAATATTAAAAACCTTTATATCTCAAAGCTCATTAAAAATGCAAACATTTGATATTTTTAAAATTATGAACACTTAAAAATGTAAATAAAAAAATCGTAGGACAATAATTTTTGGTAAAATGTTTGAAGTTTTTTAAAAACGTTTGCTTTTTTATACTTTTAACTCATTACACAATTTTTGAGAAATTTAAAATCAATTTTTGGTGCAAAATACTCAAAAGGGCGTACTAACAAAAATATATCAAATTTGACCAAAGTTCTTGTTCTACAATTTTTGACAATTTTCAAGCGCCCATAGTTTTGAAAAAAAAAAAAAATCGTACGCTTTTTATTTTGAAAATAAAAGTCTCTAAAATCTGGCGAGAGCATTTTGAGTTATTAAGGTTAATATTTACTTAAAATATATAAAACAACAATCGTTTTGTTTATTTGTACCAGAAATACATTATTCTTCTCAACGACTCAACGACTTTGTTATTCAGAAATGCCGTTTCCGGGCTACAATTTTTAAAAACTTGACGAGATCTATAATGGCCGAATTATAGAAAATTGTGGATCACCGCCCATAGCAAACAATTACACAATGTTTCAAACAAATCGAAGAAGGTCGAATAAGTGGCGCCGGTGGTGTAGTAGAAAGCGTGATTACCTCGGCGCCGCCGGGATGCTCTGAGGCATAACATCTCTGATCACGCCTTCCTTCGGAAGGGAAGTAAAACCGTTGGACCCCGGTTCATGAGTTGATGAGTCGATAGGTAGGGTCCAGATGTGGAAGCTGTCTCCCTGGCGTCGGTAGCATTGGTGCTCAGCACGGAAAACAAGATCGACGGAAAACAAACCAAGGAACAAAAAGTCTCTTACACCCCTTTTCATCTAACCCCCTCAATTCTCATGGTCATTTTCGAGGAGGCTCGCGTCGGATTGAGCACTCTGTACGCAAAAAGTTTCATCGGATTCGCCAACTCACCATACTTAAGCAAAGTATATACAAGTATAAACAACGCCATTTTCCGACTATATGGTTACATGGCCGTCGCGGTGTCGGTACTACCAACTAAGATACATTTAAATTGACCGTTAAAAACGATTGCGATGAATATTTTGAGAGTGTTATGTCTGTTTGTCTGTAATTATACCTTCACTATCGGAACTTTGAGTAATCCGCGACAGTACTTTCATTTTCTCAGGTACCTTTGATCTAACTGCAATCACTTTCTCATATTCTAAGTGTGCCACGACCAAATTGATACAACAACGCCCTATACGCTCTCTGAGCAAAGCGCAGGGACATTATTAGTTTTCCATCAACTTATGCAACTTACTTTACTTTTCCTGGTCCGACGTCCCTCAGGATTGCACCTGCGTCACAATGTTCCGCCAACTGCCGGTTCGTGGTTGCTTGTATCCAATTTTTTGACCGTCCCACACTTCCTAGATCTTGTTTTACTTGGTCTAACCACCTTGCTCGCTGTGCTGCTCTGCGTCTTGTACTGGACGTATTCGAGGCAAACACCATTTTTGCGGGATTGTTGTACGGAATTCTTACAACGTGTCCCGCCCATCGTACCCGTCCAGCTCTCGCGATTTTCTGGATACTGAATTCGCCATAGAGTTGCGCTAGCTCGTGGTTCATCCTTCTCCTCCATACACCGTTCTCTCATACCCCGCCAAAGATGGTCATAAGCACTCGTCGTTCGAAAACACCCAGTGCTTGCAGGTCCATCTCGAGCATCTTCCACGTCTCGTGCGTAGACAACTACCGGTCCATATTTAGTACGGGGGTGAAGTTTACTCGACCTCAGGGTTTTGTGGAGTATGCACGACTTCCGGCAATTATGTGTCTACGATTTTTTCTGCTGCAGTTGTTATCCGTCGGCGCTCGGTTCCTCCAGCTAACAGATACTTTGTCTTCGACGTATTCACATTTAATCCAACCTTCTCTACTTCACGTTTCAGCCTGGTGTTATGTCCACGTCGTCAGCGAAGCAGATGAAGTGGCTGGACTTATTGAAGATCGTGTCCCGCATGTTTCATAACACCTTCTAGCGCAATGTTGAACAGGAGGCAGGAAAGACCATCGCCTTTCAAAGTCCTTTGCGAGTTTCAATCGGGTCCGATAACGCATCCGATATCGTCACACAGCACTGTACACCATCCATCGTAGCCCTGATCAGTCTGGTCAGCTTTCCGGGAAAACCGTTATGGTCCATAATCTTCCATAGCTCTTCACGGTCAATAGTATCATAAGCGGCCTTGAAATCGATGAATAGGGTGCGTAGGGACTTGATATTAACGACACTTTTGGAGGATCTGCTGCAACGTAAAGATTTGGTTCGTTGTTGATCGCCCGTCCACAAAACCGGCATGTTAACTTTCCACAAATATGCTTGCTAGCGGCCATACACGGCCAAAGATGATCTGGGAAAGCACTTTGTAGGCTGCATTCAGAATAGTGATCACTCGAATGTTTTCACATTTTAGCTCGTCGCCTTTTTTATATATAGGGCAAATTACTCCCTCCTTCCACTCCTCCGGTAGCTGTTCTATATCTCAAATCCTGAGTATCAGTCGGTTCAGACAAGTGGCAAACTTATCCGGGCCCATTTAAATAAGTCCCGCTCCGATACCATCTTTACCAGTTACTTTGTTGGTCTTAAGCTGTTGGATAGCATCCTTAGCTTCACCTATAGTGGGAGCTGTCATGTCCCCCTCGGCCGCTGTATCGACGATGCCATTCCTCCTGCTGCCTTGGTGCAAAGCCTTTGCGGGATGCGTTATTTTTCTGGTAGAACTTGCGCGTTTCGTGAGAACTGCAGCTCTTCCAGGCACCGCTTCTTATCCCGGAAAATATGGTTTTGCTGTCTTCGCTTCTGTTTGTATCGCTCCACATTTTGACGGGTTCCTTGGTGCAGCATCCTCGCCCGCGCTGCGTTCTTCTCGTCCAAAACCGTCTGACACTCCTAGGCGAACCAATCGTTCTGTCGATTCCGCTCCAAAAATCCAATGGCACCTTCAGCTCGGTGTTCCAACATTCCTCAAGAGGGACTTCGGTGAGCTCTCCTTCATCCGGCAATGCTGCGTCGAGGCTTTGCGCGTAATCAGTTGCGACTTTGGGCAGCTTCAGTCGCTCCAGATTGTACCGTGGCGAATGTTGTTGGCAACGGAAAGTTTTTGGCGCACCTTATCCATTAGAAAGTAGTGGTCTATATCGATGTTTGCGCCGCGATAGGTCCTGACGTCGATAATGCCTTCCGTCGATCAAAATGTGGTCGATTTTGAATCTGGCTGCTGCGGTGATCTCCAGGTCTACCGATATGGGAGGCTATGCTGAAAGTAGGTACTACGTATGGCCATGTTCTTAGAGGCGGTGAAACGGTGAAATCGATGAGTCTGAGGCCGTTGGCCTTCTTTAGCTGGTAAGCGCTGAACTTTCATATAACCGGTCTGAAATCCTCCTCCTGGCCGAGCGTTAAGATCTCCGATAACGATTTTGACGTCATGGCTTGGGCACCTGTCGTATTCCCGTTCCAACTGCGTGTAAAAGCGTCTTTATCGTCCTCGTCACTTGCTAAGTGAGGGCTGTGCACGTTGATTATGCTGACATTGAAGAAACGGCCTTTGATCCTCATCTTGCATATTCTGCTATCGATTGGCTGCATTTCGCCCATCACGATGAAAGCTGTACCCAGCTCATGTGTATTGCCGCAGCTCTGGTAGATGGTATAACCATCCCTATACGTATGTACCAACGATCCCTCCTCCTGCAGCACTACAATGTCGAACTTACGGACCCCCAATATATCGGAAAGAATGTGGGTACTTCCCAAGAAATTGAGAGACTTGCAGTTCCATGTTCTGAGTTTACAATCGTTCATTTTGAGCAGCACCTCCATGGTAAACAGACGCTCGAAGACTGCACTCTTAGGATAGAGGAGTCCTCCCTTCCCTGTCAGCATACGGCTCACCGGGGTTGGTTACCCGATCTTTCCTATGGTTACTCGTACCCTATACGGCATCGCGGGGAGGTAGGGATAGGAGTAACTGAACAAATGGCTAAGTGACCACACCCACAGAGGTTGGGGTCTATTTTATTCCTGCAGATACGCGAAGTATCGATAGTACGCATTGTCTAGCCGTTTACCAGCCAATTATGCAAGAACAAGACTAATAACAACGAACAAAGACATTGTAGGTGGCGCTAAAGTGTACACTGAAAATGTATTTTCGTTATTTCTCTGAAAACCGTTTCGTAAAAATGAATATCGTACATACAACACATCTTTCATTAAAGGTACGAAACATTCGTTTTTCCTGTCATCTGGCGCAATGTCAATATTACGCCTTATTCGTATAATATACAAATACATCTTCGTACAATCAAACCAACAACTCATTCCGTATCGAGCACTGAGCCAGTTAACAGCGTCCTGGTCTCTTCATACGACACTCGTTTTTTTACCGCGTTTCCATCGCTCTCGTGTTAAAAAAAAGTGTTCAGGTGAATCGCGCACGGTTTTCGGAAGCAGCTATCGTAAGCTGAGTCTTACGTATAGACTGTCCATCTTTAACCCAGTGATTGATCATCATAAAATCATCACCATCATCATCGCACCATCTCCGTCAATAGCAGCAATAGTAGTAGCAGCAAACGGAATATCTAGCTGCACCGGCGGATAGGTTGTTTACACAACCGGCGCAAGTATAGAACAATATATTTTGCAAGTCCATTGCCTCCCTATTGTAGTTTTGTTTTGCCTCGTGGCGCGTGGCTCTGTCTCTCACCCCAGGTAAGGGAGTATGGTTCATAGTGAGACAACTTGTTGCAACTAGATATAAGTTTTTTTTTCTTGATTTTTTTTTCTCTTAAATTTGCTTGTACGCCGTGCAAAACATTTAATTAATAGTAATTGAAATTAATCAATTGGAGAAGGTTTTTTTTTATTTTTTTTCCTTCTTAAGCGGTTGCGCACCGCTTTTGCGCAACACTTATGGCATCTTCCGATGCCAACGTTGCGCGAACCAGGTATTACCAACCACTTTCGAAAGGACCATGGGTTGTCTTTTTTCGGCCTAAAAATAAACCCTTGAAAACTCTCGATATTTCGAGAGACTTGCTGCGTAAGTATCCGGGAATCTTGGTACATAAGGAGAGATTCAACAAACTGCGTGTAGAAGCACCGAATTATGATGTAGCAAATAAAATTGCTGATCACGAGTTGTTTAGTGTTGAGTACAACATCTACATCCCTTCTCGAGATGAGGAGATAGAAGGCGTGGTATCCGACGCGAGTCTGTCTGTCGAGGACTTGAAACGTGCCTCGGGTTGTTTTAAAAACAGAAAAGTCACAAGCGAGCTTGTAAATATACTGGATGTTAGGCAACTGCATTCAGTGTCTTTACAAGATGGCAAGAAAGTTTATCAGCATTCAGACTCGTTTCGGGTGACTTTCGCTGGTTCAGTTCTCCCAAACTTTGTCAAAGTTGATGGTGCTTTTTTTCCGGTGCGGTTGTTTGTACAGAGGGTATATAATTGTACCAACTGCAAAAGGCTGGGACACTCGGCCAGCCATTGCGGCAACAAAACTCGTTGTGGCAAATGTGGTGAAAACCACAAAGAGGATTCTTGTCACAAAGAATCAGTAAAATGCGCTTACTGTGGTGAGAATCCTCACCCTTTGCAGGAGTCCCCGATGTACAAGCAGCACTCCGATAAAGTGCAGCGTTCAATCTCTGGACGCTCCAAGCAGACATATGCTCAAATGGTGAAGGCTGCATCAACCGTCCAAGAGGCAAACCAATTTTCGATTTTGTCAGCTGAAGAATCGAACTCTGACTCATCCGATGAAGGTGATTCTACGGTGGTACACGCACCTTCAAAAATGGACGGATCCACAAAAAGAAAATGCCCCTCCCCGAAAGTGCGCCGTAAGAAAACTAAAGTCACCTTCAGAAGATTGGCAAATTCCCAGGGTAATGGGGATGAAAAAACGAAACCGAAGGCTCCTGCTGAACCAATCCCTGGATGCAGCAGGAATTTTCCACCATTGCCCAAAAAAGATAATAAAAATAATAAAGCTGCTCCTCAAACTTCTCAAAAGAAATCCAAGTCCGAACGAGGTTTGCTAGCTTTTTCGGACATTGTGGAATTCATATTAAATATGTTCAACATACAAGACCCTCTTAGAAGCTTAGTTTCTGCCTTGCTTCCAACATTAGAATCATATCTTAAGCAATTGACTGTTTCATGGCCCCTCCTTGCATCAATCATATCTTTCGATGGATAATTCGTCGAACGAGGTTGAAGATATGATCACGGTGCTACAGTGGAACTGCCGTAGTCTAGTGCCTAAACTAGACTCGTTCAAATTTTTACTTCACAATTCTGATTGTGATATATTTGCTCTCTGTGAAACATGGTTTTCTTCCGATAAAGAACTCAACTTCCACGATTTTAACATTATACGCCTGGATAGAGACGATTCTTATGGAGGAGTACTTTTAGGGATCAAAAAGTGCTACCCTTTCTACAAAATTTCCCTTCCTGCTCTATCAGGCGTCGAAATCGTCGCTTGCCAAATAAATGCGAAGAACAAAGACCTTTGCAAAGCTTCAGTTTATGTTCCACCAAGAACCTCCATTAGCCGTAGTCAACTCTGGAATCTAGTTTCGATTCTTCCATCCCCAGTATTAATTCTAGGTGATATGAATTCCCATGGTACTGGGTATACGATGACAATAGAGCGGCTATTTTTTACGATTTATGCGACGATTTCAACTTGACTATTTTGAACACTGGTGAAGCGACACGTATAGCAAAACCTCCGGCTCGAGAAAGCCGACTCGACCTATCTTTGTGTTCAAGATCGCTATCATTGGATTGTATGTGGAAGGTTATCAATGATCCCCATGGTAGCGATCATTTGCCAATCATCATTTCAATTAAGTGTGCCCCTCACTCTGCAGAACCAGTAATCCTTCCAGTAAAATATTATTACTGAACGACCAGCAAAACATCTTGCAGCTCTTTTGACAGCTCATTGCTGCAAAACCAGCAATATTTCACTGGTTTGTTCAGCAAAACTGCATAATAAATATTTTACTGAATCACCAGCAATTTAATTTGTTTTTCTATAGATTGTGTCAAACTAAGAGTTAAATATAAATATAATCTAGGTATATGTATAGTTCGTTTATTAGGTGAATCCAATTGTAATCTTAATTGCTTGATAGAACAATAATCCATGTGTTTTTTTCACATTGCAATAACACATCTCAAAGATTCAGAAGCACTTCTCGCAAGGATTTTAGCTGAAATCAAAATAATAAACCTAGTTAATCCTCGTAGTGATAATGTTAATGCACTTACTTACTGGTTTGTAGTGAATTTGACAAGCACAAGCAATATAATATTGTTAAAAAAAGCAGTTCTTGATTGTAAAAAAAAAAATGCCGCGAGAATGTGAAACATAAAAATGATCCCATATTTGACAGATCATGCATAATACTGAGCATCCAGCACTGTTTAGATTGCTGATTGGTCAGTAAAAACTACTTTTGCTGGAAGCAGATCAGCAATCCATTTTGCTGGAACTTGATTCAGATTTTAGGTGTGTACGCTTCCACCATTGGAAGAATATCGATTCCTCGCCGATTTGATATACAAAAGCTCACTGGAAGCACAAAAAAGAAAAGTTCCAAGTGCGCCCTTCAAAAGGAGACCAGCCACACCTGGATGGGACGAAGAATGCACAAAATTGTATTTAGAAAAATCTGATGCTTTCAAAGCTTTTCGTAGACACAAAACCTCCAAATACTTCGAGGAATATTCAAAGCTTGAAACAAAGCTGAAACAAATAATCAAAGCAAAAAAACGCGGTTATTGGCGCAATTTCGTCGAGGGACTCTCACGAGAAACCTCAATGAACACCTTGTGGAGGGTGGCTCGCAACATGCGTAACCGCTCATCTTCTAATGAGAGTGAAGAATACTCCAACCGATGGATATTCGATTTCGCTAAAAAGGTCTGTCCGGACTCAGTTCCAGCACAACACATTCTTCGAGAAGCGTCTCCGAGCGGCAGCTCTCTGGATAGACCATTCACAATGCTGGAATTCTCTATGGCTCTTCTTTCATCAAACAACTCCTCACCGAGAAGCGATATGATTAAATTCAATCTTCTGAAAAATCTCCCAGACATCGCTAAAAGACGCTTGCTAGGCTTATTCAATTCCTTACTAGAAAATAACATTGTACCGCCTGAATGGAGACAGGTCAAAGTAATAGCCATTCGAAAACCTGGCAAACCAGCGTCTGACCATAACTCATACCGTCCGATTGCCATGCTTTCTTGCATTAGGAAATTGTTGGAGAAAATGGTCCTTCGGAGACTCGATCAGTGGGTCGAAACAAATAGCTTGCTATCAAATACACAGTTTGGGTTCCGCAAGAGCAAAGGAACAAACGATTGTCTAGCGCTGCTTTCCACAGATATTCAACTGGCCTTTGCACACAAGGAGCAATTGGCTTCAGTATTCTTGGACATTAAGGGGGCTTTTGATTCAGTTTCCATTGAAATTCTGTCAGACAATCTGCACAGATGTGGACTTTCCGGAATTTTAAATAATTTCTTGTACAATTTGTTGTCAGAAAAGCAAATGAACTTTTCCCTTGGACAACTGACAACTTCCAGAATTAGCTACATGGGCCTGCCCCAAGGCTCATGTCTCAGCCCACTTCTTTATAACTTTTATGTCAAAGATATCGACAACTGTTTGGCAGAACAATGCACGCTTAGACAACTTGCAGATTACGTTTCCGTAAGAGGTCCACATGCCGTGGACTTGCAAGGACCATTGCAAAGTTCCTTAGATAACTTGTCGTCTTGGGCTAGGAATCTAGGGATCGATTTCTCGCCGCAGAAAACTGAACTGGTAGTGTTTACTCGAAAGCGGTACCCAGCCCAAATGCAGCTTAATCTTTTGGGCAGAAACATTACCCAATCATTGTCTTTCAAGTACCTTGGGGTCTGGTTTGATTCAAAGTGCACTTGGAATGCCCATATTACGTCTTTGAAGCAAAAAAGTCAGCAGAGGATCAACTTTCTCCGTTCAATTTGCGGCACATGGTGGGGTTCTCATCCGGGAGACCTCATAACGCTTTATAAAACAACTATTATCTCTGTTCTAGAGTACGGCTCTTTCTGCTTTCTCTCGGCAAGAAAATGTCACCTAATAAAATTGGAACGAATTCAATATCGTTGTCTGCGTATTGCTCTTGGATGTATGCACTCAACGCATAACATGAGTCTCGAGGTTCTGGCAGGAGTAACACCCCTCCAGAACCGTTTCTGGGAGCTCTCTCTCAGAAAACTAATCAAATGCGGAGTGACAAACACACTTATAATTACAAATTTTGAAGAAATTTTTGAGCTGAACACACAATCTCGATTTATGAGAATCTACCACCACTACATATCCTCGGATATGTGTCTTCCTTGTTATACTCCAGACCGTGCTCACTTCACCAATCGCAGTTCCTCAATTGAATATGATCTGTCCATGAAACAAGCAACTCATGGGATTCCCGATCAACTTCGACCTATTATTATCCCGCGTATTTTTACTGAAAAGTACCAACACGTCAATTGCGTGAAAAGATATTTTACAGACGGGTCACGTCTCAATGGATCCACTGGCTTCGGTGTCTTCAATGAAAACTCTAGCGCCTTCCGCAAGCTCCAGGAACCTTGTTCCGTTTTTGTTGCTGAGCTGGCAGCAATCAACTTCGCATTGGGGATGATTTCCAATATGCCCACAGACCATTACTTCATCTTCTCGGATAGTCTCAGTTCGATCGAGGCTATTCGGTCGATGAAACAAGGTAGGCACTCATCTTATTTCCTTTCAAAGGTAAGGGAGCAGATGAGTGTACTGGTCGAAAGATCATATATGATTACCTTTGTATGGGTCCCCTCACATTGCTCAATCCCAGGCAATGAGAAGGCGGACTCTCTCGCAAAGGTGGGCGCGCAGGAAGGCGAATTTTATGACAGGCAAATTTCACACGATGAATTTTACCATTTAGTGCGTCAGAGTACCCTTTCGAGTTGGCAAACCGATTGGGACAATGGAAATCTTGGACGGTGGTTACATTCAATTATTCCTAATGTTTCTTCGAGAGCGTGGTTTAAAGGCTTGGACTTAAGTCGTGACTTCATTCGCGTGATGAGTAGACTTATGTCCAACCACTACTCGCTAGATGCTCATCTCAATAGAATAAACCTCGTGGGCAGCAACATCTGTCGGTGTGGAAACGGTTACGATGACATCGATCATGCAGTTTGGCAATGTACGGATAAATACGCCGCCAGAGAGCGACTTTTGAATACCCTTGAGGCCCAAGGAAGACAACCCTATGTTCCTATCAGAGACGTGTTGGGAACTCGCGATATCTGCTATATGCAGTCGGTTTATGTATTTCTTCAAATGTCTAGTATAAGAATTTAATTCCTTTGTCTTTTGTCTCTCTTTATTAGTTTTTGTTTGTCTTGTCCCCCCGTCTCGATGAGTCTCATCGTCGCCCACTGGTCACCCACCATAGCCGGTCGAACTCCAGACGAAACTAGAACCGCACTACCATTCATACTGGCGACAACGCTCTGATGAGACAACGAAACCTTACCCCCAAGCTCCTCCCCTGTTCCTATCCTTCGACAATGTACCTCTCTAACCTCGAGTAAGCCGCGAGTATTCGGCCCAACTTCTACTAGACATAGAATTAAGTGAATTTTGTTACAAACAAAGAACAATGAACTATCGGCTCCGTAAAGCTAACGCGATTGAGCTTTCCAAATAAACATACTGGTTAAAAAAAAAACCAACAACTGCGCTTATTGTCTCCTAAAGTGCTGATTGTGTGTTGGAGATGGGATATATTTTTTTAGAAATATTGTCGGTTTGACCAATACATGCAAGCTACTACAATAAATCATCGCAGTGGTTTTATGTTAGAGAAAAAAATACATGCAAGCAGCAGAAAAAGCAAGAGAAATCGAAGTACCGCTCCATGAGTGCTTCTTATTGCCTTTAGATTTACCTTTTCTCATAACACAATTAGAGCAATGGATAAAGCACAGATCTGACGATCGCAAGGTTCATGATTCGAGTCCGGTCTGAAACCTATTTTTATTTTTTTGTCATATTTATTCCTTCCAATGATGAAGTTATTTTTACCCAGCCTCACTAACACACTCCACATTTTTCGGTTTCCACAACCAACACTTGTGGACCACTGGTTGGGTGTAGCGATAGCGAGTGTGACAGTTCTAACGAAACTAGCTTCATACAATGTACAAATCCATTTCGTTGCAGAAAACAACGAATAAATTCGTAGAACAAACGAGTGATTTCGTTGTATAAACGAAATTTTATTTTCAGTTTAATAATCTTCTTTTATTTGTGCTTAAGCTCCATAATCAGATAAAAGGTTTCCGTCTTTACCCAAGTACCGGTCAGTAAATGGACAGCTTCTTTAAAATTGACTCATACACTTAATAATCTCCTAGCAATAATATATAGAAAGTTATGTTTCCCCGATTTAAAAAAAGATCTTATTTTAGAAAAAAACTAAACAAAAAACATAAATGAAATTTCAGATCTGGAGACAGCTGTTTCGCCCAACGCTCTGTCCACATTCCAATTCATTTGGCGGTCATCGTCGTAGAAAATTTCCGTTCATTTTTGGCCGGTATATCGCACAGAAATCCATAGCCATTTCGAGAAGCACGCGCATTTCCGTTAGGAATTCTTTTTGTTCGCCGCTCGCAAGGAATGCCGTCAGTAAATAAATATCACAAAACGGACAAAAAAATCAGATCAAAGGGACCAACAACGGAATCGCTTCCAACAACAATAAAATCCAATAATCAACTGAAGCAGAAAGTGTCAAAGGTCAAAGTGTATTTCATTCTTGTGCGTTGGCAGTCGCTTCCTCCGTTTTGTAGCATGGCGTTAAAATTCTTCCTCACCATGCTCGATCGGGGCCGGAAATCTACTTAAGGCGTGAAATAGTGAATTAGATTGCGTTTCTTTTTTAATTCCAGCAGATTTACCGAACAAAAGAACCCAAGAAGGTAGGACTTGAGGGGAGGATGTGGAAAAGTCCAGTACCATCTTTGGCAGTTGCTCATCTTTGCCCTAATTTTTTGGGAAGATTCGCTTGCATTTTTTTACCGGAAGGTCCTTTCAATATTTTTGTTTGTCTTGCAACTCTTGAGACAACGCAGCGCAGCACGCATCGGCCTGAGAGGGGATGATTGGTTTTAACGATCGGACTAATTTTTATGATTTTTTTTCCTTCATTGCTGCTCTGGATTTATTTTTATTTTTTTGCGAGTGCAAAAAAGTGAATATTTATTAACAACTAATCGGAACAATGTGACAAATCTGGATTTGGGACCAGGGCAGGAAGGTTCGATTTTTTTAGAGTCCTAAAACGAGATTTGGGTTTTCGGTTCTTTTATGTAAATTTGATGTTTATGTTCGAAGATAATTGAATTTCATTGTTGTGATAGTTGCGCTTGGAGTGATAGCTTTTGTTGGAGGTTTTTTTTGTTCAATCTCCTTGACGCAGATTGTAAGAAGGGACGGTTTCTAGGTTACAGAAAGTAGGCTGATTTACATTTCACATCGGAGCGGTTTTTTCCCGCTTGCTGTAACGGACGGAACTGTCGCAAATTTTGATATTTATGTGGCATGGCTAATTTGAAGATTTGTTATCGGTGGGTAGGATTGTGGGATTTTCATCGCAATGGGTCACAAATTCATAAAAAAATACCAACGGTATAGTTTTGGCGCGAAAATTTCTAGCAATGCATTTGCCAGGGATATGATAAAAAAATATAACGGAAAGTGGGTCGATATCAGCAAACGATCTCTGTCGTGATGAAAAAATATCGATGCAAAATTTGATAACAGATTGGGTGCATCTTACATCACGGCAGAGATGCCAGATGTACAGACATGTCTGTGAATTTATAGACGGTTATAGTTATAGACCTGTCCATGTGCTGCCATGTTGTATCCAAAACGAACATTTTCCATACGATTTGACGGTTTGTTTGAATACGTCAACTCACGTTGGCCGGTCTATAACTTGACTGTCTATAGTATAGTGTAGTATAGTGAAGTATAGTGTAGTATAGTGTTTCCATTCTATTCCATCTTTTTATTCGAGAACACCCACCCCGGATGCAGACATTTTCGCCGATTAGTTCCTGAATAAGAGTCGTAAAAATATGGAAAAAATCGGGAAATATCAAAGGGTTCCCGGGAAACCCCATCATGATTTTTTTAATAGGATCTGGAAAGCTATAAGTTAAGGAACATCAATATAAATACTTGCACTAATCATTTTGTTGAGTTCCGTGTGATTTGAGGTATCGCACGATGCAATTCGGCGAATGTCAGACTCTGTCCACTTCCCCGAGGTACACGGTGCATCTGAAATAGGTCATTGTTAGCATTCCCAAGTAACACCAAATGTTTCAAATAAATATTTAGGATCCCAATACGACTTTCTAAAATGTTTGCAAGTAAAACGCCAAAACTATTATTCTTCTTCTATAAGATCAAAAAAGCGCAGAGGGTGGAGCCAATGAAACATCTTTATGTCATACAGCATGTAATGTGTGATTTATCTAACACTAAATAATATGTTATATGCGACAGTTAGAAGATACTGAGAGGTTAGCACATATCATCGGCAAGAGACGTGCGTGTGAGAAAATTTGCGAAAAAATCTAAGGGCACCGGTGGGATTCGAACCCACAATTCCCATTCAGTACACGGGTGCATTGCCAATTATACAACGGTGGACCTATGGTCTACGGATGTATTTGGCTAATGACATGTGAGTTTCGAATCCGTTTCCCTCCCTTAGTCTTTTTGCGCAAGCGTTCTCAATACACAACAATAGTCTATTACCGACGATATGTGCTTGTACCGGAACCACTCAGTATCGGTCGATGTGAACAAACACAACTCGTCTCTGTTTTAAATAATATGTCATATAAAGCATTTCAGCAAACATAATCTAAACAAATAAATGCTAATTTAAGGATCTGATTTTGTTTTACAAACCTTCCAGTAGACTAGATAATACGTTTGTTTTCTAAGGCCCTTTCACCGATTTGAATATAATTTATATTTTGTGTAGAAAGGTAATAAAATGTGTCATAGGCGCTAAAAAAAATTATTCCGGAACATATTTGCAAAGGTTCAATTATACTGAGAGAACAGAATTAATTATAGTCAAAGTAATACGTTAATTGTTCGGGTAATATAGCTAAAGCTAAAGTGCGCTTCAAATTTTTGGTGTAATTAGCCATTTTGACTCTCAAAATGTAATGCGCCATCATTTTGTTGCTTTTTCAACCAAAAGTTTGAAAAGTTTTTTGTCTCAGATTTAACATTATCGTAAAATATAACATTAATGTTATTTCTAACTGCATTTGAATACAGTAAAACGATGTTTAACCTGTTTATTTATTCAAATAATGAAAAAAAAAAACAGTCAGTTATTCGATATAATTAATAATTGATTGTTTTCTTCCATATCACATCAATATGGAGAAAACCAACACCGCATGTTGAAAAATTTGATCTATCTTTCAATTAAAAATTAAAAAAAATTCTCATGTGTTTTTGAAAGAGTTTTTTATTTATATTTTTAATAAACATACTCTAAATGGATCCTAAGAATTGTTTTACTAAAAGAGACAAAACATTATGGAAAAATATCAAACGTAATGGTAATTTCACCAAGAAGAAAAAGGAGCTAATCCAAGAGGCTAAAGAATCACGATCACATGAAAGAAATCTAAATGCAAACAAAACATGGAATATCGAATCTGACCCACCAATACCGTTAAATAATATCCACGAAGAAAGTTTCGGTAATCTGAACCAAACTCCGCATGATGCTGATATTTTCGAAGAACGTTTTCACGACATAGATGACGTCAATAGTGACAACGAAGATGCAGATGTAACAGTGGAGAAACAAGATATGTTGGTTTTCCGAGCAGACTTGAAGGATTGGGCTATAGTCTTTCAGATAAAGCATGTGGCCTTAAATTCATTGCTCACAATTCTGAAAACCCATATCCATGATAATGTATTACCAAAAGATGCGCGGACATTGGTAGGCACACCACGGAATACCAGTATCAAGACTGATGCAAATATTGGTGGAGAATACTGGCACTACGGATTGCAAAAAGTTCTTGAAGAAACATGCACTAAATTTGAGAACTTACCTACAGAAATATCCTTGAATGTAAATATAGATGGATTACCAACATTCAAAAGTTCAACGACTTCTTTTTGGCCTATACTTGTAAATGTACATGAAATGAGACAACAAATTTCTCCATTGATAGTTGGAATCTTTTGTGGAGAATTTAAATACAGCTAAGCCAGCTTATAGACTGTTCATAAATAATAAATTACTTTTTTTTTGTAGCTAAGCCTAAGGATGTGAATGCTTTTTTGTCTCCATTCGTTATGGAGGTAAACGAAATCATCAAAAATGGACTCACAATTGGAGAAAAAGTATTATCAGTTAAACTCCGTTGTTTCATCTGTGACACACCTGCACGATCAATGCTTCGGGGTCAGTTGTTGCATTCATCGTCAGATTTTTATTTATTTATTGTTCCATTTTTTAGGAGTTATTGGTCACAATGGATACAGTTCATGCTTGAAATGCGTCACCGAAGGCGAGTACTCTCATACTTTCAAAACTATGATTTTTCCGGAAATGGACGCTGATCTGAGAAACGACAAAGATTTTCGTTCCAGAGTTTATGAAGGTCATCACAAGTTCGATAGTATTCTTGAGAAGATTCATGGGTTAGATATGGTGAAAGATTTTCCTATCGGCGATTCTTTACACCTGATAGATTTAGGGATAACTAAGCGCTTGTTGAACGGTTGGAAGTCAGGAACGCTAAACAACCATAACGCAAAATGGTCAGGAAAGCAATTAAGCGATATATCAAAGTTTTTAAAGTCGTGCAAACTACCTCGTGAATGTCAGAGGCCGGTTAGGGGATTGGAACATCTTCCGCGTTGGAAAGGTACAGAACTAAGAACTTTTTTGTTGTATTTGAGTGTTGTAGTTCTTAAAAAGTTCTTTACAAGCGAAGATATTCTCGATCATTTTCTCAATTTTTACTGTGCAATTCAAATTTGCATTAGACAAAATCAAAACCCACAAAACTTTGCAGTTGCAAGTAGCTTAATAACTGATTTTCTCAAAGGTGTGAAAGTGTTGTATGGGGATCAATTGTTCTGCAGCAATATGCATAGTTTGAACCACTTAGTTGACGACGTCAGAAGATTTGGACCTCTGGGAACATTTGATGCTTATCCTTTTGAATCAAAATTATTTGGCTTGAAAAGGTTGATTCGAAGGGGAAAATTGCCATTAGCACAAGTAGCTCGAAGAATATGTGAAATTCAGGGGAACACATCTACCTATAAATCTTGCAACTCTATTTCAAAGAAAATTCCAGATTTGAAACGAAAAATATCGAATAGGGGAATTTACGTATTCTCGTCAATCTATGCAGCTTCCGCACTTCTATTAGCATTTTCTCAGTGTCACGCACACATATGATGTGTCTGTTTGTTAACATTCATCTGCTGCTAGCTATTCTATCCATTCCAATCAACAAAACTGTCCAAAACGGTTTGAAAACGTTTTTAAGGCGCTACAAACTTCTCAGGTGAGTGTGACTATTGTCGGCAGCCTCTTTTACTTCGGCAACCTTTCCGTTTAAACTGCGTGTAAACCAGCTGTTCTATTATCGGCAACTCGAAATCAGCCGTATTTTGATGTGCTTATGTTTCTTTTGCAGAAACACCTGGCATAACAGGTTTGCTCAGTCGTAAAAATGTATTAGGATTGAAGCTGAAAAACTAAGGAATCGTTTAAATACATTCAGCGAAGTGTTTTAGTGAGAAAATACACCGAAATTAACGTTTAAATTGTGGTTGCCGAAAACAGTCGATGGCTGCCGAAGCCATCATTTACCCTATAAGCATCATAAACCCATCATTAATTACACTGATTCCAAATGATTCTGAATTGTATTCATTTGTTAATATGCATAACTTTTGTATAGATACTCAAACGAATGTAGACCGGTGGATTATCACAAGTAGCTTAACAATTGTTTCGGTCAGTTACATAGCAAAAAATCCATCATCGAATGATATATTGTTAATTGGAAACAATCTCAACAACCTCTTTGACTTGTTTGTAAAACCTATTGTTTTATCAACACTACAAATCTATGGATCAAACATGGAATTTACATCAGACTTGCAGGTTTATAAGCTCGATGATATATTTTGTAAAATGGTTAAAATTGATTGTCAGGACAAAACGTTGCCGAAGTCTGTTTTCTTTCCACTAATTCATACACTTAAATGATTAGCTGTCAAATAAAGTAGAAATTTCTAGCGGAATCTAGAACCACACTAACGTTCATACTGGTGACATCGCTCTGATGAGACAACGAAACCCTACCCCCAAGCTCCTCGCCTTTTCCTATCCTTCGACAATGTACCCCTCTAACCTCGGGTAAGCCGCGAGTATTCGGCCCAACTCCTACTAGATATAGAATTGAGTGAATTTTGTTACAAACAAAGAACAATGAATTATCGGCTCCGTAAAGCTAACGCGATTGAGCATTACAAATAAACGAACTAGAGATTTTTCATTAAAAAAAAAACATTCTCATAATTGAAAAAACACATGTCCGAGAAGAACAACAAAGCATAGTAATGATTGAGAACTCTTTTCTCTTTATTTTGAATATTTTTCATCAATCAAAACCATGGAAATGCTACCCCAAACAAAAACAATAAAAAACTTAGTTGAAGATGCTAATTTCAAATAACAGACTGTAGTGGTAATTTTTATACGATAGATGGAGTAGATGAAAGCATAGAGTTGATAGTTCCGTTAGAGTACGGCAGTGTGAAGATTGTATATAGATATTAGAATAGCGAACTAGGACAACTTTTAAGGAAGGTACAAATCGGTTTTTTCATCTCTCTTTACCAAACTCCCCCTTTGGAGAGGGATGGTGAGGGGTGCCCCCCCCCGCCACCACTGGCAAAAAGAGATGAAAACCGACCCGTTCAAGTACCAACTGTGTGTTTGAAACAGTTCTACCGATTTTTACCGCACTTCAATTGTTATTTGAAGGAAGGCATCCAGTCGTAGGTTTGGAAATTGCAACTATTGTTTACCCCTACCACGATATGTGCTCCTGTCATCGTCGACTTGACGATCTCGAGGGGACACGGGTGGGGTAGGTGTTGCTACTGTACCTTTCGACCATTGACAGTAATTGATGGTATGCTCCCATCCAGAGTTATGTACTTTGACTATATGTTTTTAGTATTACTTCTACGTGAAGTCAACGATTTACATAGTTGAAGATGCTAATTTCAAATAACAGACTGTAGTGGTAATTTTTATACGATAGATGGAGTAGATGAAAGCATAGAGTTGATAGTTCCGTTAGAGACACCTACCCCACCCGTGTCCCCTCGAGATCGTCAAGTCGACGATGACAGGAGCACATATCGTGGTAGGGGTAAACAATAGTTGCAATTTCCAAACCTACGACTGGATGCCTTCCTTCAAATAACAATTGAAGTGCGGTAAAAATCGGTAGAACTGTTTCAAACACACAGTTGGTACTTGAACGGGTCGGTTTTCATCTCTTTTTGCCAGTGGTGGCGGGGGGGGGGGGGGGGGGTTACACCCCTCACCATCCCTCTCCAAAGCGGGAGTTTGGTAAAGAGAGATGAAAAAACCGATTTGTACCTTCCTTAAAAGTTGTCCTAGTTCGCTATTCTAATATCTATATACAATCTTCACACTGCCGTACTCTAACGGAACTATCAACTCTATGCTTTCATCTACTCCATCTATCGTATAAAAATTACCACTACAGTCTGTTATTTGAAATTAGCATCTTCAACTATGTAAATCGTTGACTTCACGTAGAAGTAATACTAAAAACATATAGTCAAAAAAAAAAAAAAAAAAAAAATTAAAAACTACCAAATCTTTTTTAATTCTACAAATATGCTAGTCCCACCCCAAGCTCCTCTGCTGATCCTATCCTTTGGCAATGTAACCATCTAACCTCGAATAAGCCGCGAGTATTCGGCTCAACTTCTACTAGGCATAGAAATAAGTATATTTTGTTACAAAAAATTAACAATGAGTTATCGGTACTGTAAACCTAACGCGATTGAGCCTTCCAAATAAACGAACTAGATACAAACATGCTACATAAATTCTCGCTTAAAATCTTTTAATATATCAAAAAACATACCGATAAAAAACTTTAGGTGGTATCTAAGGTGCTAATTGAACCTATTGATTTGTAATTACATTCAACTAGAAGATGGCCTAGCTACCCAACTAACAATTTCAGCTGAAGAACAGCTTATACTGGCATATATTGCCTTATGCAGCTAGTTGGTGCTTGTAAAAGCTGTTCTGCAGCTAAAGTCGTTAGTTGGGTAGTAGCGGCACGGCGCTAAGTTGAAGGAGATGGGTTCGATTTAAGTCAGGTCTAGACAACTTTTAGGATTGGAGATTCTCTCGACTCCCCTGGACAAAATGTATCATTGTGAATGCCACACAATATAAAGATTCATGGATTGGTTGGCATAGAAAGCATTCAATTTATCACTTTGGAAGTGCTTTAAAGAAGACTATGTTGACAGCAGGCAAAATATCGTGTTAAAGCATCAAAGCCAGACATGGAGAGATTTGAAGCTTTTTTAAAAGCTGATTAGAAATTATTTTATTTTTAGAACCACTGGCCTATATTGAAAACTTTAGTCGGTAGTGTGGTTTGAAAAATCTATATAACAAGATACAGTTTATTTAGTTTTTTATGTACCTCGATGTAAGCAATGAACCAAAATATGACATACTTAGGACTTTTGGACACATATTCCAGATGAAGAAGGTGTAAACATTCCAAGTTTATGTAATTAGAAAAAAACTTCAATAAGACTTGTGAAAAACATACGTAGCATATTGAGTAATCATTCCAAACACATATGTTACAGACAATTGTCAACGAAATTTAAATATGACTTGTAAAAAACATATTTGACTAACCACCCGATACCTACTGCCGCATGAATCCACGAATTCAGTGATCAAACGTTCCCGAAAGCAGTGCTTGTTGGCTTTCTGTTGTATTGTTTGTACGTATTTTAATTGAAAAATGTCCTTTCTCGTGGTTCAAACACGGAAATCTAAGAGATCCAAACCATGTTTAACAGTGGTTCCCGCAAAACGGGTTAAGAACAAAGTAGTGTACTGGCCACTCAATAACTTTATTACATTGTCCAAAAACAAAGATGCAATACCTGATGAAAACAATTGGAAGCAACAAAAATGCAAAGTTGTTGCAAAAGCTGCGACGTACGATAATGCAGAAGATACCATGCACAAGTTGGAAATGGTAACAGATTCCAAAGATGCAATTCAGATGACCACACGGCGAATGAGAACGACTCAAATTTGAGTTTAGTTCACTCATAATCGCCAAAAGTGCAGGAACTCAGCGATGAGTTAATTTGCCTCATGTTTTCCCAGGTTTTTCCAGGATTTTCCAGGGAAAAATTCCTGAATTTGAGAAAAGTAAAGATTGGATTCACTTAGTCTATTGGTACTATTCCGAGACTGAATAAAATTTTCGTCAATTTCCTCATTTTCCGGCAGATTTTTTAGGTTTTCCACAGGAAACCATGGGACAAATTTTATTCATCGCTGAGTTCCTGCACTTTTGGCGATTATGAGTGAACTAAACTCAAATTTGAGTCGTTCTCATTCGCCGTGCACGGGAACGCGTTTCCATCCACCAAAGAAGAAGCCCAAGTTCGTATCCAAAGCATATCACTTAGTAGCTCCCTTGCATGAACAACCAGCATCGCAAGTACTTATACATTTTCATACATTCACGCAAACAGTATGTTAACAAATACCTTTAGTTAATCGTTGAAGATTCCGGTAGCTTAACATCGACGATGCCGTCATATACCATGGATTAGCAGCTGGCTATTCCTGATAATACTGTTGCAAACGATGAGCATGAGCCTGTAAAGGAACATGAACCAGTCGCTCATAATGGAACTCCTATGATTATCGTAGATGGAAATGCATGCTCTTCAGGAAGTTTCATTCCAACAGCTTCCTGTGAGGTTGGTATTGTCGTATTATCACATAACACTAGTTTTATTTACACATTTTATTGCTACCTGTAAAAAAACCGGATTCGAATATTTACGGGAGCTGTATCGATCAAAATGTAATGAAATCTCGCGTTACTTTTGAATAGGCCTACATTGATGTATTCTATTCATCGATTCTGACTTTCGTTTCGGGCTAATTCAAGCTGAACATTGCATTAGGTCCTAAGTAATATTGTTCGATTTTCTTCGTCGACTTTCTTTTTCGTTAATAATGCCTTGTTCAGACTGGAGAGTTATAACATGTTATAACGGTTGTCAAATAATTTCAACACAGAAACCACCATCAAGATACACGAAACGAAAATCAATTATTAAATTCATGTGTTTCACTTATACATTTTTGCCAAAGCATCAGCCTTATACATTCCATAAGACAAACCACATAGGTTCTATTAGAATGCTTTAAAGGTATGTGTGACCGCTTATACATTTCATTTGACACATGATCTTTATTAACTTTTTGCAAGGCGTCTGCTTATTAGTTGACTTATACATTTTATGAATAATCAGCAATGGAAATTTGCCAAAAGGTATAAGGAGATTTCTATCCGTGTAGCGCTATAACATGTTATAACTCTGTAGTCTGAACGTACTATAACTTGAGCATAGTACCGTTTCTTGATGTGTTTGTCGTATTAGATGCTAGATAAAAGCTTCTTTTGTCGATCTGTGTGCTAAAAATACCTGGGAATGTCTTTACATGGCCGTGGGGATGCAAAGAGAAAGTCAACGAAGAGAATCTGTCAATGGTTGGTTGGTTGTCTTTATTGAGGAGATTTTCTGTTTGAATTTTTCTACATAGTCTG
Organism: Ochlerotatus camptorhynchus; assembly: GCF_037179485.1. Lineage (NCBI taxonomy): Eukaryota > Metazoa > Arthropoda > Insecta > Diptera > Culicidae > Ochlerotatus > Ochlerotatus camptorhynchus. The sequence continues at coordinate 172,328 of NW_027040739.1, forward strand.
TTAAAAGAAAGTACATTTTATGAAGAATATTGGGCGATAAGAACAACTGAATATGCTTGTAGAGCCGAGTTATTAACAGGGGTTTGACATATAGCTGAATACACGTACTCAACATCAAAACAACAAAACATATCATGGTACCGCTGACAACGTTGCAGATGTTCGGTACGCAGCAAACTTAAGCAATATGACAGCCATATCAATCCCCTGGTTATTAACGAAAGATGGAGTCGATGAAGAGAATCGATCAAAGTAGATTGATCTATTTAAAAGTCAAGCTGAACAATACATTAGGCCGAGCATTAGGTCCTAAGTTACAATGACATATTCTCTTCGTCGACTTTCTCTTTGCATCCTCACGGTCAAGTACTCATTCATGGGTAATTTTAACCTACTTTACTTCAAAATGGGTGAAATTGTACTCATTAGTGGGTACTATAATGTTAGAGTGTGGGAAATGGGTGAAAATAACTTAATTTTGGGTAATTTTTTGGTTCCGTGCAAATATAAGATCGATCCGTCAAGATCGATTTTACTCTGAAGATCGCCCAATCATAGCCTGTTGACCCGCACTCTATAACATTATAGCACAAACGAAGTGACACACGACTAACTGGCGAAGAAATCAATTAAATTAATGTGGTTCGCTGTAATAGAATTTTCTTAGAAGCTTGTGTCATCATCCACCAGATGGGATAGTATTTTTGTTTTGGTTTTGCACAAAGTTTATTTTGTGTACAATGATTCTTTGACAGTGTACAAAGAGCACAAACGAAGTGACAGACGGAGCGGCTCGAAAACTTTGGTGACTAACCTGCTATTGCAATTTTTCAGTGTACCACATGGCAACACCACTACTACTGGATTGAACCACATGGCAACACAACTACTGGATTGAACTAGCATTTTCACCAAATGCACTAGAATGTTTTGGCTCTATCTCTTTCACTCTACTCAAAACTGAAATGCATAAAAAAAATGACAAAATGATACGCACTCTTTCATACACAGCAAAAAAAAAATGTAATATCGATCAACGTAATTCAAGCTGATGTATGAAATAATGCTGTAATAGCAAAAAGCAGATACAATATTACATCAATGGATGTAATTTTGTTCGCAAAATCGATGTACATCGTACAATGTGATATTACACAACCGATGGATTGACCTGGTTGCAGCAGTTTCGATGTAATATTCAACAACTTTTTTTGCTGTGTAGCATCGTAATGTTTATTTCGACAGTGAGCATTCATAAGGGCGTATACGCGATGATCGATTCTCTTCATCGATTTTCTCTTTTGTTAATAACTCGCTAGATTTAACGTTTGTCGGTGCGTTTGCTGTTGCTTTTGATAGCCAATGCAACCTGTTACAACTCTACATTGAATAAATTCTACAAAATAGTTTCGCTTAGCTGTAGCAATGCAAAGAGAAAATCGATCATCGCGTATAGGCCCTTATGCATGCTCACTGTCGATTTACTTGGCACGATAGGTAGCCGTTTTGACAGTTCAATAGGTAGACTTGGCTTCACTCTTGGCGTGACTCATTATACACCGACTCTAGTTTAACCTACTTTTGAAGTAAGTGTGTGAAATTGTACTCATTTTAGCAGCCCTCATCATAGCGCAGCTACCGTATCGGGGGTTGTCATACGAGTAACTAAAATAGCAGTCGGCTTCTCGGTGAGAAGCGCGCTACCAAAGTTAGCAGCGCGGGAAAAAGGTTGCTATTCGTAGAAATGTCAAAATGCTCACTACCGGTACGGACAAAGGCGAGTAAATTGATAACCGCGATAGCAGCGACCGGTGTGGAGAAGAGTGACTAAATTAAAATGAGAGCGCTGTGCGCTGTTAAAATAGTCGCGCAAATGACAACGACCGTTACGGTTGCCTCTTAATGGGTACTATAATGTTAGAGTGCGGACCTTATACATTGACACTAAAGCCCTACAGTAAAAGTATGGACGACTGTCACCACAAAACTGAAAAAAGCTGTTCCAATCGAACAAAGCGGTGCATTTTGACGGTTCGATTGGAACAACTTTTGACAGACGTCCACACTTTTACTGTAGGGCTTTAATTGACACTTGCACCGTTTCTCGCGTAACATTTGAAAAGGGCCTATCCTCGTTGATCGATTCTCTTCATTGACTTTTTCTTTGGTTTACGACGGCAACATAAACGAATTTCTCGCTAAGCTCGCAGTATAGTTCGGCAGAAGATGATGTTGCGCCTGAAACAACACACTCAATGGGAAATTCATTTGCAGTCGGGTTATTCGCGAAATAGAAAATCGATGAAGAGAATCGATCAACAATGATAGGCCCTTTTCTCGTGCGAGTTTTAAATCATGGTGGGCATAGCACTTTTGTAACATTCAGCTTGAAACACACAGTCACAAACGAAGTTACAGACGACTAACTGGCGAAGAAATCCATTAAAATAATGTGGTTCACTGTAATAGAATTTTCTTGGAAGCTTGTGCCATCATCCACCAGATGGGTTAGTTTTTTTGTTTTGATTTGAACAAAGTTGATTTTGTGTACAATGATTCTTTGACAGTGTGCAAAGAGTGCGTATCATTTTGTCATTTTTTTATGCATTTCAGTTTTGAGTAGAGTGAATGAGATAGAACCAAAACATTCTAGTACATTTGGTGAAAATGCTAGTTCAATCTAATAGTAGTGTTGCCACGTGGTACAGTCCAGTAGTAGTGGTGTTGCCGTGTGGTACACTGAAAAATTGCAATAGCAGGTTAGTCACCAAAGTTTTCGAGCCGCTCCGTCTGTCACTTCGTTTGTGATACAGTGTTGTTTATAATAGATCGATCAGTATTCTGATATTTTTCTTCTTGTGTTTAATGAAGTAAATTGCTGTTTATTTTGTTACTTGTGATACTATTGACTATGTGGTATTATCTATTATATTTCAGCAAAACACACCAGCAATGTGGAATATCCAGAATGTCATTACGTCCATCGATGGACGCCAATATTTGCGCACTGTTGATGGGACGTATGTGGAAATTTCACTTCAACCAGCAGATAATCATTTTATCAATGCAGTGGAAATGCAACAGACAAGTACGAACAACATAGAAGGATTGCAGGTGATAAATGAAACCGTGCTTCAGTCAGTAAATGCAGCAGGAGTGCAGAGAAATGAAGTGGAAACTACGGAAACTATGATTAATATGGAAAAAGAGCAGTTGATTGATAACGAAATACAGCCGATTAAAGCTGATAATGATGAAGGTGATTACTTTTCGGTAAGTAGCCAACAATACCGTGAAATTATTGCACGACTGGACAGAATCGAGCCAGTACTCTAAAAACTTGTTTTTTTCATGGCTGACGTTCAACGTTATATGCGAATGAAGTCATCAGACCATACTGATCATGTTGAGAGCACCAAACAACGGAAACTCCAGGACTTTTCGGAATATGAAGGGTTTTTCCCTATTTACACGGAGGATCAATTATTGACACTGGAAAGTAGCTTAAAGAATGTTGCGGCTAACGACAAGTTGTTCGATTATTTTGAATCCGTTTATAATTTAAACGGAAAACGGGACAGTGGTCCCTTCTTCAAGTCTTTAATAAGAAAAATACTCGTGCCAACGACCATCCAAGCTTTTTCATGGAAAGGACAATCTCGATGCAATAAAGGGTCTGTAAGAACCGAAAACAAATCCTTCAAGGATTCATTCCCAACATTTATAAAATTTGTACATCGCGTAGTTCGGGCAGCAGATTTTGAGTATACTGAGGAGGCAAATGATGATGCTTTTAGCGTGTATCTACGAAATAAAAATACCGAGATACAACGCCATGAAAAAGCACCCGGTGAGCAACGGGTGGCGCGTGTGCGTCGAAAGAGAATGCCAAAGTCGGTCATTGCTGAAACTGAAGATACATCCACGACAGATACAGATGTGAAAAGCTATGATAGCATCGGGAGCAGCAGCTCGTCTAATACCACTCTTTGAGCATGTAGATGAAATGTTTGGCTTTATTGTAAAGTAAATAATACAAAAACTTGAGAAAATGTTTCAACAAGTAAACTGAAACAATTAATAAGCAAATTTTTCTAAACCAGAATGTTTTATTGATCCTGTTATGCTGTTATGTTAAATTGAAATAAAAAACAATAAACCTTTTAACATTATGCTTTGTGTTAATCCAAATTTACTTTACATAATGGATGACTGCATAAGTGGTACTACATAGGAAGCGGTACTATCATAGACATAACTCTATACTATTCAGTAAGAATTCATGTAGACTAAAATTAGAGTGAAATATGTTTGTAATGTCGTTGTTATTAAAAGTCGATTATGCGAATCGACCAAAGTAGATAGGACCTTTTGAAATGTTAATCGAGAATGGATCCTATACACTCAAAGATAAATTAAATCATAAAAGCTTAAAAAGTATGCAGTTTCCCGCTTCACTTTATTGAGTCCGAGCCATGATTACTTCGGCAATAGTCATGCATGATTAAAATCGAAATAATCTTTCCAGTATTAAATTTTATTCTTTTTGAATACTGATATATAATCAAAAAATATTAAAATTCAATCAAAATTTATTAAAATAGAATCTAAAATGATTAAAATTTATTCAAAAAAAGATAATCTACAATCTAATCAACCATGATTAAACTGGGATTAATATCAGATGCTTATATTTTAGAAAGAGAAGATTAATTTTTAATCATTCGATATGATTAAACTGAGTTTAATGTCAAATTGATTAAATTTCAAGCAAAATGGGAATAGTTCAATTTATCAGTGTAGGATATGTTGAAGTTCAAAAGCCACAATGTTAAATAGGGCAACGAACGTTTTATACAGAGGAGAGATTCTCTGAGCTTATGATTTTTCTAAAATTAAACTTTATCAAATGTTGCTCTAAGACGTGTTGTATCTTAAGCCAGAGAACCTGTGTTGAAGGAAACTATTCACCACCAGCTTTTTTTTTTTTTTTTTTCCTTTGGTTTGTTTTTTCCGTCGATCTTGTTTTCCGTGCTGAGCACCAACGTGCTACCGACGTGCCAAAAAGGCAGCTCCCACACCTGGACCCTACCTATCGACCCATCAACTCATGAACCGGGGACCAACGGCTTTACTTCCCATCCGAAGGAAGGCGTGATCAGAGATGTTATGCCTCAGAACATCCCGGCGGCGCCGACTGGAATTGAACCCAGGCCTGCTGGGGTGAGAGGTGATCACGCTTACCACTACACCACCGGCGCCGTTAGACCACCACCAGCTTTGAATAAAGTAATTTTTTATCAACTTGAATTGGTATCTTTTGAAGCATAGAATAAAACGACTCATGGTAAATCACTATTGTTTTAATTAAAAATTATCTTTTGGATTTTATTAATTTTTCCAGCAACGTGTGACTGTATTTATAAGCCACTTGATGGGTTTATAAAATCCGAATATTATTTTTTTTTTTACTTGATAACTTATGGATGCTGCTACAAAAAATTATTATGGTTGATTTTGTTGCAGCATATCTTAATAGAACAAAAAGGCCAAAGGAAATGTACAATATTATGTATTTGTTTACATAAACTTTTATTTGTTTTGCTCAACATATTTGACCATACTTCTTATTTGCACGTTGCAACATAAAAATCATGATTTGTGATATTTGTCATACAAAATATATAATCAAAATTGCATACTTTTACAAACGTGTTTCCGAATACAAGATTGATGCCATTTTAAAACAAACAAATTTACAAAGCGAATTTGCTTCGAGCGCATATGTTTTCTATAGCATTCATCAGGCATTAGTGTGACTCAATTAGTAAAATAGTACTGTTGTTTGACTTCTATACGACAAATTAAATATCATACCATTTGAAATTATGTTTTTAGTGTTACTTGGGTTGTTGAGACCCGCCATTGATCTTAAAGTAAAATTATATTGTGATTTGGGGTGTCGCATGATGAGTTTTTGATAAATCAATCTTTTGCGAATTCCCCAGTGGAATCTGGAATTCACATTTTTGTTCATATCTTCGGAAACATAATTCCGATCGGGGAAAAATCAAAAGCGATCTATGGGGATCTCACTCATCCACTCAAATTGGTCCAGCTATCTCTGCGAAAATTGAGTGAGTCACACTGAAACGAACTTACATACATGCATAGATACATACATACATACATACATATTTACACACATATAGAAACATTTTCCGATCCCGTTGAGATGAGTCTATTGGTATATGCCATTCGTCTCTCCGGGTCTTGAAACGAAATTGTGTTTTTTAAGTGATATCATAGCCTTTCGGTACACCTTGTTGTACGAGAAAGGCAAAAAGGTTGGTATCAGCTAATTGTGTTATATTTAGTCAAGTTTTTCTCCCCCAGGTGTGTAATTATTTTGCAAATGGTATAAAAAATGTTGCTTGATATATCTTATTTAAAAATGTATTTGTAAGATACATGTTAGTGTTGGTGTTTGTCTCCAATTCATCGTACTTGGTTTCATTGTAGAGTACTCTTCATTTCTCTATGATCTTTATTTCGATATTCCTTCCTATTTGAATCGTTTCACAACCCTGATCCTGATTCAACAACACTTTTTAAGCACGAAGTGTTTAGAATCGTATTAATAAGCTTATAGACCGCTCTTTTGATTGTCGATTTCTCCATACTTAGGTGGTGGAAAGTTGAATCCCTCACTAGTATGTGCTCGTTCCCCCGCTGCTGTAGTGCAAAAGGACCAGTACTAAGTAGCTAACGGATTTCCACACTACATGGCATATAAGATCGCCTCAAATTGAAGTTTAAATTACTCAAACTCTAGAAAACGTAACATACTTGTAGATTGAGTAAAATTTTCCCAGCCTCATAAATCTTTTCGAAAATTACAAAAATCGATGAAAAATCTACTTATTTTAGAAACATACACTCAAAGAATAAATCACATATCCAATGAAAAATATTCATTGGAATTTCACATAACTTTCATGCGATATGATAATTGGGAATTGCACCACAAAATCACATGAACCTTAGGTGTCAAATGAAATTTATGTGATTTATCGTATATAACTCATGTTATCACATGAATGTTATGTGAAATTCAGATAGATATCATTGGTTTTGTTAATGGAAAAATGTAATGTGCATTCCAAATGGAAACTACATGAAATCTTTTTTCCGTGTACTGATTTCATATGTACATCGAGATGTTGCTCATATTAGAAAACAAATTCCTGTAAAATCTCGGAGAGATTTGAGGTTAACTACGTTTTCAAGAATATCAGTGAACTAATCTCAAATTTAAGTCGACCTCATTTGTCATGTAATCGAAATTTATCTTTTTATTTTTTGCTTTTAACGTATACGGCGTAAATGAATGCATTCCCAACTCCAATAAGGTTCGTTAAAAGTAGGTCTTTTTTACTTAAACATGACTTCGCATCTATTTCATGAATTAACCCACCCTCCCCTCCATCCAACCCCGCGTAGTGTCACAGTTAAAACCCCCTCTGGGTTACTGCAAAACAGGTTAATCCGTTCCAAGATTCCGTTAATAAGCGACATAGAAGCAGCACTGCCAGTGATTTCCAGTGTTCAAGATAGAGATAATATTCTGGAATACAGACAAAAAGAAAGAGAAGATTTAAAGTGTTACGCGCAGTTTTCAAATATTCAAAAAAGAGACCGTGTCCTGTTGCAAAATATCGTCTCAGCCGGAAAATTTACTTCAACTTTTGGAAAAAAGGAATGGAAACCGAGTGAAGATTCACGATTCTGCGTCGGGCAGTGTTCTAGAAAAAACACAGCACACCTCAAGGAAATCTCCGAGCTCTTGTAGTATTTCTATTGAAGAATCACCATCGAACTCTGCAGACAATGTCATAAATCCTAATCAACATGCGGAACCATTGCAGGCAGCTTGTCCTTCTTGCTTGGTGCGCAGACCATCATGGCATTCCCAACTCCAATTAGGTTCAATTCGTTAAAAGCAGGTCTTTTTTGGTCAAACATGACTTTCCTTCTATTTCTATTTCTATTTCCTTCTATTTCATGATGTGATGTTTTTATATTTGTGATACTTTTTTTTTATATTTTTCGAAAAATCAAAACGTAATTATTTTTTCGGAGCGGTAAACTTCCTCTTAAGCGCTGGAATAGGCTTTTGGGGTTTTTTTCATTTTTTTTTTGTGAGCTTCCAAAAGGGTTTGGAACTTGGGCCTAAATTCAACACATTATTTTTAAAAGTTATGTTCCTCAGGGCAGAGAATCGCTTTATAAATTGTTTTTGCAAATCCCCCCATATAAGTTTCATGGCAGGATCGTGTGTTCTTTGATGTTGTCTCATACGGACATTTTTAAGACGGATCAAGAGCTGAAGATCGTCGTCTATTATAACTGAATCGAATTCAACCTCGTATTTGGTACTGAGGCAGCTTTTGCTTCAACTATAGAAGTAGTCAGAGATTCAAGAGCATAATTAACATCATCTTTGGCATGCATAGGAATATTTGGATCGAAGTTATGTTCCATAAATGTTCGATATTGCACCCAATCAGCTCTTTGCCAATTGAAAGCAGAGCTGTTTATTTCTAGGGATATTTCAAAAATTAATGGATGGTGATCAGAACCGAAGTCAGTATGGGTAACCAATTGGCCACAAAGTTGACATGAATCAGTTAAGACCAAATCAATAGTAGAGGGATTTCTTGCTGAAGAAAAGCATGTTGGGCTATTTGGATATTGAATAGTGTAATAACCTGCTGACCAATCATTGAACAGAATATTACCATTGGAATTGATTTGAGCATTATTCCATGAGTGGTGTTTTGCAGTAAATCTCCAATAATGAAGAATTTAGACCTATGACGGGTAAGTTGCTGAAGGTTACCTTTTGCTGGCCTATTCAATGGAATGGCAAATAGGCGGCCATAAACGTAAGTTGTCCACATTTTGTTTTGACAGAAACACCCAAAGCCTCAAACACGTTGGTTTCAAATTAAGGAAGAATTTGACAACGCCACCACAGGCTCCATTAAGACGATCATTTCGATAAATGAAATAATTTGCATCCTTAAACCTTATGGGTTTAAGGAACGTTTCAGTTATAACGGTAAAATGCACTTTATGAACTCTCAAAAAGTTAAATAGCTCGTCTTCATTTTCCTTGAGAGATAGAGCATTCCAATTGAAAATATTTAATGATTTAAAATCCATTACTGAATTTCAAAGTCATCACTTTGTTATTGGCAAATTTAACTCCATTTCGAAAAGCATCAAACATGGAGTTAGTTCTCAGCATGTCGATTAATGGTTTATTTAATACTTCCATTTTAAGAACAGTAATGTCAAAGTCGTCAAACATTCTGTTAGAATTATGTTGGCTAGAATTATGATTTCGATTTCTACCAGTTGTAAAAGCAGCATAGGTAGCTCCATTTAATTGCTGAACATTGTTAGCCGCAGGCATAGATGAAACATTTGAAGCTTGTGTGCCTGTTGTACCTATGGGTATGAATTTAGAATTTGATCCTCGCTGACTGTTGTTAACAGCAGAGAAAATAGTACCTGTTCTGGAGCGTGGAGCGTTTCCTACCTGTCACTTAGAACGAGAATGTAGGATCGTTTTACAAATTTCACATTCCCAAAAATTGGATTTGTGGTTTTCACCACAAATTAAACATTTATATTTCTTAGGTTCTTCCTTCCAGGACAGGCGACCTTTAAGAGAGAGGAATCACCACAATACTTGCATGCATTAGACTGGCCCACAAAAATAAAAAAAATCTAATTTTCCACGGGCCAACCCCTAGATTTGGGCCTTTAGGTGAGAAAACCATTATCCAAAACTTTCAGCTAATTTGGTTCTAAGATGAGCTGGCGCTTTTAGTTTGAGTTTTGTATGGGGAATTTGGATAAAATACATGGAAAAATGACAGTCCTACACTCTACCAAACATAAAAAAGTTTCCTTATTCTCGATTTGATTCAGATTTTTCAAACTAGTAGTTCAATTAATGAGTAACAACTTTGTTCAAGATTGCATCATGAATCCAGTAAGTTTTATTGACATATTCGCTTTTGAATGTATATGAGCATATTCTATATGAAAATTAAAAAAAAAATCTTCTGTAGGAACATTAAACATAAAGCGCCAGCCCGTGTAACGTCAAAATAAGGTGAAACATTCAAATAGTAGTTATCGCACCAAAATACACGAGCCTGGATTTTGGCTTGAGGAAAATATGAACTTTTATTTTTAGTGGTAATCTAGTTGATACGTTGCATAAGCTGTCTGTATTTTGTTGCAATGTACGAGCAAAATGCACTTAATTAATTAATATCTCCATAATACTAACATAAATCATGATGCTGTCTTCAGTAAAGTTGTTCCATATAGTTTAAGCTACGTGTGCTGAAATTCTGATATGAATCGAGTTTGCTGAACCAGTTCTATGCACGAAAGAGTGAAGGAATGTTGTTTCTCCATATATTTCAACCAATATCCCCATATAAATTTTAATTCAGAAGTGGCAGCTCGTGTTTCATCCGAATGAGCTGAAATTTTCAGAGTGTGGTTTTCTCACCTAATGGCACAAATCTAGAGGTTGGTCCGTTGAAAATAATGATAAAAAATTTCCCCCATATAAATGTGGGCCAGTCTATGCATGCATGCAATGTAGCAATGCATGCAGGCATGACCCTATCCATGGCACTTACGACACTGGATAAGGTTTTGGAAATTTCGGGCTTTAGGTAGTGATGAAACGTCGCCTGTACATTTTAAGATATATTTGAAATCTCCGCGTACATCGTACGGGTTAGGCAAAAAGTGTGCGTTTGAATTTGTACTGTCGCATTAATGGCCCTTTGCTCATTTTCAACTTCTATTCAATTTTCATACTACCGTACGGAACTATCCACCTGCCCTCTTCTAAGATCATTAGCTAGCTAATAAATTATCACTCTAAAGCTTCATGTTAGATAGTATTTCCAACCAACTCTGAAAATAGCAAATTTCGCGTATGAAGTAACATACAAACACTTTGAATACATTTTTTTGTTGGTATTACCAATACATATCTCTTAAGAAAATTGTTGAGAGCATATAATTAACTCATGCTTACATTTGATGCAATTTTTTAATATGGCTGCACTTCATGTAAGCCATCTTTATAACATTTCAATCGCTCTACAATACTCCACTCAAACAATACCTACATCCAATAAAGGCCATCATTCCACCGAAAAATCCAAAATTAATTTAAAATTCATATCATTCCACTCGATGGCATTTGTATTGACCACAATCCAACCAAAAAGCCATCACCCACAGAGCCTGACCGTACTTACAACCGCCTCATTCATCACCACCACCGTCACCACCTTCACCATCGCCCTCGTACTGCTCTGCAGCAGGGACGGATATATCATAAATCGCTTCCATTTCCACCCTCTTGTTACAGAACAAGACCAGAACGGAGCAAAGCAGCAAGAAATCCCATTCAGAAGCCAACCGCCGAACATTGTTTGATTTTCCAATGTTAAATTATGGCCTAATAACAACCATCAGGAACTTCGGTACGCAATCACGGAGCAACCAACAACGTCACAGTGTGCTACAAGAACCAAAAAGAAGGGGTGCACTGCCAGGGTAAATTCGACGAACCCTCTTCCTCGGTCGGTGAGCATGTTTCTCTTATTGTTTTCCCGCTACACCTCGTCACCTCCGGAAGAGGTTACCGAGTGGGAAAGGAGATAAAAATTGAAATCAGAAGGACTCTTATTCCGGCACAGCTGGACGTTCCATTTTCGAGGGTGGACTGGTGTGGGAGCGTCATGTTCTGAAGATTTTTTTTTTTGCATTTGGATGAGGATGCAACATACGGGAAGATGCTCCGCTTCAGGTTTTTGCAAACGGACACTAGCACTTGGACACAGTGACCGCTAAGTGGTGGCCATTTAGGGATATAATTTATAGAGCTGTCATGGCAAGAACTAATCGCCATGTGCTAAATGACTACTTTAGTTTTTTTTATAGTTTACCATTTGTAAACTACATGCAACTACTAAATTTGCTCGGTCAGTTAAATTTTCGTACTTACGGACAGAATTCCTTTGCACTTTATAATCAGCAACAAATCTAACAGGTCCTTAATTAGAAATAATTTTAATGAAAATCACCTCTATTTGCTGCCCGGAACAATATTAAACTTTCCTGTCGTCCAACTGAGTAGGGGAGTAGCAATGATCGATGTATGGCATTGCACTCGTTGATACATGTGTTCAATGTTCAGTACCCATGCACGCCAGCAGGACACCATCCCGGGACAGAGTGGGAACGGAAGTTGCAAAGTCGATGATTATTGGAAAATTACCCGTTATGTCATTTATTTGACCAGCGAAGCGCGAGGGTTGTCGGTCAGAGAGATAATGAAATCTGATTTGGGGGAGTCCTCCATATGCGTGCAATGCATCGTTCTAAATTATGCGGTTGTCGTGTTTTGAGGGCGTTTAGATATGTGTTGCATCGCTGGCCAATCGAACCTGATGGGAATCAAGTCGTACAAATTGCGGGGGATTATGTCCGAGCAATCTGTACTTTCCACTGGAATGAAGTTATTTAATTAATTCAAATTGATTGCATAATTGCACTGAAATTGATGAGCAATAAACGAGGGATTTTGAACATTCATTTCCCGATCAACACGGGTCCAAGTTTGAACAGATGCTTCTGTTTGCAAAGCACAGGATGAAACCTCACCTAATTAGTTTGAGTACTCTACTCCCAATAGCATTGGCACAGAAGTTAATTCGGTAGTGCCAAGTTTGTTTAGGACGTTCAACTCCTTGCTTCACCCGGACCGGGACCGGAGGAGAGTTTCAAGAGATTTTTGACATTTGCTCGTTAAACGAATGGCACGCGCGCGCGCCTTTTTTGCTCCGCTTCCCAGGAGGAAAAAGTCACAAACATTTGACAAAAAACTTAGACACCCATGAGTGAACCTGAGAAAACAAACCCAAACAGGAGAAAGGAAGCATCAAGATCAAACAAAGCAACCCTGACAGTTTGCTTTGATTTCTATCACATTTCCGCGGGATCGACCGAGCATCATCTCTCATTCGAAAGGAAGGAAGGTTCATTAGAGAGTGAAAGTTGAAGAAACTGCCACCGGCAGCTTCGAAAGGTGAGTCTCATCCCATTTCTTGCTGCCACGTTCTTTGATGGATCTCCAAATGGTACCGTTTCTTTGAACGGAACGGTTTTTCAAATCAGACAAAAAATCTAATTAAAAAATATCAATATATGATTGACAGTTCATTCCATTTCGGTTGGCTTGGAAGCAGTATTTGATTACTATTTTGGTGCCATCGTAGCAGCCGTTGCTTGCCGGGTAAATGATGTTTTGTTTGCAGATCGGTTCAAAGATCGGTCCTACCTGGAAGATGTTAGTTTTGTTGTGAGTTGCTGAACTACTGATACTGCTGTTACTTGCTTATTGATGTACATGTAGTAAGCTATGGAATTTGATACTAGGGGCATCCCGCTCTAAACTTTAGTGCTAATATACATTAAATATGTTTAAATCTCTCATAAGTATTCTTAAGTATTTTTAATGATTTTTAATTTCCATCGTAGGTACCGGTTGCTAGTGTTGTTGTTTGTTGTAGTAAGCCCCGTCATTTTTACTATCGTCATTTATGAAATGAAATGATGTTTTAATCTATTTTAATTGCAATTAACTTATTTTAATTGGTATATGTATTTCAATTATGCTTATCAAATAGTGTAAAAATCGTGTGTTATTCGAATTACTGGTGGTTTAGAGTAAAGAGGTTCTAGAACGTTTCTAGTTTTGAGCAGACTTTCCAGTGCGCAATCATGAATTTGGACTCCTTCACAGAGCTGTTCCAGATTTCCAAGAACCGTTGATTGACATGGCAGACCCAAGAATGTAACCATGAGTATTAGCACAAGCTTTGCAAGTATGGAGAAGAATAAGTTCTTGGCTATGCCTATACAGGTCATGGATACCAGGGTTACGCTGCGCATTTGCCTATCGAACTACGATGATGAAGCGAACCTTTTACAGTCGGAAATTGTACTGGTTGCAATACGCTTTTCGGGGAACATACATCGGAAAACGGAGTTAATTAGCATTTTGCTAGTAGTCGATGTTTTCATTTGAGCATAAGCTTCCCAGTTTTAGAAATTGGAACCACTAAGGTGCTGGTGATTGAGGATTTCAAAAACACTAGCACCGTTATCATTCTGATCCGTAGTGGCAATGAGATTATTCCGGTTGAATCGAAGCGTTTCATGCGAGACTTATACAGCTCGATCGTTCCAGAACGCGACATGTAAAAAAAGTTGATTTTTTAGTTGTTTTTTATATAAAAGTTTAAACAATCGATACTTATTTATGCACATGTCATGTGTTAAATTAAATTGATTTAATTTGAGTCTACAATCGTTGCTGTAGAATCAATGAAAAAATGGATTCGACATCAACACATAGCAGATATGGCTTATCAATCATGTCCAGCTCTAATCACTGTGCAACAAGACTTTCTAGGACTGAGAAAATTCACTTTATTTGACTTTCTCGTGGACCCCTGAGTAAAAGTCTCGAACAAACTTATACCCTAACACATCTTATTTTTTTGGTACCGCCCTCTTTATGAATTTTGGTATGTTGTCCCAATGTCGGTTGTATACTGCCTAACTAAAGCATGTTACGACATTGCCGTCCAGGAGTTTTTTGTAGGAAATGACTTGAGAAACATTTTTTTAGAACATTTAAAAACGATATCTCGTTGTCTTACGTTTGGGTGATTTTTCAAACTGAGTACCCCCCTAAAAATCTAGAATTCATGTAAATTCACTGTACTAAAACTATAGTAAAGGGTGATACGGTCAAAATTTGGTCAATATCAACTTGACGTATTTCTTTCAATTTTGCATTTAAAAAACCTGAACACCCCTCATTTTGAAGGTGTGTGTGTGTAGAATGTTGCTCCTATTTTGATTTTGGAATTCACTCTTCAGTTGTCAAAATGCCGTCCAAGCAAGAAGAGCAGCGTATCAAAATTTTGCACGCGCATCGCGAAAATCCGAGCTACTCGCACGCAAAGTTGGCAAAATCGCTAAAAGTTGCCAAATCAACCGTTACAAATGTAATTAAAGTGTTTGGGGAACGTTTGTCGACATCCAGAAAGTCTGGATCGGGGGGAAATCGAAAACCGGAAGCCGCTGAGACGACAAAGAGAGTTGCCGGTAGTTTCAAGCGAAACCCTAACCTCTCTCTCCGAGATGCCGCAAATAAGCTGGGTGTATCGTCTACAACCGTGCATCGAGCCAAAAAACGAGCCGGACTATCGACTTACAAGAAGGTAGTGACTCCAAATCGCGATGATAAACAAAATACGACGGCCAAAGCGCGATCCCGGAGGCTGTACACGACGATGCTGACGAAGTTTGACTGCGTGGTAATGGACGACGAAACCTACGTCAAAGCCGACTACAAGCAGCTTCCGGGACAGGAGTTTTATACGGCAAAAGGAAGGGGAAAGGTAGCAGATGTTTTCAAGCACATGAAACTGTCAAAGTTCCCAAAGAAATATCTGGTTTGGCAAGCCATCTGTACCTTTGGTTTGAAAACCAGCATTTTCATAGCTTCCGGGACTGTCAACCAAGAAATTTACGTGAAAGAGTGTTTGAATAAACGTCTGCTGCCTTTCCTGAAGAAACACGGTTGTTCCGTACTGTTTTGGCCGGATTTGGCATCTTGCCATTACGGTAAAAAGGCCATGGAGTGGTACGCCGCCAACAACGTGCAGGTGGTTCCCAAGGACAAGAACCCTCCCAACACGCCAGAGCTCCGCCCAATTGAGAAATACTGGGCTATTGTCAAGCGGAACCTAAAGAAGACCAAAAAAACTGCTAAGGGCGAGCAGCAGTTCAAGGCAAACTGGCTTTCTGCGGCGAAGAAGGTGGACAAGGTGGCTGTACAAAATCTGATGGCAGGGGTCAAGCGTAAGGCCCGGCAATTCGGATTTGGAAAAGCGGAAGCCTAACTGAATATTTTTCCTGAATTTTATACTAATTGAACTTGAAAAAGAAATTTAATTTGATTTTTTAAATAAACGATTTCACCGATTTACACGCGTTTTCCCTTGACCAAATTTTGACCGTATCACCCTTTATGTGCTGGTGTGTTGAGATTTTCATAAAATACACTGGAGTCGCTTTTTACGCGGTTTTTTACACGGTTTTTTTTTACGCGGTTTTTTTAACGTGGATTTCAGAATTTACACGTTTTTTTACGCGGATTTCGGAATTTACGCGGATTTTGGTATTTTTACGCGGAGTTTGGTTTTTTTACGCGAATTTCAGAATTTACACGTTTTTTTTACGAGGATTTCGGAATTTACGCGGATTTTGGTATTTTTACGTGGAGTTTGGTTTTTTTACGCGGATTTCAGAATTTACCCGGATTATCGTTATACACTAGAGTCGCTTTTTACGCAGTTTTTTTACACGGTTTTTTTTTACGCGGATTTTGGAATTTACGCGGTTTTTTTACGCGGATTCCGGAATTTAGGCGGTTTTTTTTTACGCGGGACGTATCACCCGCGTAAAAAGCGACTCCAGTGTAATTACCACAATGGTCGTATTGTGAATTTATATAGATTTTAGATTTTTGAGGGGGGGTGTCCAATTTGAAAAATCACCCAAACGACGTAAGACGGCGAGATATCGTTTTTAAATGTTCAAGAAAAATGTTCCTCTAATTGTTCCCTACAAAAAACTCTTGGACAGCAATATCGTAACATGTTTTAGTTTAGGCAGCACACGACCATCATCGGGACAACATACCAAAATTCATAAAGAGGGTGGTACCAAAAAATTAGGACGTGTTAGGATATAAGTATGTTCTAGACTTTTAATCAGGGGACAACAGGAAAGTCAAATATGATTAATTTTCTCAGTCCTAGAAAGTTGTGTTGTTCTTATAATTAGGAAAGACCAATAATATTTTTAAATTGAATAAAATAACAATTTTTTTATTTTTTTATTTTAGTCATTTTAACGCTCTTGGGTTATTCGTGACTTGTCTGGGGGTGAGATTTGAACTCGTGACTTTGGCGTGAGAGGTATGTATTCTAACCACTATGCCGGGGTCGCCCCATAAAATAACAATAACGTATGATTAAAATCATCGAATTGAGAGTGTTTTCATTCTTTTGGGTTGTTAAAAAAATTAATTTATGGAAATCTCAACATACTAGCACATACTATGGTTTTTACAGAGAATTTACATGAATTCTTGATTTTTAGGAGGGTACCCAATTTAGAAAAATCACCCTGGCGAGGGGTAAGACAACGAGATATCATTTTCCAATGTCCTAACAAACTGGTTCTCAAGTCATTTTCTACAAAAATCTTTTGGACGGCTATGTCGTAACATGCTTTAGTTAGGCAGTATACAACCAAAATCGGGACAACATACCAAAATTCATAAAGAGGGTGGTACCAAAAAATTAGGACGTGTTAGGGTATAGGTATGTTCAGGACTTTTACTCAGGGGTCCACAAGAAAGTCAAATATGGTCAACTTTCTCAGTCCTAGACAAAAAAGTTCAGATTTCTTGCACAGTGTAATGGTTTAATAGATGAGAATTGACTATTCCAAATCCGAGGAAATGTAGTTCATATTTACAACAATTTTAATAGTGATATAAACATTCATTCATGTAAACACGTATTTCATTTCACGCAACCGCGCAACTTGTAAACAATGTTCTCTACAACAATGGGCTTTTGCATACAATATTTGCTACATTGCATGAAATGTTTAAAAACTTTACATGATATATAATGTAAACTTATATAATATGTGACGCTCCATTTATGAGCATCATATTGAACAGAAATTTACACTACTTTTTCGAACAGTATATGTACGGAAAAGTGACATAATTCTGCGCAGCTCCTAATTCCGTGCACTTCGCTAAAATTTTGCAGTTTTTTACAGTTTTATCTAAATTTATATTTTTACCATGCACAAGTAGTTTATACCTACCATCATGTTCAATTAAATTCAAATGATATACAACTTCCAATTGTTTTATAAATTTTCAAACAAGCCCGGAATTAGGCCTGCGCAGAATTATGGCACTTTACGGTAGAATAAACACGTTCGGTGGGAAGTTACAAGATGCGACTCTTCAGATGCCACAATCTCAGTAACAAGTACAATGCGAATGGTGTGGGAAACCTTCACAACTTCTTGTTCAGGTTCGATATTCCTAAGAATTTTAAGTTAGTGTTACATGGCCAAATCATAACGGTCGAAAGGTATCTAATCTTATAACGCAACGATCGATAAAACCAAACGAACAACGAGGGGAAGGCTTCCATAATTGTCAACCTGACTTCTTCCTGTAACATGTCGAACAGATCATGCTAAATACGCATCAAAGTGGGATATATTTAATAGTGCAGGAATAATGCACTGAGATATAACGATTCTTCTCCACTTTAATTTATAGGTGAATCATTTTTGCAATGATCTTCTCTTATTTGAAGACCATATCTTGATGACTACAATACAAAAAGTAACATTTATAATAGCTGTTAAAGCTTAAAATATTAACACTGCAGTTTTCAAATATTCACACAAAATCCTTGACGACATCCGATAAATAAACAGCTAAAGGGTGTTTAGCAACGGTGGTAACAACCTAATGCAAAATATAGGATAAGTATTTTTAAGTATTGCCAGGTATCTTATGTATTTGTAAGAACTTTCTGAGTATAATGCGAGAAACATAAAGTGTGGGATTCCTCTAGCTCAATTATATACTATCAATGGGCGATCTTGGATCGAAACACAAAAGATCGATTCTTTTGGTTAGATAAATCAATTTTTTGAATCGATCTCAAACACGACAAAAATCGACTGGATCGATCCTTTTGATTCGATTTTTGTTTAGACCCAACAAAAAAAAAATCAGTGCATTTGCATTTGCAATTCAATATTGACCTGTACCTGGAGTCTTCAGCTAACGTTCGGGCAGTTAAAATTGTTTTTGAGCAGCTCTATAATACCGAAAGAGTATACGATGATTGCATACATCTGTCCCCCTACCAAATCAAACCGGTGGCCTGTGGGATATTCATGACAAAATGGTAAAGCAAGTTATTAATCTACAAATGTACAAACATTCACTTTTTATGACATATTTCAGGTTCATCAGTCCTCTGCTTTGTCAGAACTGGATCACCATGGGAGCATATCGGCAGAATTACAAAATTTCTTGCATCAGCCTGTTTTCACACGTTCTGTCGATCCTTTTCGAGCATTGGAGAAAATCCGTAGTATATATCTTCATGTATACCCCATTGCTCGAGACTATTTATCAAGAATACTAACAAGGATTAGGATATTCTTCAAAACTGGTGAAACAACTAAGAATCGATATCGGTTCAATGCAAAACGCATGGCTCAATTAGCTTTCTTGGGATCCCTCTCGGATGAGTTTTGGGATATCTGAATTAAGTACTTTCTGTACTTTCCTGCTTTTACACTGCGACCATCTAATCGTTTTGTTTCATATGTTAATCTTTCGTTTTTTAAATCTTTTATTTAATACCAATAAAACGAATATTATAACCTGTTAAATCACTTACCTAATCAAGTATGGTGAGCAAAAACTTCCACATGTCAAATTAAATCAAAATAGTCATTTACTATATTCTCACGTACACCATCCGGTAAACCCGAGCAAAGTAAAATATCAAATTGATAGCAAGCTCTATTACTCGGTTATCACTTTTTGATAACTGAATATGTTATCTTTATGGTTGAATTAACAGCCAACATAACAAAAATGATAACAAAAAAATGCTCGTTGGATATCACAAAAATAACTTATTTTGTTATCATTGATAATATCTTGATAACAAATTCTGTAAGCCATACAAATTTATTCCATAAATTTCAAATCATGCTATCATTTTGATATCAAAGCCCCTTACGCTGATAACTGAAATATGATCAGGGATTAAAAGCATTATTTTTTATTGTTGTAATGCGAATAATATTTAAAGTTTTGAACTAACCTTGCATCGTTAATAAATATAAAGTGAATTTTTCATGATAACAACTGATAACAAAATTGATAATGGCTGATAACTAAATAAGTCATGCAATAACAACTGAAAACAAAATGATATCTGGGATAACAAGACTTGTTATCTAGATGATATCGGGTTGTTATTCTACTTTGCTCGGGATACCACTCTTTTTGAACTGTGATCCATAGTTGATCCTTATTTGAAAATGCTTGACCAGATAACTTTCTTTTAAACTCGTTCCATAAATTTTCGATGGGGTTGATGTCAGGAGATTGGCTAGGCATTGAAACAATAAAAATAGTGCTTTTAATCCCTAATCATATTTCAGTTATGAGCGTAAGGCATTGATATCAAAATGATAATATGATTTGAAATTTATGGAATAAATTTGAATGGCTTACAGAATTTATTATCAAGATATTATCAATGATAACAAAATTAGTTATTTTTGTGAAATCCAACGAGCAATTTTTTGTTATCATTTTTGTTATGTTGGCTGTTAATTCAACCATAATGATAACATATTCAGTTATCAGAAAGTGATAACCGGGTAATAGAACTTGTTATCAATTTGATATTTTACTTTGCTCGGGATGCTATACCAAAGGAAATTTTTCAGTGTTTGGTTGAGTCAATGCCTAGAAGATTGAACAAGGTTCTACTTAACAATGGAGGGCACAGTGGTTACTAAGCGTCATTAGTCTAATAAAACTTATACGATTATTTTCAAGCTTTCTATATTATAGTTTTATGCAACACATCTTTTTCAAAGACCAGGCATATTTTATGTTTTATTCTAATGAGTGAGTCATTTAATGTTTCAACTTTGAGTTTTCTCGTGCAATTACTTAATTCTTATCACACTGTCAAATGCTTAACTTTAAAGTCAAATAAACATTTAGTTTTGCCTACTCCTATTAAAATGACCAGCAGTGATGTATGTTATACTCACAACATTTACTGCGTACGTACTACACAATTTATTTCTTAATGATATCAATCATCACACTAAATGACTATTATAGGTGAAATGTCATAACAAGATATCTAATGTAACGTAATATCAACTCTACACTGAACTTGGCTTAATTTGCACCAACTTTCCTATGATCCGTTATATTTGAAATATTTTTGTGCCATTTTGAAAAATGAATCGATTCAAAAGATCGATTCAAAAAGATCGATTAAAAATGATTGATAAAATCGGTGAAACGATTATTTTCAAAAAAAAATCGATTCACTAAGATCGATTCTTGCCTTAAGATCGCCAAAGGCTATTATATACACAGTTCAAAAAGTAGTGTTAATTTCTGTTCAGTATAATGTACATAAATGGAGCGTCACATATCATATTAGTTTACATTATTCCATTTCCAACATTCCCGTAGACCATTACTTCATCTTCTCGGGTAGTCTCAGTTCGATTCGGTCGATGAAACCATCTTATTTCCCTTCAAAGGTAAAGCTTGGTACGCAGCTGAAAAGTAATGACGTTTTTACGTACTACGGGACAGGACACGGAATGCTAAAGAAATTACTTTTCCTTACCTTTTCTTGACCCAGAACGCAGTTCAAAAGAAATCAGTAAAGGAAAGATCGATTACATTAGGTGAATCGATGATCGACATGAAGGTGGCGCATTCCACTGAAAATAAAATTTCGTTTATACAACGAAATCGCTCGTTTGTTCTACGAATTTATTCGTTGTTTTCTGCAACGAAATGGATTTGTACATTGTATGAAGCTAGTTTCGTTAGAACTGCCACATTCGCTATCGCTACACCCAACAAGCGGGCCACAAGTGTTGGTTGTGGAAACCGAAAAATGTGGAGTGTGTTAGTGAGGATGGGTAAAAATAACTTCATTATTGTAAGGAATAAACATGACAAAAATATAAAAATAGGCTTCAGACCGGACTCGATTCATGAACCTTGCGATAGCCTGATTTGTGCCTTATCCATTACTCTATCTGTGCTACGAGAAAGGGAAAGACTAAAGGCAAATAAGAAGTAATCATGGAGCGGTAATTCGATTTCGTGTATGTATTTTTTTTCCTCTGACATAAAACCACCGTGAGTTGTTAGTTTGTTTGTACGAAGATGAATTTGTATATTCTACGACCTAAGGCGTAATATTGTCATTGCGCCAGATGACAGGGAAAACGAATGTTTCGTACCATTTACGAAAGATGTGTTGTATGTACGATATTCATTTTTACGAAACGGTTTTCAGAGAAATAACAAAAATACATTTTCAGTGTTCTGAATGCAATATCACTTTCCTTGCGGAATAATGGTCTGATCAATTATTCCGTTAGGTAATTTTAACGTTTTTTTTTTGTAAAAATGATGTTTTGGATGCATTTTAACAACATAAAAACTGATAATTGTTGATTTTAAAATTAGACGACACCCACTATGATCTCAAAATTTACCAAAAGACACCTCCCTATAGCTGTCAAATTTACTTTTGGGAATATTTCTCAAAAATTACTTTTCCGTTTTCTTTTCAGCTGCGTACCAGGCTTATGCGAGCAGATAAGTGTGCTGGTCGAAAGCTCATATATGATTGCCTTTGTGTGGGTCCCCTCACATTGCTCAATCCCAGGCAATGACGGTAGACTCTCTCGCAAAAGTTGGCGGGCAGAAAGGCGAATTGTTAACAGGCAAATTCTACACGATGAATTTTACCTTAGTGCGTGAGAGTACCCTTTCGGTGGTTACATTCAATTATTCCTACACGCAAACCAAAAATCTATTACAATGAATGTTAGTTCCGTTTCCTATCATCCTCTGTTCATGAACATCGCAGCGAATGTTAGAAGTTGACCTTACAGGCGATGTAATGGTTTTTTTTGTCTTTTTCATTTCGTGTTCTATCTACGCTTTCGACTATACCAGTACGCTTGTAGAACGACGCACATTGTAGAACATTGTAGAACGACGCACACACTTGCCTCGAATCTCTCCAGCAGAAAAAGTCGAGTATGCGAAAAAATGAGCGCTTCATGTTTGCTTTTAGGCTATCTATATTCAGGAGCATGGAGAGAGTAGTGGAGAAAGCACAGGTCTGATAATCGAAGCGTTCTTGGTTCGAGTCCAATCGGATTCCTATTTTTTTCGACATAACTAATTTACCTCACTAATACACTCTACATTTTTCGGTCTCCAATTTTCTTGCATTGGACCGCAGCTAGGTATATCGCATCCTCGGTGCATGCGGTCTCCACTAACATTCTCTGATGATGAATCCCACATAATTGTAAGCGAATCTTACATCCCTCGGTTGGGTGTTTCTTTGAGAGCGTGGTTTAAAAGGTTGACTTTATTCACGTGATAAGTATACTTATGCCCAAACACTACTCGCTAGATGCACATCTCGATAGAATAAACCTCGCGGACAGCAACATCTGGCGATATAGAACCGGTTACGATGACATCGATCATGCTGTTTGGCAATGTGTGGATAATGACGCCGCCAGAGAGTGACTTTTGAATACCTTCAAGGCCCAAAAAAGACAACCCTATGTCCCTATCAGATTGGGAATCCGCGATCTCTGCTATATGCAGTGTTTCTGAAAATGTCTAGTATAAGAATTTAATTTCTTTATATTTTGTTTCTCTGACCAGTGGGGACAAAACAAACAATATTAACTTTTGTTTGTCTTGTCCCCAATGGTCACCATAGCCGGTCAAACTCCAGAAGAATCTAGAACCACACTACCGTTTAAACTGACGACAACTCTCTAACGAGACAACGAAATCCCACCACCAAGCTCCTCCCCTGATCCTATCCTTCGACAATGTATCCTAGCCTCGGGTGAGCCTCGAGTATTGAGTCCAACTCCTACTGAAGATAGAAATAAGTGAATTTTGTTACAAACAATGAGCAATGAATTGTTGGCTCCGTAAAGCTAACGCGATTGAGCCTTACAAATAAAAGAACTAGATAAAAAAATACCTATACCTAGGGCAGTGGAGAATTATTTCACGTCGAAAAATTCTGACAATATTTTGTGGTTGTTGAATCGGCTTTGGATCGAAAACAAAAATTTCAAACAATATGCTTACTCTTTTTACTCTTTTTTCGTAACGAAGTTAAAATGCAACCCTCAACTGCCTTAATAAACATATTCTAGCTAAAGTACAAGAATGGTTTGGGAAAAATTAAGAGCAGTCGATTTTATTATCTCAAAACATATGCATAACTTTCGGACGAAACAATTCAACCACTGTCATCGACGTCGATGTTTCGATCCAAAAAAAAACAAATTCCCACATCCTAGAATCGGAAAGGCAAAGGATCTAGCCCTCATCCTCCATCCGATTTTCATTCGCCTTTCAATCCCAACAAAGTGAGAGGGATCGACCGACGGTAATAAATGACCAGCAATTTTAAACTTTAATCTGGAAGAAAATATTTTTCCTTCGTGTTTCATCGAGTGCTGCGAAAGGCAAACATTATCACTTCCTTTGGCTTCGGAAGGACATCCAGCCAGGATGGTCTCCATAACAAGCGCTGTATCGGATGGTGAGGAGTGCCGAAGAGGGAAAACTTTGTCCTGTTGGACGAGTTGGTCGATTATCCTTAACCATGTGTGCCTGTGTGTTTCAAGATAGAGGGGGACTCCGAAGTGGACAGTGGCCGGTTTGAGTAGTTTTTTTTCTTGCAAGGATAGAAGAATTGGAAAGGTTGAGGATAGTTTGAAGGAATGTGAGGTTGTGTGTGAGCTTGGTATTTGGTTGTAATTTATGTGAATGGATGAGTTTGAAGTTTTTGGCTGGGCAAGTTTTGCGAATCGTGCAAACGGGGTTGTCGAAATGAATCTGGTGAATCGTGTGGATAATTAATTCCGAGCCAAACGGTGTGTGCATGTTTAGTTTTCGGGGTTGTCATCGGCGGAGGGAACTTCGAGTAGGATGGAATGTGTTGTCTTTCCTGAGAAAGGGTCAGTCCAGATGGTTGGGCTAATGTTTCGATGATCATAAATTATGTTTTCAAACAGAAAACCGTTGCTAATGTTTTTCCTGTTTGGAAAGTCACCTTTTGTTTAATCACCTTTTTAAAAGTCTAATGATAAGCATATTTTCCTCACAATACATTCTTATCAAAGACAAATTTGTGTCTCACCTGTTGAAAATTATAGCAATCACTTTTGAAACTGAATACTTAAAATTCGCAGAATTTTGCCTTCTGGCAACATTCTGTCCATCAACCTCTAAAAACACAATCCACTAATTAGATAATTAGATGAAAAAAATTACTTCTGAAATATCGACACAAAATCATACCTATGTTGCACCACAGCTTCCATTGTGTATCAATCTGCCAGCTTCCGCTTGCGCGAACCCCTAAAATCTGCTAATATGGATTAACCCCTTCAAAAGCAGAGCAAAACGGATCCCATTCTGTCTCGGTTAACCACCACCATCCAATTCAATTTTCCATCTCTCAGGCCCTTTAGGCAACCTCTGTCGAGACAGGGGCAGCATCGAACAACTGGAGAAGATGATGATGATGTTGATGTGAGGGAATATGAATGGGTTCGAGGAGCTAGAATCCAATCACCCCGAGGCCAAATTAAATGAGCGTGGTCCTATAACTTTTGCACTCCCATTAACAGGAGGGGACAATCCTTCTTCAGAGTGCACCGACGATGGTTGCGCGTTGATCTTTTGGTCTGACTCGATGCTGACATTGTGTAACCGATTGTGTTGGGATGTGTTAATAATCAGGTTCGTTTCCTCGGAGACATAAAAACCCCAACCCCTTGTGGCAGGATTTCTTTATTTGTGTGTTTCAGGATGATGCAGTTTTGAGCTGTCAGATGTAACAAAGGATTCATCATGAACGAATGTACTTTCATTTCAATGCTGTGATCTGGAATATAGATAATTTCAAGCTAAAATTTAATTAACAGTGGCGTTGTAAAATGGCTTTATTTGAATGATTGGTTTATTTTCGATGCGGAATAGATTCATAATCAGTTCATGATAATCATTACAAAATGAGTTTTTATGTATGCCCACTGACTTTAATGCCTATATGGATGATCAGACCAATTCGAGTTGATGTTAAATTAAGTTTGTATTGTATGTATGTAAGGTAGCCACCATCCCTTCAAAGATCTTGTCTTGTATGCAGCTCCACTTAATAGCAAGATCAATTTGAGCTATCGATCTGAATGCACAATATCGCTGTATGAAGGGCCAAAAACGGAGGTGCGGACCCGTAAGCAGAGACACTTACACGAAATCCACGGAAATTTAAGAATCTCCTTCCAACGATACGATCCAACAAATCGAATAACACAATTCGCAGTACTTATTAAGCGTAGTCTCAGCATGTTCTCATTTGTGAATCCACACATCTGCGTGGATGACGTGAACACGGAGTAGAATAGAGGCCACTCTTCCAACGTTCCACTGAATTCAGGTAGATCCTTAGACACCGCCTGTCGAGCTGCAATTTGGCTCCGATTTAGAATACAGACCGGCTCCTCTGGAATTGTAACTGGTGTGCCTGGTCTCGGATTGCCTGATCGAATCGGTGTCGAGCGCTGGCCAGGAACGAACTGGTTGGCTTCCTCCAGGGTACCCAAATTCATCGAAGGGACGAAAGATGGTCTAGCATGGCTCTGTGGCTGCATCTGTTGGCGGTAGTACAAGTCATGGCGCGGGTCATCACTTCGTGTGCTTGGATTTAATTCCGGAACGTAGGAAGATCCTGCACCAGCTACTGGTTCCCGAATCTCTTGACGACGCTGGCGATGGCACATATCCGGTATCGTTCCAGGCATGAACACTGTACCGTTCTGGGGATGTGAAGCACGACGTTCATTCGACGAAAATTGCTCAAACTGAATCCTTGGCACGGTCGAAATGGATTGTGGTTGTCCAATAATAGGATGCTGGGAGCTTTGCCAGAAGCGGTTGCACTGAGCACCTAGATCCAACGGTTGCATGAACGGCTGCTTCGTATGTCGTACAGACTGTGACAGACCACTCTGGTGGGGCTGACCGAGCTGAACATTGCGAAGAATTGATGGATTTCGCTGACGCTGGACGACATCCGGAGCTCGGTGCTCCTCGGGTCTCTCCGATGTGTTCGGTGTTTGCCCATCTGCCTCCTCTACTGCTAATCCGGAATCTTCACCGTGGAGTTCGGTTTCGACTAACCACTGCTCGATCTTGGACATGTTGTCTTCGACGTCATCAGCCTCCGTAGATGTCTCGCTTCCATAAGCCGTCAGCTACCAGCAGGGCTAGATGACTTCTTCGGCATTATAAAAGAATTTTATAACTTGTTGCGGAGTCAGCGAAACTACACACTTAGATTTTTTTGCCGAGATGGGCACCACCGAGCAGCTCTGCATTTTATTTGGCTGGAAATTCAGCGAAAAGTATGTTTGTTAGCTGAAATCTCGGCAAAATTCCCGTTTGTTAGCTAAATCTCGGCAAGTTTTTCACTGAGATCCAGCAAAATAAAATGCCGAGCTGCTCGGTGGTGCCCATCTCGGCGAAAAAATCTAAGTGTGTAGGAACCAAATTTCATCAATTTATTCACAAAGAGAAAGAAAATTATAAAATTCCTGCGGAAGAAACCTTGAGTATAAAAAATACGATCCTACAGATTATGTTTTGACTTACTTTTAGTGTTTCTAGTCTCGTACTACTCTCTCACAACAATTATAGCGTTCGTATGTCCTGGATCTAACGATCTGTGTAGGTGTACATAATATGTGTTGAGTGTTTTACCATATAAGTAGATTTAAATAGTATTAAGAAAAAGCTTCTCACCTGGGAATACCGTGATAATTAGCATTAACCGGACTTCATTTGCCTATTTCTCAGCGCTTTTCGATCTCCTTTGTCTAGATATAGTATAGTATACAATAGTTTAAGACAACTTCACTTTTATTCCTTTTTTCTGTCCTTACCTAGATTTAGTTTCTTGTATTTTTTTTTTAAAGCACTACTCTAGACTTTAGAATTTTACAAATTTAGCTTTAAGTTAGACTAATTAACTTTTTATTTAGTAGTAAATAATCTCCGTAGAGGAATCAAGTTCACTTGTTTACGTTCACTTAAATACAATCGCGACCTTATTGATCCTTTTCTCCTGCACCGCAGCTGTTGACCTTTTTTGTGACGTTTCCAATCCCTTGTTCAGCGCTGGGTGTGGTGCACAGTGGTACAGCGTCGAATAGAGGCACAGGTGACTTAGTTTCCGACGGGGCGCAATCAACAGACTTCATAAACCTTCAAGTTGCATCGTAGTGGCACCGGTTGTGTAGTGTTAAGTGTGATTGCTTCTCATCTAAATGGGCCTGGATTCAATCCCAGTCGGCACTGCCGGGATTTTCTGAGGCATAACATCTCTGATCACGCCTTTCTTCGGAAAACATTCTAGAAAATTCAGCAAAGTTTAAAAAAAAAACAGCGCAGAAGTTCATTAACCTTCCTAGAACTTCAGTAAAATTTATTTGAAAATGAAACTTAAGATAATTTTGTTGAACTTAGCTACTTTTGTAGCAGTTCGGAAAAAATGCAGACAGGGCACTTTTAAGAATTATGACAACTTCGTAGAAGTTAAGGTGATTACGTAGAAATTACAGGAACTTCGTGCTGAGATTTTTTTAATGTGATTCCTTGTAGAGTCCACAAATGACCGCCACGTAGGCTATAAATGCACTTCCACTTCGAATTTGCAACTACACAAAGCTCGGAAATTAGTGCTCCATTTCTTTTGAAATTGCTTTTTCATTCTTCGTGGAGTAACAATTGAAATGTTGCACCTGTCGTAGAAGCTGCTATTTGTGCACTTAAAGTTTCGAAGTGGATACGAGAATAAGGATGTAGCAGCGAATCATCTTAATTTAGCCAAAATTGTAGAAGCTGAGAAAATGTTGTAAAAGTTAAAACAACTTCATAGAAGCTCAGCAAGTATTGTAGAAGTTAACCATGTGCTTCAGAACTGCATGCTTTGATTTGGGAACTTACTGGATGTTTTGGAAGTTTTGTTTCGCTCAGATCTCGAAAAAATCGTAGAAAAGGTTCAAGAAAATATGAAACTTAGAAATGATGGTAGCTTGTATAAGATGATGACATTTACAGGATGTAAACCTGAGGAAACTTTGTATAGTGAACAAGAAATCTCGGCGCTGTAATATTCATCGGCAGCGGCGGCGTGGCGAGGCAGAGCAAATGATGTGATCTGTGTTAATATGTGCATCACCCTTTATCTTTTTTTTTATCGATCCGTCATCTGGTTCATCTCTAGGAAATTAGATCAATAACTCAACAAGAACCCGGAAATGATCTTGTTAGCTGTTTTGCATGAAAACTAAAACCGTTCCAATATCGAATGACATTTGCTTACTGAGTTGAGATTCCATCAAAACATAATAAAATAAAAATGTTCTTCAAACAATGCTGTTTGAAACCTAAGTGTATGAAAATTTTAATTAAAATGTGGACATTTTGAGGAAAAAGGAGGTCAAACAAAAATTGTTTGAAAGGGAGGACATGTTCTCCTTTAGGATTACCCTAACCATGCATTGTCATTGCATTAATCAATCGAAAACACAAAGAAACTTGTATCTTCACGAAGAGCCTCTTCAAAATCCATCACATATTTGCTACAAAGTCGGTTTTAAAGTTGTCATCAACTGAACAACCCCTTCATTGTCGTTACCTTCCAATTCTTCCCGCATGAGCACCTCACCCAACAACCGGCTAGATTAAATGTTACAGATGTCAAAGAGGCCTGTCACACTTTGACAGACTCCGATTTGTGCCCTCTCAGTTCCCAGTTGCAACCCATTCGTGTGCCGCAGCCGCTCTACTGCTATTGTTATTGCTCCTCCCGTTGTTGTCATCACGTCCTTGTCGTCATCCCAATGCCAGAAAAGAAGCAGCAGACGAAAATGAGATAACCCATTCATGGAATAGCGCGCGCGTGCTGCTTCCGAGAGAGCTCGGGGAAACCGGAAAACAAGAAATGATTTTTTATTGATTTTTCAACGTGCCGCAGCAGCACAATAAAGTGGTTTGCCGTTCTGGAGATTACTCCAGTTTTCGGTTCTTCCTCGATGTCCTTATTAGAAAATCAAGAGACGGGTTACGCTCCGGACTGGGACTTGGCACGCGCGCGTTCATCTCATTTCGGGGATGATGCTGTGTATGTGAATTCGAGTAAGGTAAGGGGTTGATTATTATTTATTCGCAGGGGAACATGTGTTGTGCACACACTCATCGTGTTCTGGTTTGTGTTTGTGAGTTATATGATCTTTTCGATAAAAATGAATGATGTGAGTTTGGCACTTGACACTCGACTGGGATTAATCGATTTTATGTTTAATTGATCGCTATTTGCAAGCTGACATGGAATTGCTTAGATAAAAGAGTCGCTGAAACATTGCTCATGTCATGCTAGTGGTCCATATAGCACCTCAGTTTCGCTCAAGTGACCATCATTCCACATTCAATGCCAAATCCATATTCTTACCTTGACAGTAGGTAAGCTGGCGGAAAGAGAGCGGTAACAAATTTTACCTATTTTGGCAACCTTTTTTAAAATTCCACATGCATCGGCACCTTTTTCCCTTGAAGGATATTCACACGATTTCCACCATCCGAATGCTAAAAAGGTATGCTCGCACACATATGGGACACGGTCTGACGGGAAATCACGTATGGTATGAAAAATATACTTTAATTTACCCAAAACCGAGCTGACATTTCCATGGGAAAATACCTTTTTGCGTTTCGATGGAATCGATGAAACCCGAAATACTGTCGAAAGTATTAGGCCACATGTTGTGACTAAACTCTTTCGGCGCCTTTTTCTTTCGCGTTCCTTACTAGAATGCTAGAAAGATTTAGGTTCTGCTTAATAATCACTCAAAAAAAACTATCATGTCGACCCCTTTCCCCTGCTTAGCCTTTGCAACCTTATAGGGTATTCAAAAAATGACCAGTGGTGACACTGATGACCTCCTCCTTGAAAAGAAAAAAAAAAAATCCCTTCGTCACATACATCATCGAGGAAGGATCATAATCCTTTTGCGCAATCCTTTTCCTATGCTGTTCGAATGAAAAAAAAATCTTGAAAAATGATAAATCGCCTAAACATTACCCAAAAAATTAAACAGAACCCGTCCTACCAGTAACACGTTACCTAGCTCCCGTCAGCGACGGGTCCCTTAAGGCGGATAGTCGAAAAAAAAACACGGTGCAATTTGAAAAATGAAGATCCGCACCACATTTCCTGCCACACCGGTTTCCTTCAGCGTGAACGACCATCCGTCTCGATCCGAGGCTAACTTTTCCCATGGATTGACCAATTTACGGCGGATTCGATGGTTTCTCTGGAAAAGATTTCTGGTTTTTCCTGATTTTCGTAATTGTGTTGGATGTTTTTAAAACTTGATTGAACGAACCTTATGCCGGGAAGCCGCCCATTCAACGATATTGCTCGAAATGCGTGAGAAAAGGGACCGACCGATGATGGTGAATGCGATTGTCAAACACTACTGTCTGGCCTCAGTCAAACATCGATATAATACTGTAGGTACCTACTGCAATAATAGTGGGCTTACTCATCGGCTGACCGAGCGGTGACTGATAGCAGCGACAAACGGTTGTTTTATAGCGTATCTATAAAATTACAGCAATAAATTGGAATGCACTTTTGAACGAACGTAATAAGTGATAGGTATGCAAATTTGCTGCATGCCGTTTGGTTTTACGGCTTCCAGTGATACAGCGGGGATTTATGTTTACACAACGAAGAACTGTGTTTTATCGCTTCAACTTAAGGGAAAATTTCAACGGAGGAAATTTAGCCTAATTAGTTCCAGGCGAAGATCGAGTGGGTCGAATGATTTTGTCCGGTAAGTAGCTCGGAAACTGGCTCAGCAAAGGAGTTAATCTTATGTGCGCATCAGATTTTTAATTTATGGTATTGTACACACTTAGAAATTATCGCCGACTTCGGTAATTTTTACCGAAATCTGAACAGCTGAACTTTTTGGTAAAATTTATGCAATTCAATTCAATTGCTTTTCAGCTACTTTGAAACTAAATCTCCACTAAAATTACAAGATTTGATCATTTAAACAAGGTTGAACATGTTTTGATATTATTTTCAAATTCAATAGCTTTTAAAATGAAGGTCAAAGTTTTACCGAACGTTTAGCTGTTCTGATTTCGGTAAAATTTACCGAACACGGAAACAAAATCTTAGTGTGTAAAGATGACATAGCGGTTCTCAAACTTTCTTTGAATTTTTTCAAGCTGAACATAAATAAATCCTTATTATCTCAAGGCTCTATAGTAAAAAATATCAAAATATTGTTCCACGGCAAAGTTTGAGTGGTAGGAAACAATTTTAATCCAATTCATATCACTTTTGTAGCAAAATATTGCTGAACACCAACAGTTTTGAAATTATTTAGTAGCTGCTTTAGTTTTTGTATTTTTTGCTTGTAAAATTCTTGAGAACGACTATGTAAAATTTAAAAGACCTGAAGTCATACCGAGCGTTCTTATCCAGCGAACGCACACAACGACACTGCAGCAAACTAGGGAGGCCGTACGGAAATTCTACAGTCCTCAAAATTTTCATTGACATTGACGCAATCTACGGAAAGAATGAAAGACGACTCTCTACTCGCAGAAGAAAACTATAATATAAGTAGAACTAGTCTTCCAGAAATCTCTTCGCCTTCTCATCAGAATACGACTTAAATTTTGATAAATAATAATAAAGAAAATATTTTGTCAACCAACGCACTTCCAATAATTCCTATAAATAGAATACGACTGAAATCTTGGTTTACTGTCAAAATTTTAATCGTATGAAAAGCCCAGCCAAAATGAAGAAAATATATAATAATTAATGCTCACCTTTTTCGGTAATTCTAGCAACTGAAACAAGCTGGGATGAAAGCGTTCAAAGTGAAGAAATCATGGGAAATGCATTTAATGTATTCAGAGACGTAATAACAAACGTAAACAATGGATATTTTAGCGATGGTCCCATTCTTTAGTTCCATAGGCCAACATTAAAGCCAATGTCTTACTTCAAACCATTCTATATTTTAGTACCTAAAAAACACTAGTGATTTAAGATGTCTTATGATGGGTATTGGCATACGTTAGAAACTGTCCACTTGTGTATTATGAATCTTGTATTATTTGAGATGTCACATGATGGGTGTAACACGTGGAAAGATGTGCTAAGGACAAGAGTCAAGACTGCCGAAAATGCACTGATTGAGGCCACGGCTGAAACACGGGAGTCGCCGAGGGGACCTCGAAATCCACACTCAAAGAAAAAAGAAAGGGAAACGGAAGAGGAAGAGGAGGTCAAAAAACACAAGAATGACCAGAAAGGCAGAAAGGAGTATGGAATGGCGTACTGTCGATAATCAGAAGGAGAAGCGAAAAAACAGAAAGAAAATGAAGTGAGCAGAAGAAAAAGGCGAAATCTAGGTCTCGTCGGGAGAGAAGTAAGGGCGATGCTCTGATTGTCGAGGTGTAGGAAGGAATGACGCACGCATCACTTCTCCGGAAATGGAGAGCTGACTCGGAGTTGAAGGAACTAGGGGAGAACGTGGTGACAACCAGACAAACCCACAATGGCGAGATGCTCTTTCTAGCTGACGAAAGATCCTTCGGTCAAGAGCTCATCGAAAAATCTCTAGGCGAGGAGGCGACGGTAAGAACTCTATCTCACGAGACAGTGGTCGAGGGCAGAAGGCTGGATGAGATCACATCAGAAACCGAGCTCAAAAGTGCGCTGAAGGTACAGTGCGATAAGGTAGATGTACTGATGACAATCTGCATGAGTAAGGCTTACGGTTGCACGCACACGGTGTCGATTGACGGCCATCGCAACAAACTGTTGGAGACAGAATAAGTCAAAGTTAGGTGATCAGTGTGCTCATTAAAAGCTGCCCCTCGGATAACCAAGTAACCAGAGAGATGCTTTAAGTGCATGGGCTTAGGTCATCAGTTAAAAAACAGCAAAGGCGGTGAGAAGCAGCTCTGCATGTAGGAGGACGGAAACGACCATTTGATGGGAGGCTTCAAATTCCCAGCATACAGAAAGGCGTTGGCGAAAGCCTACACACTTAGAACTACCTAATCTTACACGTGACGGAATCCATCTTTAACACAAAGGATGAGACGTTAACAAACATGTCATGTAAAATTAAAAGACAGAAAACTTTGTTTCTCGACGAAAAGTACGTATGATTGAGCTATATTTCGCGTCTGTTATGACTCAAATTTTTGTCACAATTGACGCTCGTATATGTCAAACTCAGAGCACCTAAATTTACATGATTTTTTCTAAGTGTGTAGTCAGTAAAGGTATGGTATTATCAAGCCAGAGACGATGGGTGCGATTTCCGATCGGGTCTGGAACAACTTTTGGGCTGGAAATGTTCTTTACTTCCCTGGGCATAGAGTATGATTGTGTTTGTCATACAATATACCACTTCATGCATTAGTTTGCATAGAAAGCTATCAATTAATAACTTTGGAAGTGCATCTAGAACACTAAATTGAGAGCCGGCAAAACGCACGCCACAGAACCGAAAAAAATATTAGAAAAGAAGATAACAAATAAACCTCAATCATTGCGACACTGTCAACAACGGAAACAAAGTGCGACGTTGTAATCATTGCAGAGCCATATTGAGTTTCTCCTAGAGCTTCCATCCCGGGATGTCCCGGGATAAAAATTCCGGGAATGTGACATTTTCCGGGATTAGAATAAATTTATGAATTGATCGAAAAACTATTGAAATGCATTGTTAAGATGGTTGGAAGTACGTAGTACTAGTCTCAACTGATGATAAAACTCAGTATTTGCAGTTTTTAGAGTCCTTCCTTAGATTAGCGAGCTGAATCTTGTAAAATGCTTACCTCTTCTGGAGGAACTTCTATGTGTCACCGTTTTCTATCCTGGCTTCTTAGCTCTCCATCGCTGTCATTTGTTACGCACAAATGTATGCATTATTATGTTTTTACAAATACTTTCATGAGACAAATCTTCCACCATAATCATCATAATCTGTACGGACTATTGTAAAATTTGGCTGACAAACATAACATCACGTCCCATTAGGGAACTTCTTAGATGTCAAGAGACAATCATTTGATTTCAGAGAACTTCATCGTGGAACTTCGTAAAACTTCAGGGACCATCATAGATCTTCAGGATACTTCGTAGAATGTTGAACAACTTCGTGGACGATGATTACGGAACATCGCATGAATTATTTGAAAGTTCAGCAAGCTGAGTAGAAATTAAATTGTACCTATCGAAAAATTAAAAGATGTAAGCTATGGAAAATCTTTGAAGTACTGGGAACTTCGAAGAAGTTGACGGAATATCCAGGATTTCGTCGAATATTCTACATATTCAGAGAACTTTATATAGGCTTTGAGTAAATCGAACTGAGTTTAAGTTCTAGAAACTTCTTGAAAATACAGGAATCTTCGTATAGCTGATATTCACGGATTTGCGATGATATCTCTCGATATTATTCAAGACTTTTCAACTTAATCAAGTAATGTTCTGAAGACTTGCAACTGTTCAAAAATTCAAACGACATCGTTTAGACATCCTTCCAAGATGGAAGTTTGATTAGAGAGTATTTAAAGGATATGCAGTTGATCCGATACATAAAGACCACTGGATATTTTTCAAGACTTCAGGTTGATCAATTATTATTCTTAAGATATTCAATTGTTAATAAAATTCAAATAACGTCTCTAGATAGTCTCTCAAGAATGCTGGTTGGTCAGATATTAGTGAATTCAGGTTGATCAGGAAATCTGAAGATCCTAAACTAGTCAAACACACAATTGGCTCAAGATGGCAGATCGGTTAGGAAGTATTTAAATATCTCCAGCTGATTGAAGATCACAATAAAGTCCTCTGGATATTTTTCAAGGCTTCAGGTTGTTCAAGTATTATTGTGAAGATATTCTCTCAAAACTGTACGTTGATCAGGAAGTATTCAAAAGATCTCCAGCTTATCTAATATTTCAGTGAAGTCCTGTGGATATTCAATTGGATCAAGTTTTATTCTGAAATATCCGATTTTTGTTACGTTATTTATATTCAACATATTCAGAAAGAAGCTTAAAATATGAAGTCAAAAACTTCATTTATTTAACAAAAATATTCATATGCCACCTTAAAATTTAAAAAAATCCATCGGAAGCCTGCTTTAGCTTCCACATGCCTTGAAGCAACTTCATCAACAAATCATGAAATGTCTTCAAAATGTTTGCATGAAAAAAATACCTTCACAGAATTTTAAATGTCTTCAAAATGAAGATATGTCTTTAAATCTGGTGTCCACTTTTTAATCTTTCTTCGAAGGAGATGTAACATACGAATATTCAAACTATTTACTATCTTTGTTCACTTCACGGGATCCCGGGATTTCCCGGGATACCAAATAAATATTTCCTGAATCCCGGGATGGTGGAAACCACCGGGGAATGGAAGCTCTAGTTCCTCCCAATAACGATAACTGGATGGCGTATAGAGCCGAATTGGCTGCAACACAACTTATTGGTAGATATCCCATACATGAAGTGATTGTGAGCTCACGCGATGATTTTGTGGTCGCCAAAAGTAACGGAATCTTCAAATGCAGTTGCTACGTATCCCAACCAAGATGGTCAATGGAGGACGATTCTTATTTTTTTAAGTACAGTCAACTTTAGTAGTACTTATTACATTTCATGCAAGAAACATCTACAGCTTGTGTGATGCTGTTACCAGGTTGTGAACATCGGCAGATTACATATAAAATAATAATCAGGTGTCAGGTTCGCAGAACCACATCAAGGCATCACTCATAACCATAATACCCGAAATCAATTATTCAAAGCGTGTTAAATTCCTGCTGACAGCTTATCATCGTCGGTCGCGTGAATTGGTTTCCGTCTGTGTGTTGTGCGGCATTACAACACCCGCATCGATCAAGTCTACGACCGACGACACCCTTAACCTTGCAGTCCGTGCTTTTGTAAGTAGTGCACCAACGAACACGCGCTACACTGTCTTCTACACATGGGTATTTGCCTGGGCCTCCCGCCAAGCTAGGCAAGGTGTCTCCACCGTCGGTCGTTGCGTTCTGGGTAGTCGTAAATAAGCAGCGAACGAAACAAAATCAACTGTTTGCAGTAAGGAAAAAATGCCACGCTGGAAACAATCTCACCACCTTCCGTCTTCCGCTATAAATCGAAGGCGAGACGCCGGTGACAGTCTGGAATGATAACGCCGTTTGGCGAATCGCGCACACCGACCGCATTTGGCGGCCGATTGTAAAACAATATAAATGCCATTAAGCTTGGCACCGAGCCGGTCATTCGAGGACTTGATGACGGCCAGCTGAGTGACGCCAGTCAGCACTTTGGGTTTTTATTGCCCGTGAAAAGTAATTATCCCGTGCTGTTTGGAGGAAAAACTGCCACGCCACACTACAGCAATGAAAGCAGTGCGAAGTTTTTCACTGGTTGTCGTCCTGACGCTTTACAGCCTGACGGATGTAAGCGGTAAGTTGCAGTATAGTTAATAACTTTCCAAGTTCTGATGTGACTGGATTTTTTTTATTCAGGTGACAAGAATTCCAAAATCGTCGGAGGGGAGAATGCACAGGAACGAATTCCGTACCAAATTTCCCTGCAGATAATGGCCAGCTCTTTTTACGGGTTCGGCCCAATGAAATGGATGCACAACTGTGGAGGTTCGGTCGTTTCAAACAACTACGTAATATCGGCCGCTCATTGCCTGGACGGACTTGCTGCTTCCCGCCTTTCGGTTGTGGCCGGAACGAATGACTTGCGAAATGATGGCAACCAAGGAACGCGGCATTTGGTCGAATGGTTCAAGATCCATCCGGACTATATTGAGTTGAATCGAAGTGACATTGGAATCATTCGGGTGAAGGAACCGTTCACATATGGTGCCAAGGTGCAACCGATCAAATATTCTCAAACGGAAGTTGGTGGTGGCGTGGAATGTTTACTGACCGGGTGGGGCTACACAATGCCCATACGGATTGGAAAGACGCCTCAGGATTTGCAACAGGCCCAGATGACGACGATCACCAACGAAGAGTGTCAAAGTCGGGGATTTCCGGTGAACCCGACGGAAATTTGTACGCTCACGAGAGTTGGGAAGGGTGCATGTGGGGTAAGTGTGATGTAAAGTGAAGGAAAGCCCAATTTTCACAACTTCACAATTTTTATCATTCACAGGGTGATTCTGGTGGTCCACTCGTATGTAACAACGAACTAGCTGGTGTAGTATCGTATGGAACACGGTTCTGTGGTATCGGATCCCCGGATGTGTTTACCCGTGTTTCCGAATTCAAATCTTGGATAGATGCAAATCAGGTATAAATTGTTTCTTATCCACAAAGAAGGCTTGATGATTGTTCCTGTTTAGTGTTAATAAAACTATGAATATATCTTGTTGACGTACTATTTAACTTAACCATAATGCAGTGCATGTCATTCTTTAATGCGATGTTAACTTAGTTTGTATTAGAAAAACAAATTTCTCTTGTAAGGTTGGATTTATTACATCCTCTGCATTGGGGCCTCCCTTAGCTCAGTCGGCAAAGGCGCAGCTACAAAGCAAGACCATGCTGGAGGTGGCAGGGTTCAATTCCTGGTCCGGTCTAGGAATTTTTCGGGTTGGAAAATTTCTCGACTTCCCTGGGCATTAGAGTGATGCAAAATTTGAAATTTTCGCTCCACAATACTTAAACGATTCCAAATCGGATCCTGACTAACCTCTCAAAATTTGAACCCATTTGATGAGAAACTGAGATGGCACAAACCATTTGAAGTTTGTATGGGAATTACTATGGTAAAACCAAGATTTTTGTTCATGTCTATCTAATAATTCACCAAATCGATCTGCTTCAAATTTTTTCAACTGTACTTGTAGGAAATTTTCCCAGCGACATCATTGCTGAAAATCACTTTTTGATTAAATGCAAGGATCGAAAGTTATCAATGGTTCAATGCGCTAATGTCTTATGATCATGCTCAATCAACTGCTCAGCAGACAACATTGGTGTTTCTGGGGCGTTGAATAGGACACAAAAGTCTTGGCTACTATGTCTTACTGCAAAATACAGTGTTGCCTACAGAGCAGCTGCTTGATCATGTCATAAGTTTACCAATCTCTTAAATAATTAATAACTTTTTCCTGTCTCGTTTTACATAGAAACGATCTTGTGCAAAGTTGTAGCTGAGAAAATTTTCTATAAGAATTGCTATCGAACTGTTTTGCAGCTCAATATGGAAAAAGACTAGAAGGCAATGAACAAAAAGTTGAGATTTCCCATAGTAATTTACATGTAAACTTCAAATGGCTTGTGCGAAGTCTGTTTCTAACCAAATGAGTTGTAATTTTGGGAGGCTAATCAGGACCCGATTTGAAACCATTTAAGCACTGTGGAGCTAAAAAGTCAAATTTTGCATCAGTCTACTGGGCATAGAAGTATGATTGGACTTGCCACACAATTATACCAATGCAGAAATGGTACAGGCATCGAAAGCTCTCAATTAATAACTGTGGAAGTGCATCTAGAACACTAAGTTGAGAGCACGCAATAAGCTAATATGCGATATGCAATAAGCTTGAAATGCGAAGAAGAAGAAGAAGCATTAGGGTCGTGCAGTTTGCGGCGTCACCCATCATTCAGGCGTATTGTGTGTGCCACGAAGTGGTTCGATTCCTGCTCCTGCCGGTGGAACTTTTCGGAAATTTCCCTACTGGTCTACTGGGTGTTGCGTCTTGTCCGTTGTCTAGTTTTCAGTGTTCAGTTTGTACATCCTCTGGTTGA
Organism: Ochlerotatus camptorhynchus; assembly: GCF_037179485.1. Taxonomy (NCBI): domain Eukaryota; kingdom Metazoa; phylum Arthropoda; class Insecta; order Diptera; family Culicidae; genus Ochlerotatus; species Ochlerotatus camptorhynchus. Next base: position 212,378 of record NW_027040739.1, read on the forward strand.
AGGCTATATTTCATACAAAAAATGTAATGCCAGTTCTTTCAATGGACTGCAGCTTACATGCATGTTTTTTTTCCAGAATGCATATTTTTCTTGAACTCCTTCACGAGATTATTTTCTAGACGCAATGCATTTGGGGAAACAAACTAGCGCTGAGAGTATGACAAGTGCATGAGCACCTACACGGTACAGAGAAGGAGAGGGATATAACGTCGAAATTATCAACGAGGAACTCGTAGCAGTGGCGGAAGGATTGAAGGTGAAGAAAGCTCCCGGTCCGGATGGAATCCCCAACGTAGCGTTGAAAGCGGCGATCCAGGCGTCCGCGGACATGTTCAGGATGGTGCTGCATAAATGCCTGGACGAGAGTCACTTCCCTCAGACTTTAGCGAAGCATTTAATCGTATCGGCACTTATTGCTCCCTTTTCAATCATACATGAAGAATGAATAGAGTCAGTACAAAAGCAATTTTTATTATATGTACTCCGCAAGTTAGGTTAGACTGTATTTTTTTAACCATTTTATATAGTTCTATATATGCTCATCAACATCTAAATATTAAAAGAGCGTCATGAATTTGAAATGGTTTCATTCATTGTCTCACAGAAAATTGATTGAATGGAACTCTTATCAAAATTGAAATGTAAACCTTCACGAAATTTACGACATAAACATTCAGAAATTCCATAAAAAAAGTTATAGTGAGTCTCAGAATATCGTGAAAATTAGTATAGTTCATCCTTATCAAAAAATATTTGACTCGTTTTTTTTTATTCCGCCATTAGGGTGACCATTTCCGTGTTAGGGTGGACCGATTTTTTTTTTCAATAATGCATTTTTTCATAAATTTATAACTTCTGAACCATTGAACCGATTTTTGCGGTTGACCGGTTGAAATATTTGATTTTGCATGAAAAAATACGATTTTTCATGATTTTCACAACATCAACATCTTATGTTAATATTTTTAATTGAAAGATCATATAATTTGACATAACAAAATAAAAAATTAGCGATGTTGAAGGAGTTTTTTTTTTTGAGATAAAAAAGGCATGTTTGAAAAAGAAAAAAACATAGAATTATCGAAATTGTGATACTATTGACTGAACACTGACCAAAACCAAACTTAAAGAATATTTCCGCGATAACCGAGAGAAGCATTCATTTAAAACTATGTATATGTTCATACATATTGTACTAAAAAAAGCTGGATGCATTTAAATAAACTAGTATTTAAGATAACAAAAACGGTCTACAAACATGATTGACGACAAATAAATAAATAGTAAACAAATACCGTACTTTAAAACCGATAAAATCGTTGTCCAGTACAACGTTAGAAGATCTTTCGGATGTGCTCCCCACTAAGCTAGTTAAAGCCGAAGCCATCTCGAACCCCAACCTTTGCAGCCACCCAACCAATGAAGACCAAATAAATCATCTACAGCAACAGCAACAACAACTAGCTAGATCGCTCGCCACGAGAACGCGAACACGAACAGCAGCAGCATTAACCGACCCAGAGCACCAAAATTGAATCCACACCAACGGCAGTAGACTGACCCAGCGCACCATCATCATCATCATCATCATCATCATCCACCTCCCGGCAACATTGTACTCGCACCACCCATCGACGCGATTGCACCGAGACTGTCGATGGCACCTAGAATGCCGACTCAGCAGCATACGCGACAACGACCCTTCAACGACGACGACGATAGCAACAAGAATGTTAGGATAAGTTAAACATATCAAGAAATAAAATTAATTCTGTTTCGATCTCGAACGAGTCAAGTCGTTATTTCAAAGTTTCCGAAGTTCTTAATTAGCTTATTATCACTATTTGATCTACAATTTTTTTTTACCATTGGTCCATTTTCCGTTTCCGTTATTGATCCAAATTATACCAGTTGTTCGAGTTTTTCAAACAAACAAACTTTTGTTCAATTAATTGATGGCGCGTTAGTTAGAACAGCTGTAGATTCAGCTAAATTCCCGGCCGCGAATGGAAAATCCACGCCTCTCTAAGCAAGATTCCAAACAGACTTTTCAAATATTCCCTCCAGCACTTAAATTTGGCAAGGTCATCGTTATTATTGATATTGTCTAATACGTTAATCATTAAAGTATCATGGCCTGTTATTTTCAAATCACTATGCGTTACTGAAAAAATTGCTTCCAAATTGAAAAAAAGGGTCAATTAAAGTTCTTAGCGGCGCCGGTGGTGTAGTGGTTAGCGTAATTACCTCTCACCCAAGCAGGCATGACTTCAATCCCAGTTGGCGCCGCCGGGATGTTCTGAGGCATGAAATCTCTGATCACGCCTTAACGGGAAGTAAAGCCGTTGGTCTCCGGTTCATGAGTTGATGGGTCGATAGAGCTGCCTCCCTGGCGTCAGTAGCATTGGTGCTGAGCACGGAAATCTAGATCTACGGAAAAAAAATCGAGGAAAAATAATTAAAGTTCTACTGTGCCTGAAAATAAAGAAAGTGGATGCACTTCAATCTTGTCAAAAATATGGTATTATATTTCTTGCCAAAAAGGAAAAAATATCATTAACACAGTGCATGAACACAGTGCATAAGCTGCTTTTAATGCATTTGTTTATTTTTGTGGCCATAAAATTTATTCGAGATTTTCAACATGTGCATCCTCTTGGATGTAGTATTAAAATTTATTTTTTGTTGCGTACCGTTTGTTTTCAATTGAAAAATCAGCTAAACGCTTAAAATGATTCGAATAATAGTTGTCCCGCCAATTAATATTAAATTCACCAGTCAATATATTTTTTTACTAGAATCAAGAAATGTCTCGAGCCAGTTCTCTATAACTTCAACAATACGCTGGTCACTAGAACTGGGAGAATAATATGAAACACCATAATTACCCATCTTCATGCCACGTACAACTGTAATTATTGATTGATTTATCTTTATTAGGGAGGCTTTCAGCCTGGGGCTGGTTCGCCTGCAAGCACAACTGTAATGCCCAAGAGCCAGTTGTCATCAATTATTGTCTTTGCGTACGATGGTTGAATTGAACTAATTCTTTTGCATAAATAGCAACACCACCAGTGTATCTAGAATGCCATAAACAAGTATCAACATTATATCATGGAATACTGTATTGATCATATGCTTAAATTTCAACAATATCAGTTACAATATTAAAACAAAAAGTGCACGACTTTCCTCAACAATTTGACGTAATTATACGTAGTTTGTTGACAACTCCATAATATTTAAATACAAAAAATCAAATTGATTCACATTCACATGGAACTTGACTGCGATTTATTGAAACGCAAGCTGCTTTTCTTCTGTTCAAAAATTCTCTTATAAACCAAATATTCAGAGCTAAATGCGGTATGGTTGACGTCCAGGATAATTTTCAAACAATTAACAAATTTCAATACAATTGACGCATACTCCAATGTATTGTGTTATTAGCTGCGCTCACAATGTTCGCAATCCATGCTCTTGTGCTCAAATTCTCCACATTAGTGCATTTTCAAAAATGTTAACTACTTCTACATCATTTATAGCGATGTCTTCATTTTGGCTTTTTATGCAGTCAATGAAGACATCGGAGGAATACTCATGCCCATTGCTTTATATATTGTTACCGAAATGGGAACAACAGCACTATAGTTTTCACCCAGATTGCTTTCATTACCTTTCACATCATTTAGACTAATAGAGCCATCTTTACCATTCCTAAACATATTGATTTGGTTTGTTTTTGGACCCAACTCAGTTTTCAAAAACTTTTATTACGATTATTCGGTTAAAGTGAGAAATAATTTCTCAGCTTCGTGCTATCTTTTCATAAAACCACTGAATCGGTTCTAATTTTATAATAATCCAGCGTAAAAAGTTGGTTGCACTTATTTCAACGTAGAAATTCTGAAAGCCTGTTTGTCGGTTGCATAACTTAACAGGTTTTGTTGTCAGTTTCCCCCACCAGCTACCAACCCATCATATTATTTTAAATAAAATCACGACTGAGCAGCATCCCTGATCTCCTTGACACCGATCAACTTTGAGATGGTACCTTTTTCACCTCCTGCCTTGGAAGACAACCTCAAAACTTGCTCCTTCAATCTAAAGAACCGCAGAAAACCCTCGGGTAAACATCTAAAAAATAACAAACATTCTTCAGATAGCCGTGCCTCACACAAGAGATCTACAATTAGCCAAAAGGTGCAACCTCTGAACCGTTACTGCTGACCAGTGCAAACGGTCAACGGCAGCATCACCGGAAAATCTTGTTCTGCTGCTGAGCAGATATTCCAAAGAAGAAGGGTCATCTTACGCATTTGCATCCCCTCGTCAGTTCGCATTTCCATCTATGCGATGCTGCGATGACGAAGTTGCATCTTTCTTTTAATTTGAATTTAAAGTGCGCTTAAAGGTCCTGCTCGGTGTTGACCAGCAGGACCAGATGCAGAGGTCCTTCGTGATGCATGAAATATTCGATGTCCAGCATATTTTAATGAGCTGACCCTTCTGCTGATTGCGTACTAGGGATAAATCAACAGAGGCAGTGTTTGTTTCCAGAAACTTTCTCTATTGTAGTCGTACCTGAAAGAGATGAAAATAATCCTTTGTTACTACTTTTAAACGATCAGTCAAATTTAAAATATTAACATGATTCTCCGAAATTCATTTCGCATCATAATGTTTCATTTATTCGGTGCGCAAATGCAAGACACCGCACCCAAGGATCGAAAACTTAACAGTTTTCCCCTCATTGAACACTTTGATTGACCATCGGATAGTATGTTTTGTTTTGCTTTGCTTTCCTTTTGGCCACGCAAGAAACCGTTGGACCGTACAAAGCAAGGGTGTCCTTTTTGCTTATTCCGTCCCCCTTGTTCTTGGTCGTCATCGTGAGAAAATTCCTTCGCTGTCACCAGCCAGCAGCGTCGTCCACTATCGCATCGGACACACGGCTCGAACCGGTCAGCGATGGAATCGAATCGAATGCAGAATGTCCCCGGCAAAGACACCGTTCGTTGTGGTGAATGTAGTTTTGGGATTAGAAATTGCGTGTACAAATAATAAGGAAGGAACAAGGAAACTTCTCGCATTTTCAATGGTTTTCGGAAATCCGACGCGGCTTGTATGCCGAAACAGAGGACTGGTTGTGATTTTGAGCGATTTATTGGCTTTTGTAGCAGGACGGCGGAACCGATCGGTGAGTGATTAGAGAGGATTTTAATCTGATATGCGTAAGGATATTGCGTGAGAAAGATGGTTTTAGAAGAACCATATGCAACACAACAATTTAAAATCACTAAGTTATCTATCGGTTCGATTTTTGTTTGTTACTTCCTCCTTTAATATTATACATATACTCGAAACTACTAGCTATTACTATTACTTGCCTTAGTCAACATTCCAATCCAATGGCATTGTAATCTTCACCTTCATCCACGAAAATGGAACATTTCTGCTACGAAAAGCCATACATGCCAAATCCTCTTCCATCCCCACAGATCGACGCAACGACGACGCCCGACGTCGACTGCGGAAGCAATACACTAGGGTAATTAAGCAGAACCGTCATTTTTGGGGGATGGAACTGTGTAATTAGCAATCGATAACGACATCGAACTGTTGACTGCTATTGCCTGGTCTGCCAAAAACGAACTCCAACGGTAAGAGTGAATCAAAAGAGGATGATGATGTCTGTATAGTTTGCATTCGTGGTGGCGTGTAGTGTGAGCATAGATGATCCCAATCATCGCTAGCATGCCGTACCAGTATCGTACCGTCGGGAGGAAACGAGATGTTATCAGAACGGTAATAAGCGGTAATTTGAACTGCTCTGCCTGGGCCCTTCGGGCGCTCATTGTAAGGACTTTCGCTCTTTTGTCTGCGAAAATCTAACGTTTCCGCCTACAGTAGTAGTAGCAGTGATTATAGCAAATGGCATACTTGCGGTGGGTTCAAGCCCATGCACATCATACGCAACATAGTTTGGATTGGAATTGGTTTGGCGGTTTGCACAGTCAACCCCTTTTTGACTTGTCGCTTTGGCACAAGTTTACGGAGACAAAGATAGACTTGTGCGGTCTCGTCGTACCCATCAACACAACATCTGGTGCACATGTCATAAAATCATCCATTCGATCCCGTTTGTCGCGTGGCCTAGGACGATGATTAGATTGCTGGATGATGATGAAAATGAGCCGGTGCAGCTTTACGATTTGCTTGGGGTTCTAGGTAATATGTTAGGGAATCTGTTGCAACCGGGTGAATAATGAACTCAATAGCGTTCCTCTGCTGAGTTGAAAAGGGGATGAGCTTTTTGGGATAAATGAATTGTACATACATTCGATGGTCATACATATTTGAGCAACGGATGGATGTGAACTGGAAGCCACGGTTCGAATCTAACACGTTTCATTTATCTCTCACGGAAGCTTCACGAAACCATGATTTCACTTGTGATGATACACATAATTGCTTAAAGTTAAGGTCCTATCGTCTTATAGAAATACTTATCTCATATTTCAGAGGACAGAACTTAAACACTGTGCATGAGCTTGATTGATCGCCCACGGTTCTGGTATTGCTGGATCAGCTGTAATTACACAGAGAACCAAAAGACGATGCTTGGGACTAGCATTCATCCTCATTGTGTAAAAACTGGTGATCTAAAACTAGGCAATACCAGCGCCTGCCGCTCCCGAATGCAGGTCAAGAAAAGAATGGGTAGGAATGTGTTGACGTGACACTCGTTTAGATGGAAGCCCAGAAATCTTCTGCACTTCCACGAGAAATCACTGGGATGTTGACCTAACGATCCGCTAACGCGAAGGAGCTTGGGATTGAACCCACGGTCTTCTGCTCAGTAAGCTAAAACATTTTCCACTAAGCAAACGAGCTCCTTATAGGGTAGGTGAGCTAGTTTTTGCCCTAGCTCCAGTTGTTGGCCCAAGTAGGAATTGTAGCTGATAAAAAGCTAACAAAGATATATTTGACTCTGAGCATCTGTATTTCAGCACAACAAGTTAATTTTTATTTATTATGGGGGCTTTCAGCCTAAGCCTGGTTCGCCTCCGTTCAGCAAAACAATATGTATTAAGTTAAAAGGCAACATTTTAGTTCATAATTCTTCAATTCAGTGGCATTAAATTGACTTCCAAATATTGCTTCTCTAAGAAGGTGGCATCCTTATCTGTCGGCTAATCGAATTTTCTGTTTCGTAATACTTTTTCCAAAATATACAAAATTTTGATGATGTTTATACTCAAACGTGAATTAACAAGTTCAATTATAATCACGAAATACGAAGTAGAACGATAACACTAGTTTACAGCATTTTTGAACTCGGTAAGGTGATGATCATTTCCAATGCAAAATCCTACGCTAAATTCAATGCCGTGGTCAGAAAAAATTAAAGTAGAGCCATTTTTGAGATATACAAAAAATTTGATTTTTTTAATTTTGGACAAAAGTACGATTACTAAAATGTCAATATCTTTGGAACTAGTGCACCAATTTTAAATCTTTTTTTATGAAAATGAAGCTAAATAAATTTGCTATCGTTCACTAGAATATTATGTCTTAATTAAAAATTTAATTTTGAAGTCATTTAAAAATTTACAGCATTTTTTTTATTTTTCCTTCGAATTTTCCATAAAAATCTTGTTTTAATCAACATTTTTAATGGGATAAAAAGATTCAAAAAATCATTCCATAATTTATTCTTAAAGTCCATTAAAAACTGGAGAAAATGAGCCTTTAATGGATGAAATCGGTTGGAAATTGTCAAAGTTATGAGCATTTTTGTAAAACACTTAAAAATTTTGCTGAAATACAACAGCTTTAGAGTTCCTTTTCTAGGTGTCGTTGTAAGCATCCAAATCGCATGTAAAGTTTTCATGGGAGATTCTTTTCTCTACTTATCAATTTGATTAAGGCATATCAGGATTTAAAACCGAGTTGATACAAAAGAAATTTATTTAGGTTTTATTAAAAATGATTGAGAATCGAATGACTTTGTCTTCGATGTTTTGAACTTGTTTCTCGAATCAGAAACCAACAATAGTCACCCATCATTGCTTCATCCCTGTCGTGAACCGGGGGTAACGGCTTCACGAATCTGCCGGGTTGCTGCTCGTCAGCTGAAATGAGGGTCGGAATTCTCTTCGGCCCTCGCTGATGCATGCGGTCAATCGCACTGGCAAGAGCGGTCCGCTGCCGTTGTTCTGCTTCTGCTGCTGCTTCCATCCTTGCTGATACTGTTGTTGTTACTGCTGCTTGCTGCGTCATCATGAAAACGTGTCACAAGAATGAGCTTAGCGATCACAGGTACCTCGTATTTATACCCCATCTAATTTCGCCTCTATTTGCTAATCACCAATCAGGGAGCTTTCTAATTTCCCCTCTTTAGGCAGAATAGGTATTCTCCGCTTTCAGATAAGGTCGCATGGAATGCAAGGTAGAAGTTCTCAAAAAGGCTTATCGTGATAATAATTCATCATTAGCATTTATTTTTCTTTTCTTCTCTTTCTTCTTTTTTTTTTTTTGTTTTTGTTTGTTTATACAACCAAGCTTTAAGTTGATGTGTTATTTAAGGATATTTAATTTGTTCTTGTTTATTCTGGTATATTCTACAATCCCAAAACCCTTGGTAACGACGTTCCATCATCTTCATTTGTTGGTGAAAACGTTCGCCGTGCTCATCACTCTCGTCACCAAGATTTTCCGGGAAAAAATTCATGTGAGAATGTAGGAAATGTATCTTCAAAGACATATTCACACCTGTGTTCAGTGAAATAAAAGGATTTGAAATTAATTATATGTAACAAACACAATATTTTTGATTTATACCTTTTTTCTCATAATTTTTGAGCAATTCATCGACGGCTTCCTCATAATCTGGGCTTCTGAAATTTCCTAAAAAGGTTGTGACAACACGCTGGAACGATTTCCACGCTTCTTCCTCATCTGGTGTCAAAACTGTATTGAATGCGGAATCATTGAGCAGTTTTTTGATCTGTGGGCCAACAAATACACCTTCCTTTATCTTTGCGTCAGATAAATTTGGAAATACTGATTTCAAGTACTGAAATGCCGGCCCTTCTTTTTGCAACGCTTTGACGAAATTTTTGAATAGCCCAAGTTTTATATGTAGTGGTGGAAGTATTATGCGTTCTTTTACCACAAGAGGATTATTTTTAACGTTGTCTTTACCAATTGTGAAATTATCCCGTTTTGGCCAATCTTTTCGGACGTAGTGTTCCTTACGAGCTCGACTGTCCCATTTACACAAAAAACACATATATTTTGTGTATCCCTGTTGCAATCCAGTCAACATGGCAACCACTTTAAGATCGGAACAAATTTTCCAATTGTGTTGATTGTAATTTATCAAATTGAGCAATAGAGCCATTGATTCATACGTTTCCTTCATATTAACGGCATGAGCTAATGGAATAGAAGGTTTCTCATTCTCTTGCTGCAGTAAAACGGCTTTCAAGCTCAACTTGCTGCTATCGATGAATAAACGCCATTCAGCTGGATCATATGGCTCACCAAACTCTTCAAACAAGCCGTTTACGTCATGGCAAAAACATGCCTTGTCCTTTGTAGAATAATATTTGTCAAATTTCTTGTGACGATTCCTGTGACAAGAAATTTTGACCTCCTTGCTCAGCATGTTGTGTTCTTTCAACCGTGATGCCAGCAATTCGGATTTCTCCTTCGATAAGTCGAGATCTCGCACCAAATCATTAAATTCGGATTGTGTAAACAGTTTTGGGTTTCTTTCCAATTCCACCTCGAAGTCTTCCTCGCATTCCTCCTTGAATTCCTCCTCACTTTTTGTAACGGTCGATTCAACAGAGGGCGCTCGTTTCCGCTTTGGATAAACAGGATATGGGACCGAACTTGAATGTGGAACAGGTTTTGTCATAGAAGCCACTTGTGGATACTCAACTGTTTTGTGACGTCCTTGTTGCTTAACTTTTGTCAAGCAGAAATAACAATCCGTTGCATGACAAAACGGTGGACGCCATATGGTGGGTATGTCAAAGGACAAATAGCGACTGACAGATAACAAATAAGTGAGTTAGTAAGTAAGACATTAACACTTGTCAAAAATAGATGAAGTAAGATAATGTCGATCAGGAAAGAACAAAGCACTACCATGCTGTACATAAATTGTTTATATGAAAGTTATTCAAAAAATCAATTTACCTTGCGCCTGACATCCACCTAGCCAAGCACGTTTTGCACGAACTACATAATACTTTTGGAATCCACGGTTCGTCAAAGTCTCCAGGATCAATTTTAAAATAAAGCCTGTATGCAGTTTGCAACGAAGCAGTGAAATTGACCGATTTTGTAAATATATAGTTGCCACACGCGTAACAAAACTTTTGAGGATCATTTTTACACTTGAATTCACGTTTTGTCGTATACATCGTTAAGCAATGTTAAAGAAAAAAATCTGTCAAATTGAGTTGGTTGCGTTAGGTTCTCGCCGAGCGGTCTCACAAACACTAGCGTAAATTATATTGTTGAAAATATCCCATTTAATTTTGCGTGACAGCTGGTAGTGTTAGTGAAATGCACCGTATGCGTACACGTCCGCAGAAAGGCTTACTGGAGGTGGTGCATGAACCTAGGAGCGGGACAACGGCCAATCTTGGAACATTCAATTTCCATGATTTTACAAAAAATTTCATAACTTCGACAATTTCCAACCGATTTCATCCATTAAAGGCTCATTTTCTCCAGTTTTTAATGGACTTTAAGAATAAGTTATGGAATGATTTTTTTAATCTTTTTATCCCATTAAAAATGTTGATTAAAACAAGATTTTTATGGAAAATTCGCAGGAAAAATAAAAAAAAATGCTGTAAATTTTTAAATGACTTCAAAATTAAATGTTTAATCAAGACATAATATTCTAGTGAATGATAGCAAATTTATTTAGCTTCACTTTCATAAAAAAAAAAGATTTAAAATTGGTGCACTAGTTCCAAAGATATTGACATTTTAGTAATCGTACTTTTGTCCAAAATTCAAAAAATCAAAATTTTTGTATGTCTCAAAAATGGCTCTACTTTAATTTTTTCTGACCACGGCATTGAATTCAGCGTAGGATTTTGCATTAGAAACGTTGGTCAACCACTAAAGTTCACACTTTTTATGTTGTTTTGTAAACTAGTGTAATTCATGATTTTATAGAGCGGCCAAAAACTGGTGCATATAGGGGAAAAAGTCCTATTGTTGCGATAAGTTAGAAACGTTAGGAGCCTATTGTTGTGAATGGAGACCTCCATACACAGCAATAGGCTTCTAACGCTACAAACGTACCGCAACAATAGGACTGTTTCCCCTAATTATAGTGTGCGATTATTGGCACTAGTGTTGAATGTGATGGTTTTGACAGTGCCTATTTGTTTTGTTCTACACTTCTATACAGAGCTGGAAAAAGGGCCTATCTGCTTTGATCGATTCTCTTCATAGACATTCTCTTTCGTTAATAACTCAGCTACAACAACATTCCCTGTTGTAGGGTAAACGCTCCTATAGTTGCGGTACGTTAGAAGCGTTAGGTTCCTATAGTTGTGTATGGAGACTTCATACACAACTATAGGAACCTAACGCTTCTAACGTACCGCAACAATAGGAGCGTTTCCCCTATTTGCCTATTTGGACGATAGATAAAAACCTCCTTTATCATGTTATGTCGCAAAAATAGCATGAAAACTGTTTGTTATCAAAAAAGGAAGTCAATGAAGAGAATTGATCAAAGCAGATATGCCCTTTTTTCCAGCTCTGTATAGAATTGTTTCCCCAAATTCAACAAATTGGAAAGTCCAGGTCCAAATTCAAGACTGTAATTTCGACAGTGAGCATGCATTAGGGCGTAACTGTGATGATCGATTCTCTTCGTCGATGTTCTCTTCTTTTAATAAATAGCTTGGATTATCATTTCTCGGTGCGTTTGTTGTTGCTTTTGATAGCCAATACAATCTGTTGCAGCACTGTATTGAACTAATTTCCAAAAAATATTTTCCTTAGCTGTAGCAATTTAAAGAGAAAATCAATGAAGAGAATCAATCATTGCAGCTACGCCCTTATGCATGCTCAGTGTCACCTTGTGTTTGAGCCTTCAACAACAACCGAAAATAAAATCCTTTACCGTGTCGTCGATTAAATGAAGGTGAAAGCTGATCATAATGAGGCTTCACCCAACCCCTCTATGTTGGCCGCTCATGATGTTGCTGCAAAGTGCACGCCGCTGGGAACCACCAGTCTATATAAAGATTGTACTCGAAAAACTTTTGTGTATAACTTTTTATTGCATGGGTAAAATTTAAGATGTTTTGAGTAAAACTAGTTCAGAGTGTAATGTTTACATGTGAAAAATCTCGTCAACATTTGTCAAGTAATTATCAAGATGGCTTTCAAGCAAGAAGTGCTTTGACAAAAAAATATGGGAATGGTCGAGGAAAATCTAGGCCAGTCCCACAGGAGGATCGCAAAACAGTTTGGAATCGACAATTCGACCGTGTTCCTTGTATTAAAATCGTTCAATGAGACCCAGACGACCCAGCGGCGAGCTGGCAACGGAAGAAAAGCGAAGACGACCGACCCCGTGAATGCAAGGAAGGTGAGGGATTACTTCAAGCGCAATCCGAACCTTTCGATTCGGGACGTGGCCAAGAAGGTGGTTCGTCCAGCAGACAATAAAGCGGGCCGGACTTCATGTCTTCAAGGTAAGAAAGGCGCCTAACCGAACCGATAAACAGAATACGGTGGCCGAATCCCGCACCAGGAAGCTATACCGCCAAGCAGATCCCCGGCCTGGAGTTTTTCGACGGCAAGTCCCGCCTGGATGGAAGAAGGTCGACAAATTTGCCAAGAAGCACTTAGTGTGGCAGGCGATCTGTGGGTGTGGCAAATTCAGCAAGCCGTACTTAAAGACCAGCACCATCAACGTCCAAATATATAAAGAAGAATGCCTACAGAAGCGCCTGCTGTCCTTCCTGTGCGGTGGTGGCACTCTGTTTTGGCTGGATCTGGCATCGTGCCATTACGCGAAACCGGTCATGGACTGGTACGAAGCCAACGATTTTGTGTTTGCGCCGAAGGAGGCAAATCCTCCAAACTCGCCAGAACTTCGCCCAATCGGAAAATTCTGGGCTATTATGAAGAGAAAGCTCCGGAAAATAGGGAAGGTCTTATAATACGACAAGGATTTGAAGAAAGAGTGGATGAAAAAGTGTAAGAAAGATGACCCAAGTGCTGCACAGGGTTTGATGGGTAGCGTTAAGTCCAAGGTGCGGGCATTTAGCCTAGGAGAGGAGGGTGAATAAACCAACTTTGCAAAAACACAGCTGATCTGTGTTTATTTATTCCGCGAGAGTTTCAAAAATGTCCGACTTAAAATGAATTTTTGGTGATCATTTTTGTCTGTTGCATTTTTTTTTTCGAGTACGGTCTTTATTGTACTGCGTGCCACCGGTGGTAACGGCCCCAAGACCAGACTACAATACCTTTGTAGGGATAAGTGGGGGAACCATCATCATCATCAGTCCACCCAGGGCAAGGTGTTCAGTTCACTCCACGTGATGTGGCTCATTTTTTTTTATAGAGATTGGCTACATTGAAGACAATACCCCGGAAGGATGGTCGCCTTGGACGTGTAAGGTTTGTCCTTTTCAAGATTCTGCTTTTGGTTTCACATTTTCCCATCAGGACACTCGGGACAAACAACGACAGTTGCTGAGGTGTACATAAATTTAAAATGTGTGTATGTGTGGATTGATTTTTAATAAATAATGGATCGTTAATTGATATTAATTTTCCGCTTATTCCAACCAACATGACCATCCAAAATCTTCTACTCAAGAGCCAGGTTTAGACTTGGATTTTGCATATTTTGAGTTTGCACTACTTAGGGACCACGAATTAAGAATGTACCACTCTAGACGCATTTTGCGCCAAATCGCATCGAAGCTGGCAGCACCCTCTCAGATTTCAATAAAATTTTCTGAATGTGTAGACTTTCACTAAATAAGAACTTTTGCATACTCAGTTTTCCCAAAATTTATCTGGACTAACATTTGAGAAGGGCCAAACTTTTTCCGCCGATTTTTTTCAAAAAAATATTATGGAAAAATGACAACTTCAACAAAAATATGTTGTATGTATGACTTTTAGGATATTGACCATATTATCAAAAAAAATACAAAAAAAAAAAATAATTTAGACCTACACTGAAAAAAATCAATTTTTAAAATTTAAAGTCAATTTAAAAAAATTGCCATGTTTGATTTGAATGAAACTTTGCCTCAAGATAGGTAATTATGTTTACTACCATCCGTCTATACATCGCGAGATGGGCACTTTTAAGGAAAAAATGTTTTTCTTACAAAAACTTTTTCATGTCTGAATTGATTTTTTTAACGTACCATTTTTACACAAAACTAAACCAGTGAAGCTCAAAATCATCTCAGAACCCAATGAAGCTCGATTTGTGATTCAATTTTGTCTAATCAGCAACTAATCACTTGGATTAATCGAGAATTCCATATGAAAAGGGCTAATATCATTAGAAAATAATATAATTAATTATATTGTCTACCACTGAGGCAAAATCCGATAGTCCTATAGCAACTTAGAATACTTAGCTCAAATTATCCATAAAGAATTAGGTATGAATAAAATTTAAATTGAGATCTTCTTTCGAATCAACAACGATTTGGGAAGTCAACGTATCGCATCATAATACTATCTGCCCTTCTGTTATTTATACCTAAACCATTAACATTATATACCTACCACTTCATTCTACCTATGAGCACTATAAAACTATGGTTGATTTCATACAAGCAGCAGTCAATCTGATAACGAAAGTTTTGAAGACAAGTTGTAGTAAAATTATTATCATGGACCAAAGTAGTAAATTAAGGCTCAAAGGATTGAAATGTTGTGCAAATATAAATAATCCGAGATGCAACCGAAATAAGTTAACGTTAACGATGGTAGAAAAAAAAAATATATTCTATGGGATATAACCACGAAATTGAAGAAACAATGAGCATTTGTGAGTCATGCCGTAGCGTGAAATCTCATAATAGAAGTCCAGTTATGAAAAAACGCCGATCGGTTGGAAATGAAGTAAATATCCAACCGTCAACTAGTGGGCAGCAGCATAGTGATGATCCAGATCCATCAATGAGTGGCCATCAATCCGTAGATGAGCTAGGTAAGAACAGTCATCCTGATGATTCTATCAACTTTTAACTGCAACCTCCTAATTGCACTTATTAATTATTTTGTCTTCTTCTTTCCTTCAGATACGGTACCATCGGTTCCATCATTGGAGTCAGTTCCATCAGCAGATGATCTGCAACGCCCATACAATGTTGAGAAGTTTAATGGCTTTGTGGAAACGTTGAATTTATTTCTAATTTCATCGAGGAACATGAGGAGCATGGATTATCGGTCAATATAATCTCTAGAAATTACACAAGCAGTGCGAAAAAATATATTTGGCCTAGATACAGCAGACATTAGCAAAGTAGAGGCATACGAAGAAATGATTGTGCAGCTAAAGGAGAAGTTCAATTCCCCTACAGGTGACAGAAAAGATCAGATAACAGTATTGTCAGTATTGCCAAAGTCTTGGTCAGTGAATAAAGTTGTAGCAGAATTCAACGCACCAACGTACATGGTGAGGCAGGTGAAGAGCCTTGTTAATGAGCAGGGTATTCTAAGCACACCCAACAAAAGAAGTGGGCATGGGACCAACGATGATACAAAAAAACTAGTTAGGGAATTTTTTGATGACAATGATATTAGTAGACCTATGCCTGGAACAAATGATTTTGTTTCCGAGTTTAGAAATGGACGAAAAGAACACGTTCAAAAACGCCTGTTAATGATGTCCCTCAAAGAAGCGTACATGATTTTTGTTGATAAATATAAAGATATTAATATTGGTTTCACTGTATTTACACAATTTTGACCAAAACATTGCATTTTGCTTGATTCTACTGCACTGGCGTAGCTAGGGTAGGGCAGACAGGGCACTTGCCCTGGGCGCCGCAGTCGAGTGGGCGCCGCGGTGCCCCCTTGGCTGCGGAAATTTTTTGGGTACAAAACCATTTTGGGCGCAAAAAACGATCACAAAAAAACCCACTCTAATGATATCTAGAAATTTTCGCAGTCGAGGGGGCTCCGCGGTGAATGACATTTGGGCGCGTAGCGCGCCCACGGAAAACGAAAAGTGCGCCCGATGCGAATGAGCGGCGCCCGACGTTGCGGAAAGGTTCGTTTGGGCGGATTGCTCCCCCGCTGGGATCGCTGATCGGCGGATATTTAGTTTGTAAGGTCATAAAAAATTATCGCGAAAAAAACTAACTCATTTTTTCAGTATTCCATCGACTGTTCTCATAAATATTAACATGCTGATAATTATGACTGTAAATTGACAGTCCGCAATGCGCTGCAAGCGCGTAAGCTAACGAGATTTGTGATCCTATTCTTATAAGCGGTTTGAAATCTCCCGCATCGCGGTTGATACCAGCAGTCGTAACTGGGGGTAAGCAGTGAGCGAAAGGCTTCTACCATACCGACCTCTGATGTAGATGTCGCTTCAATAAAAACAGCAGAGAAACTCTGTTTACTTTTGCGCCCAGATTGTTCAGAAGCATTACCAATGCATATTTTCGTCGTCGTGCTTTTCAGCTCCGAGGTAAGCAATTGATCATGAAGTATGTTTGTTAATTAATGTCTGCAAGTAAGTATTTATGTTTGGGTATTATCGTGATAATGAAATACCATATATGTGAGAAGAATGTCTCACTGACGTTTTTAAATCGTTTCAACTACGTTTAAAATGTAGTCGAACGATAGTCAATAACGATATGAGAATGTTTTACATAAACGTGTTGAAAAAGTTTTATGAACTTGAAAATCAAACATTTTGATTTGTTCACATTGTATTTAAACGGTTTGAACGTTTTGAAAACGTTTTTAAACTTATCTTATCTAACGTTTTAAAACGTTGTGTACAGTAACGTCCAACAGTCCTCAATAAAAATTCTACTTCCGTAATATCCTCGTTGTATCACTAACGCTGTTACTTTTGCTTCAGATTGTCATCTGCACTCGACAAGAACGCCAATAACTCTTAGTCAACCTAAAACTTAGTTAAATGTGAGGTAAGAATAATAAGGGTCGTAGTTCGTGAATGTCAGGTTTGAAAATTATTCGTCTAATCAAAAACATATGCATATTATAGAGCGTATAGAAAACGGCGATGAAACGTACGCTTGTAAAGAAAAAGGAGTCTGGTGCGGAGGGGCGGAAAAGGCGCAAGTTGGAGACAGAGGAAGCCAAAAAGTCAAGTCAGCTTCTGAAGAGTTTTTTCGGAAAGCCCGCTCCTACAGATCCCCTTTCATCGTCGTCAAGTTTGGCTGCTTTGAACTCTAATGCATCAGAGATGGAGCCGGAAGACCAAACATCAGACAGATCCACCGAAACCACTGAAGATCACGCTGAACCGGACACTGCCAGTTCCACGGTTGGAGATGCTGGCGACGCTGCTCAAGATCCCAGGGGACCCGTCATTCCAAATGTCATCAATAGGCACGACATTGGACTTCTGGAATTCCACGGTGCTGCCGGAAAAGTCAAGGCTGCTGATTCTCTGAGAGTGGAAATAGTCCAGTTGGGTTCCACCTATTTCCAGAACGACGAGGGGCCGTTTGCACCAACAAACAACCGGTCGATGAACAAATCCTGGTTCAAAAGGACACTGGCGAACGGGGAGAAGGTGACTCGGTCCTGGCTAGTTTATTCTCCAGCAAAGCAATCAGCTTTCTGCATCTGCTGTTTGCTCTTTTCTCGATCAAACCCTCAGTCGAGTTTGGAGCAGGAATGCGGATTCAATCATTGGAAAGCACCTGAGCGCATGACTGTTCATGAAATGTCGAAGAATCATCGTGAATGCTTCATTCAATGGAAACAAATGGAACAGACTTTGGCCGAGAACAAAGGATTGATCGATGTGGAGCTGCAGTCAGAGATTGATGTGGAGAAACAAAAATGGCGAGACATCCAGGAACGACTTATTCACTGCATCAAGTTTCTTGCGACGCAAAACCTGGCTCTGCGAGGACACTGAGAATCCCTCCAGTCGGACGACGCCTCTAACGTCGGGAATTTTCTTGGACTCCTGAAACTTCTCGCCGCCTTCGACCCTGTCATGCAAGCGCACCTCAAAAATGCCAAAAATCGTCCCGGATCGACTTCTTACCTCTCGGCAGCCACACAGAACGAGTTTATCCATTTGATGGCGTCTACTGTTCGCGAAAATATGCTCGAAACGATCCGTCAAGCGCAATATTATTTCGGTATCATGTTTGATTCGACCCCTGATCAATCACACCGTGAGCAAGTTTCAGAAGTAGTTAGATATGTGGACGTGGATTTTACAAAGAAAACGGTACGTGTTGCAGAATCTTTTCTAGGATTCATCCAGATCAACCTGAAAGACGCTGAGAGCTTAGTTGGGACCATTTTGAGCCGGTTGTTGACTCCTGAATTTTTGACCCTACTTGGATTTTGGACCAACGCGCTTCTCCCGATCGACCGAGTCCAGAAAAGGTTGCAAGATCCGGCGATGAACTTCCACGATGCCGCGTTAGACCTGGAAAGCCTACGAGATCATTTCTACAACGAGAGGGAAAGACTAGTGAGTAAAGCTCTGGAGGTTGGGCTTAATATTTGTCAAGAGTGGAAGGTTGAGACGGAAAGGCGACCAAGACGAAAGAAGACAATGGCTGGCGAAACATCTAAAGATGCTGGATTGCAAACAACGCAGGAAATCGAACGAGCTATGAAGGAGACGATCGACCGCCTGCACACCGAGATGGACGACAGATTCACTCGTTTGCACGACACTGATGCGAAGTTTGGCTTTCTTCTCGACGTCGAGGGATTATGTACCGGTATCAGCAGGGACATCTTGAAGACAAAGTGCGAGAACTTCGGCCAGACTTACAACCGTGATGTTGATGGTGAGCAGCTGTACGAGGAGATTTTGGACTTCAGAATGATGATCAGTACGAGGACGAACGTCAAACTAACACGACCTGAAGATGTTCTGCTGTTCATCGTGCAATACGGAGATGAGAGCGTGTTCCCGAATCTTCGAATCGCCATTCAGATCTTATTAACGATTGCTGTTTCGATTGCGAGCTGCGAAAGATCTTTCAGCAAATTAAAATTGATTTTAAACTATCTTCGAGCCTCCATGAGACAGGATCGGTTGAGCGACCTTGCTTTGCTGAGTGTTGGACGGGAAGAGGTCGAGAAGATTGATTTTAACTCCATTATCGATGCTTTTGCCGCAGCGAAGGCGAGGAAGATTGAAGATACACGTTTAGAACGGACGCAGACGTCAGTTTCTTCTAATGTACATGATTGTTAATATACATGATTGAAAATATACAATGTGATTTATTTTGTGGTTATACTTATTTTTATAGGTTAAAGATAATCGGTTGATACTTCAATGATTCAGTACATTTTCCAGGGGGGTATGGGGGGTTGCGCGATCTCAGTACTTGCCATGGGCGCCATTTCGCCTTGTTACGCCACTGTATCTACTGGTATACATAATGTATGTATTTGTACAATGCATGAAAATGCAAAATTAATGATCAACAGTTTAAGAATTATGTCACAAGATGCAATAATAGAAAAAATGCTTTGTAATATTTCTACTAGAACAACTGATTGCTTTTTCCGTGCATGCAAAAAGTGTGCTTCCAATGAACATATTGAAAAGGAACTTACTTTGCTATTAGAATCAAATGACAAACAAGATGTTGTGTTTCAACAGTGGCTGAATACTGATCGTTGTAATTTGGAAACGATTATCAAGCCTCTTGATGAATTTGTTCCGTATCTCATTGATAAAATTAACAAACTTATAACTCATGACTTTATTTACAAACAACAGTCATCTTTTCTAAGAAATAAAAAAAAATCATTAAAAGAAGGCGAAATTCTAGCAATTTGTGATTTTTCTGAAAATTATTCATTCATTATCCAAACGCTGCTCAAGTATATCACTGGAATAACTCTCAAGCAACAATACGTCCATTTGAAGTTTATGATAAGAAAGACAATAAACTTGAAAATGTTAGCTTCATTATCATATCAGAAGTAATGACTCACGATACAGTTGCATTTCAGTTGTCCATCTCAACAATGATAGATTTTATTAAACAATCGATAGATTTTTCTACAATTACTTTTATGTCAGATGGGGCAGCATCACAATACAAAAAAAAAAAACTTTGCTAGTCTGTGTAGATTTCAGTCAAAGCATGGATTAGAAGCAGAATGGCATTTTTTGCAACGTCTCATGGAAAAGGTCCCTGTGATGCCATTGGTGGCACTCTCAAGCGAATGGCAAAGAGAGCTAGTCTTGCTCGAGATTATGGAAACACCATAACAACTCCACGAGAATTATATAACTGGGCAGTTGAACAAACAGATAAAAATATCACAAAACTACGTTTCGAGTACATATCCACTGAACAGTACATCGAAATGTCAGAAGAACTCGAAGAACTATATAACAGCACAAAGACAATATCTGGCACACAGAAGTTCCACAGTGTTGTGCCTATAACTGGTGACAAAGTAGTGGGAAAAAGGTATTCTAATTCAGTATATGAACCAAAAATATTGAACTTGATTGGAAAATTGGAAAAAATAGCATGTTTGAAAATAGGTTTAAAACATTGAAAATATATAAATAAATGACCTATATGAAAAATCTTGTCTTTTTTTCTCTCACATATTATAAAATTTTGCATCACTAGTAGAAAACAGAATAAGGGAATGATATTTTTTGACAAGGTCTACATGTCCAAATAGTTTTATTGAACTGTAAGAGGGTGCTGCCAATTCCAAATACGATTTGGCGAGAAATTCATCATGAGCCCTTTTCATATGAAATTCTCGATTAATCAAAGTGAACTTAAGTGCTGATTAGACAAAATTGAATCGCAAATTGAGCTTCATTGGATTCTGAGATGATTTTGGACTTCACTGGTTTAGTTTTGTGTGAAAATGGCAAATCAAAAAAAAAATCAGTTCAGACATGACAAAAATTTTTGTAAGAAAAACTTTTTTTCCTTAAAAGTGACCATCTCGCGATGTATGGATGGTTGGTACTAAACATAATTACCTATCTTGAGGCAAAGTTTCATCCAAATCAAACATGGCCATTTTTTTTAAATCGACTTTAAATTTTAAAAATTGATTTTTTTCAGTGTAGATCTCAAATGATATTTTTTCCAGTATTTTTTTCGATAACTTGGACTATTTCCTAAAAGTCATGCATACGACACATTTTTGTAGGAGTTGTCATTTTTCCATAATATTTTTTTGAAAAAAATCGGCAGAAAAAGTTTGGCCCTTCTCAAATGTAAGTCTAGATAAATTTTGGAAAAACTAAGTATGCAAAGTGAACGACGCCGGTGGTGTAGTGGTAAGCGTGATTACCTCTCACCCCAGCAGGCCTGGGTTCAATCCCAGTCGGCGCCGCCGGGATGTTCTAAAGCATAACATCGCTGATCACGCCTTCCTTCTGATGGGAAGTAAAGCCGTTGGTCCCCGGTTCATGAGTTGATGGGTCGATATGTAGGGCCCAGGTGTGGGAACTGCCTTCCTGGCACGTCGGTAGCATTGGTGCTCAGCACGGAAACCAAGATCGACGTAAAAAACAAAACCAAAAGAAAAAAAAAAGTATGCAAAGTGGCATATTTAGTCAAGGTCACATCCAGAAAGTTTCATTTAAATCTGAGAGGGTGCTGCCAGCTCCGAATACGATTTGGCGCGAAATGCGTCTCTAAGGGGAAATCAGTTATAAGCAATGCATAAGATTTAGAATGAAGCATGTCGAATGGGGACGGGCTATTTTTCATCATTGTCGTGTGACATGGATGTGCCCTTATATTTAATGTAAAATCAAAATTCATTGGCGGCCCAACCTCCGGGAATATGAATATTGTACCTTTCATGTGGGTTTTGAGTGGTCCACCTTTGTGGAATGATAACTGAAATTCATTTTAGAGAAACATGTTCAGATTGTTTCCATTTATTAGCAATGGAAGAATGCTCCGTTGCAAATTGAGGAACAACTAATGTCAAAACTGGTGCTGGACCTTTAAAGTTCAAAAACAATATTTGAGATTAATTGATTATTGACACAAATTAAGGTGAACGTGGATCGGTTTAGAATTACTCACTTCATCGATTTTTTTTTACAAAATAACGCAACGATCCATCGAAAAAACTCTTCCGTGCAAAATTAAAGAGCTACAATTGCTATATCTAGCAATTTTTACAAGATTGTAATTCTGTAAACCATTTTCTAAGTTCAATTTTAGGACCACAATCATAGTGGTCGCTAACTTTGTTCATCAATTACACAAGTATTTCGTATGAAAGGTCATATTTACACCCGTAGATTGTTTCAAAATATTGTTAGAAAAATTTCCTTCGAAGACAAAATACCTGTAAAATGCATTATTTCAATGCAAACCATTTTTTGTTACGCAATTCCAAGCATTAGATTTCGATTTCCTAAGCAATCAACTAGCTTTTGCATGAATCTGTGCGTAAGCATGCTCCAGGTTGAAGAACAATGTGATTTGGAACGCTCGCACAAAACAGAGAAGCGAAAAAAAAAAGCTACACGTCGGGGCGATCTATGAATGAATTAGCAAAAAATAACCATCAGCACCGTCAGCAGGATCAAGCTCGTGCGTGACGTTTTTTATTCGCAAGAATTGATGAATATTGTAAAATATCTTTTGGTATTTCAATTCGAAACATTTTGCGAAAATGGTCGATAATTGAAAACGGATGCTATTCAGCAATGTCATCTATGCGCTATCGCAAGAACTCCATTATGAAAGTGCTTGAAAATAAATAGTAAAAATATTTCTAAATTGAGAGTATTTCTAAGTCGTGTTGGAAACGCTTATATTTGTGAAATAATAAAAACAATTCAAGTGTGTATGTGTAAGCTGATTGAAGGATACTCTGTGAATGTTTCAGTCTATTTGATGGAGGTTTTCTGATATATCTGGATATTTTTAATGATAAATGGAACTATTTTAGAAATCACCTCCTTTGCCATTGCTAAATGAAATATTTTTCAAATCAAAAGGTTTCTCAATTTCCACATGTTGTTTCACAAGTATTTGAGGATATTCTGCGAAAATTTAAGCCTATTTTATATAGGTGTTCTGATATATCTAGGTATTTTTAAAGATAATTAGATAATTCCACGAACTTTGGCAGAGCTTCTCTGAACTTCGGCAAAACTTCTCTGAACTTCGGCAGGGCTTCGCTGAACTTCAGCAGGAGTTCCCTGAACTTTGACAGGCCTTCCCTGAACTACGGCATGAGTTCCGTGAATTTCATCAGGACTTCCCTGATTTCCAAGAATTGAAATGAAAGGACTTCCCTAAACTTCAGCAGAACTTCCCTGAACTTAGGCAGAACTTCTCTGAACTTCGGCAGGACTTTCCTGAACTTCAGAAGGGCTTCCCTGAACTTCGGTAGAACTTCTCTCAACTTCGGTAGGAGTTCTCTGAACATTGGTAGGACTTCCCTATAGGTCGGAAAAACTTCCTTGAACATCGGCAGTACTTCCCTGAACATTAACAGAACTTCTCTGAATTTCCGCAGGCTTCCCTGAACTTCGCAAGGACTTTCCTGAAATTCGGCAGGGCTTCCTTGAACTTCATCAGGCCTTTCCTAAACTACGGAAAGACTTCCCTGAGCATTAATAGGACTACCATGAACTTGGAATCTTGGAATTAAAGTTATTTCAGTAGTAGAATTATTATAATTATACAATAATATTGTGTTTACGAATATGTTCAAAATTTCAATACTTCCCATTTTCTAATTTGCAATGCTTGTTGGTATTGGTGCATTTCGAATTTGGATGTGGTTTGAATGGGTGTGGATTCAGTATCAACGGAAAAGCATTAACTTTCACCTTAATCATATATCCAATAGTTTTATTGTTCAGAATAATTAAAACTTCAACTAAATAGTATCAGTTGGAACACAACTTGAGGGTTTCTGTTTTATAATATATGAAAACAAAATATTTTTACTAACTACTGTCAAAATGGGCTCACCTACTCTTTTACAACACACCACTTGTGATCGAATCATCTAAGTATATAAAGCGATTACCGAATCTTGAATGTGGAGAGGCCTGATATTAAACTCTTGATGTTCTGTTCAGTTAGCAAAAACTGTTGCTCTAAGGCCACTAAGCCCCTAATATCACATCATACCATCTGTGAAGTAGTTGTGGATGTAACCATTCAAAACCGTCACCGACGACGATGACGATGAAAAGTTTCACCAAACACACGATAAGCAAGCGATGTGACTATAAATCTCCTTAATAATAAAGTACTTGGGATTGATCCCACGTTTTTCTAATCAAGAAGCATAAACGGCTGTCTAAGGCAGCCCCTCATATCACAACACACTACTTGTGATCAAGTTGATTCAAACCCAACGGCGGTGTCTCTTACACTAGCATAAACCAATGCGATCGACGATCTTTTAAACCCGGCGAAAAAAAAAGCTACGAAAAATCACTTAGGCCTTCATTAAATTCTACTTCAACGCGACGTTCATTGTTTCGGTTTGGTCCTATCGTAAGACGGGAACAGAATCCATAAAATCTCCATATTGCTCAGGCTATTGTGCTCTTTACATCACAACAAACTACGACCGATGCGAAGATTTTGCAAGCCGTCATAAAGTAAGCTATTCATCCCCCGAAAGCAGTCAATAATGTTCTCCAAACTGGATTTCGTGTTTATTATGAATGTTAAATAATTTCGGTTGTCATATATTTCCAACCAATAAGCCAGAATTGAGAATTACGTAACAAATATTACACATCTCTCAAGGATGAACTCAGATCACAAAAAAGCTCGCGTCATGTTGTGTAAAAAAAAGGAATCGAATGACAATATCATGAAAGATAATATCATGAACCGGGGACCAACGGCTTTACTTCCCTTCCGAAGGAAGGCGTGATCAGATATGTTATGCCTCAGAACATCCCGGTGGCGCCGTCTGGGATTGAACCCAGGCCTGCTGGGCTGAGAGGTAATCACGCTTACCACTACACCACCGGCGCTGCTCGATAATCAGCTGTTTAAACTTCATCTGAAACAAGCAAGGGTGTTCCAAAGTCGTGCTCAGACATTCTGGGACATTCTATACTACACAGCAAAAAAATAATTTAGATATCACATCAAAGTGGATGCACTTCAATCGTGTCGAAAATATAGTGTAATATTACTTGCCAGAAAGGACAAAATTATCAATAATACAGTGCATGAACTGACATTACGCTGCATTTACTGCATTTGTTTATTTTTGTGGCCATAAAAATTACATGAGATTTTTGACATGATTGAAGTGCATCCCCTTGAATGTAACATTAAATTTTATTTTTTGCCATGTATGCATTATTTCTATTCTGTTTTAGCTTAAGTTTTATTTGCTGCTTTGACATTGATTGGGCTATTTTTTACATAGTTTGTTCTGCACGATTTTTCATAAAATAATTTCCGTGTTATAAGATTTCGACAAGGTGTGTAAAATTTTGATTGTGCGAGAATTTCTGCCGAATCTGTGCGCAGTAAAATAATGACGTTGATGAAGAAAAGCATTGCAAATTGGCGGCTCTCCTTAAGTGTTTGTATATTGATGAGCATGTAGCGCGCTTCATAAGATGGTAATGGAAATGCCATCCAATTAAATTTACGTAAAGCACATATAAGGATTTGTTTTTCGACAGATTCTATGCGTTCTTCGTGTATGGCAATGTATGGATTCCATATTAGGTGGCAGTATTCTAGAATTGGTCTTACATATGTGGTATATAAAAGCTTAATAGTGTATGGCTCTTCAAAATTATGGCTGAACCTTTTAATGAAGCCTAGCATTCTGTTTGATTCACTAATGATAGTATTATAAAGTTCTACAAAAGATAGACTGGAGTCTAGGATTACGCCTAGATCTCTTACAATTTTGCATTTTTTGAAAGCGGACTATTTGTTTACGATGTGTTAGGTATAATTGAAGCTAATTAAAAAATCCAGGCTCCATTCCTATTTTCTGCAATTTGACGATTAGTAATGATATATCGATGCAGTCAAATGCTTTACGGAAGTCGGTGCATAGCGTTAAGAATGAAAGATACATATTCTAGAAGATTCGGGGTAGTTGAGCTACCTTTGAAAAAGTCGAACTGTTTGCAAAGTTGCTGTTTTCTGCAATGATGTTCAGGAAGCCAAGGCCTTTTTATTTTGTGGACAGTTTAGTTCGGAATTTGTTGCCTACTGGCACTATTTTTCTTAGAAATCTATCGTAAATTATGTAAATGCAGGGTCAACATCTCTAGATACTTGCTTGATTCAAAGTTACTGCTTTTTGCAATGTTGTTCAGGAGGCCAAGGCCTTTTGAATGGTTGACTGTTTAGTTGAAAATCCATTGATGTTCGTAGATTTCAAGCATTTTCAATGTAGTGGCTCAGGCTTTCATGTAACCAGATTATTGAAAACAATTACTTCATTGATTACAGGCATAATTTTTCAAACTTCTCCAAGCCTCTCTGACTTATCAATCAAATTCACCCTTATTAAGCACCGCTGAAGTGCTGTACAAACAATCCCAAAACTTGGTAATTACAATTTCCTTGCTCAACTTCGGTATAATTGATTATTCTTTTCACTTAAATCAACAGTCTTACTCAGCAAATGAACTCCCAAGACGGCAACCAAAGTACCTACGTGCATGTTTCGGCTCAGATGATGACAATAACGATGGTGGTGGGGTGGTATGCGGTGGCGTAATGTTTCAATTAGCAAACAGCCGCCAGAAATTAACACCAACCCGCAAAATGCAGATGAGACACAAACTTTGTCAAAGTTTAATTTATAATCTAGACAAATTTGCTCCCAGCTTCGGAGAAGGGTTCACACCCGAATATCTTCGACAATCGACTCTCAGTCGGAGGCGGCATGATGAAGGTACCTAGCGTTTTAACCCCTTCCCGGTGATGGCGGTTCCCTCTGGCAAGGACAGCAAATTTTAATAGATTACAATTCTCCTTACGCTCCCGTGGGAGGCAGGGCACGTAGTGCTCGTAGTCCGTTCGGGTTCAGAGGCACCGAAGAGCGCACAGGCGAGCACAGAGGTGACAGTGATAAATTAATAATTTAATACTCCCACCCACCGAAAAGCCGCGATCACCTTCCAGGCGAGCTTCCGAAGATTTATATGGGACACGCAATACCTCCCTGCTAAGAACTGCTGGCTGCTGACTATGGTATCCGATCCCAAACAATTGCAACTACTTAATATTCCGATTCTAATTTATGAGCGGAATCTGTGAGAGGATTTCCCTTCAAGAGGACGAGGCTGAGGCAGGAGTGCGCTCGAAGGCATTTGATACTTACAAATATGCCCGATTTCCGTTCGGCAAATGGCTTTGCCGTGGGGCGTGAAAAATAGCACAGGGGAAAAGCAAGCACCCCTTGGTTGGTTGGGTAGTTGGTCGAAGGTTCAAGAGCACTTTTCCACCGCGTCGTGTCGCGTCGCGGTGTCGTCTGAACCCATAATAACGGCAATTCTTGAAGTTTCCCGATGCGAAAAGAATCTCCGGCGCAGCGATGATTTGCATAATCAAATTTATTTAGCTAATTAAATATTCCGGTTGCAGCAAGTGGTGATTTGTTGAGTAAGATAGAAGGAGCGATATCGTTGGCCTGCGGCGGTTGATTTGTAATCTCGGTGACAGGTTTGAATTGGTTGTTCGGATTACAGATAATGACAGTGGGTTAAGTTACTGATTTGTTTAGTTACAGGAGTTGGCATTATGCAGTTATTAGTGTCTTATTTAAGATAAGATGAACCCGACTATTTATTATTGAAAATGTCTAGAAAACGATCACATGGTAAAATGAGTTTATAACATACATAAACATAAACCGATGAATGAAAAATCCATCACCTACTAATTTCCATTTTGTGCCAGTCTCGCATTGCAGAGTTGGTGTACGCCAAAAATGAATGAAACAAGAATCGTGATCATCAAAATAGACCACGTGGCCAAACCCTGACTAATCATGCTGTGCCAATCGATCCCATTCAGTCTATTTTTTGCCAACCCTGCAAAGATACCTACCTTTCATCACAATAACGAAGCTCCAATCGCGGAAAAAAAATTCCCCTCCATTGAAAGGTTATCATACTCATAATTAATCATTTTCCGATTTCTGGTGCAATATTTTTCCGTCTCTTTTTCTTCGAGCTTATTTCGATTTCAGCAAGTTTGATTTCCCATCTACGAGCACACTCCCACCAAAGCTTGCTGTACAGGCTGGTTGGTTGGTTGGTGCAACGGAGAACGCCTTATCGTCCGATTCCAATCTTTTGGTGGCCAATTTCTCCGCTTGCAAAGCAATAGTACTATAGAGCGCCGGAACTTACACTCCTCTCGGGAATTCGGGAGAAGAGTGAATGGTGCTTGGAAATGAACGAGCTGAATATGTAGAGAAAGAGAGAAGGACTAGTAATTTCAATGTAATTACACTATCTTTATTGGTTACCTTTATCCTGGTAAAGGAGTGCGCATTTGATTAGTATTGTCGCATTAATGGCTCTTTGCTCAGTTTCAACTTTTGTTAAATTGTCACACTGCCACTACCGCTAGAGGAACTATCAATCTATTATCTTCAGAACTTTCTCTAGCTAATAAATTATCGCACTAAATCTCCAGGTTGATATTAGTATAGCATTTCCTCCCAACTCCATTAGGGTGGGTAAAGTTTGTAAGGTGGATAACAATCCTCTGCTCACCACTTCTCATTCGATTTGTTTTGAGGTCCACAACATGTGTGACAAATTTGAACGAATTTGGTAATGATCTTGATTTGCGGGAAAACTTTTTTAGTTTGTATGGGAAAGAGCATTGGGGCGCAGGGCGTTGTAAAATTGAACCACCCTAATGAACATCAAATGTAAGTGTGGGTTCAGTGATGCAAAATATCACGACACTCACAGAAGAGTCGTAGACGCATTCAGTGTTGCAAAATGTCGGCCATACACGGCGATTTTGGCAAAAAAGTTTTCATCACTCACTCAATCTTAAAATCATCTGCAAGGGAATCATGTGCAGTTTTTTAATTAGGTAAACAAAACACAATTAATTAAGCGAAAAAAGTCCAGTGGAAAAACTAAATTTTTCGATACCAGGTGAATCATTACCATTACGCATAACATGAGTCTCGAGGTTCTGGCAGGAGTAACACCCCTCCAGAACCGTTTCTGGGAGCTCTCTCTCAGAATACTAATCAAATGCGGAGTGACAAACACACTTATAACTGAAAATTTTGAAGAAATTCTTGGGCTGAACACACAATCTCGATTTATGAGAATCTACCACCACTATATATCGTCAGATATGTGTCATCCTTGTTACACTCCAGACCGTGCTCACTTCACCAATCGCAGTTCCTCAATTGAATATGATCTGACCATGAAACAAGCAACTCATGGGATTCCCGATCAACTTCGACCTATTATTATCCCGCGTATTTTTACTGAAAAGTACCAACACGTCAATTGCGTGAAAAGATATTTTACAGACGGGTCACGTCTCAATGGATCCACTGGCTTCGGTGTCTTCAATGAAAACTCTAGCACCTTCCGCAAACTTCAGGAACCTTGTTCCTTTTATGTTGCTGAGCTGGCAGCAATCAACTTCGCATTGGGGATGATTTCCAACATGCCCGCAGACCATTACTTCATCTTCTCGGATAGTCTCAGTTCGATTGAGGCTATTCGGTCGATGAAACCAAGTAGGCACTCATCTTATTTCCTTTCAAAGGTAAGGGAGCAGATGAGTGTACTGGTCGAAAGATCATATATGATTACCTTTGTATGGGTCCCCTCACATTGCTTAATCCCAGGCAATGAGAAGGCGAACTCTCTCGCAAAGATGGGCGCGCAGGATAAATATGGATCATATTGATATTTTTTATGGATCATTCACACTTTTTTAAGGATTTTCTCCGAAGTTTTATGGAACATTTGGATGTTTTTTATGGAACGTTTTCCAATATTTTATGGATCATTTATTGGTTTTTATGTTCAAAAGTATGTTTGCCTTAAAGGCTTGGACTTAAGTCGTGACTTCATTCGCGTGATGAGTAGACTTATGTCCAACCACTACTCGCTAGATGCTCATCTCAATAGAATAAACCTCGTGGACAGCAACATTTGTCGGTGTGGAAACGGTTACGATGACATCGATCACGCAGTTTGGCAATGTACGGATAATGACGCTGTCAGAGAGTGACTTTTGAATACCCTCGAGACCCAAGGAAGACAACCCTATGTTCCTATCAGAGACGTGTTGGGAACTCGCGATATCTGCTATATGCAGTCGGTTTATGTGTTTCTTCAAATGTCTAGTATAAGAATTTAATTCCTTTGTCTTTTGTCTCTCTTTAATAGTTTTTGTTTGTCTTGTCCCCCCGTCTCGATGAGTCTCATCGTCTCCCACTGGTCATCATAGCCGGTCGAACTCCAGACGAAACTAGAATCGCACTACCATTCATACTGGCGACAACACTCTGATGAGACAACGAAACCTTACCCCAAGCTCCTCCCCTGATCCTATCCTTCGACAATGTACCTATCTAACCTCGAGTAAGCCGCAAGTATTCGGCCCAACTCCTACTAGACATAAAATTAAGTGAATTTTGTTACAAACCAAGAACAATGAACTATCGGCTCCGTAAAGCTAACGCGATTGAGCCTACCAAATAAACGAACTAGTTAAAAAAAAACATTACCATTGACGAAACAATTAATGAGATTTTGACGAAGGTTTAAGTGAAAGCAAATTCCTTCAGTGACAATGTCAACATTTTATTGCTAATATTGCGCGAAATCTTTCAATGATAATGAAACATTTCAGCACTGCCAGGGATACCACATATGCCCTCAAAACATAGAGTCGGAAATGTGAGTTATTCAGCATTTAAGGTTAATGCCATCTTTGTTAAGCTATATTTTTCAATCTTAATGTGAATCGCTGTTACATCCTTATTCTCGGAACCACTTCGAAACTTTACATAAGTGCACAAATATCAGCTTCTACGACACGTGCAACATTCAAATTGTTACTCGTAGTTTGCTGCACTGCAGTATACATGAAGTACCAATTTCGGCGGTAATGGTTCACTAATTTCCGAGATTTGTGTAATTGTAAATTTTAAGTGGATGTGCATTAGACTGATGCAAAATTTGACTTTTTCGCTCCACAATACTTAAACGATTCCAAATCGGATCCTGACTAACCTTACAAAATTTGAACCCATTTGGTGAGAAACTGAGATGGCACAAACCATTTGAAGTTTGTATGGGAATTACTATGGTAAAACCAAGATTTTTGTTCATGTCTATCTAATAATTCACCATATCGGTCTGCTTCAAAAGCTTTCAACCGTACTTGTAAGAAATTTTCCCAGCTACAACTTTGGTGAAGACCACTTTTTGATTAAATGCAAGGATCGAAAGTTATCAATGGTTCAATGCGCTGATGTCTAATGATCATGCTCAATCAACTGCTCAGTAGGCAACATTGGTGTTTCTGGGGCGTTGAATAGGACACAAAAATCATGGCTACTATGTCACACTGCAAAATACAGTGTTGCCTACAGAGCAGCTGCTTGATCATGTCATAAGTTTACCAATCTCTTAAATAATTAATAACTTTTTCCTGTCTCGTTTTTCATAGAAACGATCTTCAGCAAAATTGTAGCTGAGAAAATTTTCATTAATAATGGCTATCAAACTGTTTCGCTGCTCAATATGGAAAAAGACTAGAAGGCAATGAACAAAAAGTTGAGATTTCCCATAGTAATTTACATGTAAACTTCAAATGGCTTGTGCGAAGTCTGTTTCTAACCAAATGAGTTGTAACTTTGGGAGGCTAATCAGGACCCGATTTGAAACCATTTAAGCACTGTGGAGCTAAAAAGTCAAATTTTGCATCAGTCTAATGTGCATGTATAGCCTACGTGGCGGCCATTTGTGGACTCTACAAGGAATCACTATAATGTGTTTTTTTCTGATTTCAGCATACCAAATGAAAGATTAAAGTCTTATCTATCGAAGCTCTTTTGAGAGGAACTCGATTTGCAAGTTAATTATGATACATAAAAATTGAATAGTATGTTGCAAGTAACAAAACAAACTGATCAAATTACATACATTTTAGTGTTTTTAAAATGAAAATTTTCATAACTGTTTATTCATTTGTTCTACAAAACATTATCCATGCAGTTACCTATAGTTGTGCTTTTGGTAGTAATTTAGTAGTTTTTATGGTTTCTTCGTAATTATTGATGACTTAACACAATTATCTAAATTCAGGAAATTCAACAATTGGTAACGACACTGCAAGGCTAATTTGTTTGTAAAATTTTGTTAACTTATATGTCGGGGACCGTCCCGACCGATTGATGGTGACTTCTACTTGCCCTTGAACTTTCCTTTCCAGTCCGTATCCTTCCTTGCTCCAACCAAATCCCGAGCCAAATCCTTCGTCATCCGTAGGCCAATCCCTTATTCTCGCATGCAGAACACAACACGTCTTATCCACAAAATACCGTTTATTACAAGAACACTACATTGATTTTATTAACAACAACACTACATTTATTCTTACTAAAACTAAACAGTAATTTCGTACGGGGTTCGCCCCCGGTCGACTACTCGCGACGGTGTACCTTTAAGACTAATTTCTCGATAACTTTTTCAAAGGGACGTATCAGCTTTTGTAAACAATGCATTTGATCGTCGATTCGGCGTAACTGGCAGCTCGCTTACGCATGCTAACACCACTATCAGACAGGGGAAATTTTTCCCTACCTGATAGTGTTGTTAATATGGGTGTGCAAGCTACCAATTACGCCAAATTGACGATCAAATGCATTGTTTACAAAAGCTGATACGTCCCTTCGAAAAAGTAATCGAGATTTTAATTTCCTAATGTTTACATTTCTATTACCTATTCCTACTCCCACATTGTACGACGACGATCCCTCTCCCTCTCCGTGCAACTCGTAGGTAATAGTGAGTTACCGCGGTGAACCGGTTCACTACCACTAGCCACTAACACTCAATTGATTGGTAGCACCTTGGAGTACCTAAAACCCAGCAGGTGCGTTTTCGGCTGGCTGTATCCTTTATTATTTATGTTACTCGCAAACATTCTCACCCACCCTGAAGTTGCCGGGAAACTTCTGAAAAGAAAGAATAAAACCTCCTCTCGACGCACTGGACTATCGAATTCAAACCTGATTTATGTTTTTCTACGAATCTTAAAACGGTAGTACTTTCGATTTTATAACGGTCGTTTCAAATAATCGGCTACGTCCGTACAGTTCCTATGCGAGTGACTCCATCCTCGCCTGGGTGTGTAGTTGTTGTATGTGGTTCATCTTCAATTGTGTGAATGGTTGATTTGATTCAACAATAAGAAGCCTATTGTTTGGCTGCCAATGTTTACTTCTGCATAGCAGCAAGCTGCAATCAGTATCTAGTCGCTAAAGTTTCTTGAAATTCTACAGCTGCTGCTGCTGGCCTTCGCCTCCTGCATATATGATTCTACTGGACATTGCTGCAATCTGTACCTGGTATGCCAATCGCCAAGAAGAGAAGTGATTTCGAGTTTATATTTCCATCGCTGCCTGCCACAATCCTCCAATATGTAGGAGTGGGGTATACGAGAGGTTGAAATGCTAAATATTCCTTCGTTTACATTCCTTGAAGATCATCTCACGATGTATTTATTTTTCAGTGATGCGATTAGTTCCAGAATTTTGTTATCCACTTGATCAAAATTTGTCTGATTGTTGAAAGAGAGGGTAATGGAACCGTAAACTTAGCCGGCTTCAGCTCGCCAATTTACTGTTGTAGGATCAACGGTTCCGCTCGAAGACAACGTTGACAATGCCGAACAACCTTCCGTGCATGATTCCTATCACCTAGCGGCCAATATCACTGCCGAAAAGTAGTGCAGTGTTACCGTGATGCTGTAGAACCAGTTCCGAGAACGTACTTCGAGTCAACAAATCATCAGTTGTTTGATCTGCTGTGTTTCTTCAGAGTACGCTAGCCTACCACCAACTCGCAGGCTTCCGTGTTTGACATCGTAATCGTCGTAATCATCGTAAAGGAGAATTTGGACGAACAGGAGCACCCTCTGAGAATGATTCAGATTGTACCTTCCGGATGATCGTCCATTCGGCTTGGTTAAGAAGAAAACCTGTCCATCCTTGGTCTCCTGGACACCGTAAGTTGTCGTGTAGCGTAGTCGGTAAACAGTCATTTGAATTAGTCTAGTAAGAGAAATTTGCTAAGTAATCCGAAATGTATCCATATTATTTCGACGAAGCGCAAACCACCACATTGCGTCGTCTCTCCTATTCCTCTTCTGGTGGATTTCCAACACCTTTTGGCCAATCTTCGGGAGGATCCTCCAACCAGGTAGACCCATGGGCATTCTCGATAATGTCTTGGATCAGCAAGATTGGTGATTCCCAAATCATTCTCCAATCGTTTCCCTCTGTCAGCGCTTGAATTTTGGCGACCCTGTTCGCCACGTAATTTCAATCGTGTTAACTATTTCTCTCGTGGAATGTTCGCCATTCCTCACCCACCGTTCCAGGTAGGTTCAATTGAATACCTTGCCGTTTCACAGTTGCAGCTCAATCCACCCAGTTTCGCAAGAACTTCGTTGTGCTTGGAAAGAGTTACAGTTTACGGACCATCCTATTCCCGTTCGACTGTACGCTCGAATAGCTCCTCGCAGCGTGTCTCGTCCGACGGGTATTTGCTGACGGCTCCCACTTCCTTGCAGGACCAAACCGTTCCATGGACTTCTCCAGATCGTTCGATACTGACATGTTACAAGCATATCTCGTACCTTGGCTTGATGTAGTAACTTCGCCTGTCACTATCCAACCGAAAACTGTTTCGGTGAGTACTGGCAGACCGTTTCCCAGTGGAATCTCTCTTCCGGATGGGAAGAAGCTGAAGAAAGCTTGGATGCCCATGACCAAGTCAACCTTTCTCGAGCGGAAGAATTCTGGATCTGCCAGTTCTATGTCTGCCGGTATGTCCCATCCATTTGCCTGCACTGTAGAAGTAGGCAGACAAGCTGTGACCTTCGGCAAGACGAGAAATTCCATCGTTCGAGAGTATGACGAGAATCGAGACTTGACGACAGCTTGGATTTTGCGATTGACTCTCGTTCCGGTTTGTCCGATACCCGATATCGAAACATCCACCTTCTCACTAGAGACCTTCATCAGCTGACTTAGATCTTCAGAGATGAAGTTGCATTGCGACCCGGAATCCAACAGTGCGCGTGCCGGATAGCGAGAACCCTGGTTGTCATCGATCACAACTACTGCTGTAGCCAGAATTACCTGCGACGTGTGACTCTGTGCTGTGTTCGACGATACTATCTGAACCGATGCGGCATTCGCTGCCTTGGGATCAGAACTTGAGTCGTTCCAGTTACCACTTTTACCCGAATTGGCCTTCTTGGGTGATCCATTCCTACTGCTTCTTCCTTCGCCCTTGAAGCACAGCAGTGTGTGGTGTCGAGCCTTGCAGTTGCGACACGAGAACATTGACGAACAATCTCGAGCTAGATGTCCTCGTTTGAGACAGTTTCGGCAGAGTGACTGTGCTCGAATGAACGACTCCCTGCTGGACAGCGACATTTCCAGGAAGGCTGGGCACGTATGTAGTCCATGAACCTCCGTACACGATGGGCACTTAGCGGTATTCCATTGTACGGCGTTGTGGCTGACCTTCGGTGAAAACGACTTCCATTTGGGTTGTAGCGGCTCGTTTTTGAGTTCTGCCTTCGCTGGTAGAGACTCGAGAATTTGAATTCTCCGTTGTAGGAACTCCTGCAAGTCCTGTACAGTGTCTTGCTCCTTAGCGGACGTGTGTTCCTCCCAACCACGTCGAGTGACTGGATCCAGACGAGAACTCAGCAGTTCTACCAGCAGCAAATCCTTGTATTCGGCTGGTTCGATGACTTGATCCAATATCTGAATCACACGGTCGAATCCATCAGTCAATCTGTGGAGATCTGTGACCGATTCCTTGGCGAGTGAAGGTAGTTTGACCAGCGCTTGTACCTGTTTCCTCTTTAGTAGCTTACTGTTGTTGAAACGTTTTAGCAACGACTCCCAAGCAATTTTATAATTGACGCTAGTTATCTTTAGCGGATCGACTAGCGCCCTAGCTTCGCCTGCTAAGCTACCTTTCAAATAGTGAAATTTCTCCACATCCGGAAGTTCTGCCTTCTCATGGATCAAGGACGTGTAGAGATCCCTGAAACTCAGCCAGTCATCGATGTCTCCGTCGAAAGTCTGCAGCTTGATTTGCGGCAGGCGTACACGGTCCATTGTACCATGTGTACTGGCGGCGTCCGCACTCCGTGTTGACTGATTTAGTGCTGATTCTTCCTGGAACTTCATGACCTTCTCCATCAAGAACGATTTCGCATCGTAGTAGCGATTCTCGAACTCCAGGTGCTCCTTTTCGACACCTTCTTGCTCTTCGTAGTCCTCATGCGATTCGATCTCCCAAGAAGTCTCACTAATTTGCTCCCACAACAAATCTATACGTTCAAGGCGGACATTGACCTGACTAGCTGTTGTACCCTCCTTATAATACCTAACGAACTGACTAATGTTGTTTAACGACGCTCGAAGACCCTTGAGTTTTGACTTCAACACCTTCAAGGAGTCGGTTGACCTGGTAATCTTCGTTGACATGGTTGTTGTTGGAGAATCACGGTACGGAAACGAAGAAACAAGAGCCAGTCGTAGGTTGGTAGGTACTAGTGATGCGTTGCTCCACGAGATGTTTGGCGAAACGTTGAAAGATCCGAGAATCGAAAGGAATCGGCGATGTAGTATGCAAATTGTCTGCTTCGGCTGGACATATACTGTTCAACTCACCTGTGAGAAGAACCAGTGGTGCTACCGAAGCCAGATAGCAGTAAATTCCAAAACTGTACACCTCAAAACGTTTGATCGGGAATCTCGGTATTCCAATTCAAGCCAGTGAAGAGCGAAGGAGTGGAAAAGCGAATGTAGTAACCAATATTTGAGCTTCGGCTGAACATATACCGTTCGGCTTACCTGTGCAAACGACAGTTTGTGCTGACAGCCGAATCCAAATTGCCTCAAAATCACGATAACTATCCTTTCAAACCACGAAGTTGTAAAGCCTTACGGTAACAAGTCGGTAGATCGTATCGAAATCCAGTGCAGCGAAGGAGAAATGTACCAATGTAGTATCACAAGAGAGCCTGCTTCGGCAGGACATATACTTATTCTCACCTGGAGAACTACAGATGGTGCTGAACGTCACGCAGTGTGCAAAGTAGCAGTCCGAAAACAAAACAAAACCTCAGGGCTTGCGTTCGTGAATGAATTGACTCCAATAGTCCACATAGCATCGAAAGGTTGAATATTTATTAGGTGTAGGATCAATAAATTCCAGCTTCAGTCGGGCATATACTGTATTTATGTATTTACCTGGTCAAGATGACCGTTGCACGATGCCCGAGCCTGAAATCGTGATGTGATGCCGTCTATTGTCTGGTCATAAGGAAGTAGCACCAGAATCGTCGTCGACCGTCCTCAAACGCCACCGAATTCCTCGAATGGTGCCCGAAACCAAGTTCTTCGCGAACCGATTCACCACTTCGACGTCCTTAGCACTCGCCGATTCGCCAACAATAACAGAAGTCGAAATGTGGGTGTTAGTTGGGAAATTGTGTCGCTTCGGCGGACATATACCAGTTCTTACATACCTGAGTGGTAGCAGAACAACGCTCTGGTTGTCCTAAAATCCTGATGATTGTCGAAAGTGTCCGAGTAGAGCCAATATCCACTTATGAAAACTGGTTGCACTAGCTGGAGACGATTCTGTTGAAGGACGATGGCGACCTTCCTCTCTATTCCACAGCTAGTCGATGATTTTCAGCGATGGTGGGTTTCCTGATGTAGGATAATAGGTGATGTTGTTTGGTTGCAATAGATCCTTTCACGTAATTGACGATGGCGATCGAATCCTTTGATCCACTTCAAGGATGGCGATTGGTCTTTTGTGGCATACGAGGCTGGCGGTTTGGTGCTCGTACGATGGCGCACTTCGATCGTACCTTGGTCAAATCGTAGAGATTTGGCCGATCCAAA
Organism: Ochlerotatus camptorhynchus; assembly: GCF_037179485.1. NCBI lineage: Eukaryota > Metazoa > Arthropoda > Insecta > Diptera > Culicidae > Ochlerotatus > Ochlerotatus camptorhynchus. Next base: position 250,805 of record NW_027040739.1, read on the forward strand.
GTCCACCGGCAGTAGAAATCCGGCTCGAAGGACCAATTTATGTCGGGGACCGTCCCGACCGATTGATGGTGACTTCTACTTGCCCTTGAACTTTCCTTTCCAGTCCGTATCCTTCCTTGCTCCAACCAAATCCCGAGCCAAATCCTTCGTCATCCGTAGGCCAATCCCTTATTCTCGCATGCAGAACACAACACGTCTTATCCACAAAATACCGTTTATTACAAGAACACTACATTGATTTTATTAACAACAACACTACATTTATTCTTACTAAAACTAAACAGTAATTTCGTACGGGGTTCGCCCCCGGTCGACTACTCGCGACGGTGTACCTTTTAGACTAATTTTAATTTCCTAATGTTTACATTTCTATTACCTATTCCTACTCCCACATTGTACGACGACGATCCCTCTCCCTCTCCGTGCAACTCGTAGGTAATAGTGAGTTACCGCGGTGAACCGGTTCACTACCACTAGCCACTAACACTCAATTGATTGGTAGCACCTTGGAGTACCTAAAACCCAGCAGGTGCGTTTTCGGCTGGCTGCATCCTTTATTATTTATGTTACTCGCAAACATTATACAATAGAAATGATAAAATAATGTTTTATTGAATGAAACTCATGTTGTAGGTGTTTATCTACGGAATGTTGCCTCTATTTTGTTATTGCCATTTGCTATTCAATTGTCAAAATGGCGTCGAAGCAAGAGGAACAGCGTATCAAAATTGTGCTCGCGCACAAGGAAAATCCCAATTTCTCTTACGCAGACTTGGCAAAATCGCTTAAACTGGCCAAATCCACTGTGACAAACGTTATTAAAGTGTTTGGGGATTGTTGGACGTCTGCTAAAAAACCAGGATCAGGAGGAAGCTGAAACCAGGATGCCGCAGTGACCGCTAGAAGAGCGGCCAGCACTATCAAGCGTAATACTAACCTTTCCATCAGGGACTGTCAACATACAAGGTTACAGTGACACCCAATCGAGATGATAAGCAAAACAACTGTGACAACTGTTGACTAAGATGCCTGTTGCCTTTTTTGAAGAAACACAATTATTTCATGCTGTTTTGGCCAGATCTCGCTTCCTGTCACTGCGGGAAAATGGCTCAGGAATGGTATACCGCCAACAACGTCCAAATCGTACCCAAGGACAAAAATCCTCCAAACTCGCCGGAGCTGCGCTCTATCGAAAAATATTGGGCAATCGTTAAGCGAAAAGTCATGAAAACTCAGAAAAAAATGAAAGTGAGAAACAGTTCAAAGCAAATTTACGCTCAGCATCAAATAAGGTTGATACAACAGTGGTACAAAATCCTATGGATGGTGTAACGGTGTATACGCCCGGCAGTTCGCATTCGGAAAGTTGGAAGCCAAATACATTTTTTTCCTTGGTTTGGTTTTCCGTGCCGAGCACCAATGCTACCGACGCCAGGGAGGCAGCTCCTACACCTGGACTCTACCTATCGTCCCATCAACTTATGAACCGGCGACCAACGGCTTTACTTCCCCGAAGGAAGGCGTGCTCAGAGATGCTATGCCTCAGAACATTCCGGCGGCGCCAACTGAGATTGAACCCAGGCTTGCTGGGGTGAGAGGTAATCACGCTTACCACTACACCGCCGGTGCCGCTATCATACATACTCAGTCTTCGGTATTGAACATACAACATTGTGTTCGAGATGAACGTGTTTTCGCTGTGTGGCGCTTTTCATGTTTGCACTTACACATAAACCTTTTACCCTTGTGTTCGAACATGTATCATACATGTGGGAGCGTCCAATGTTTGTACATGATGTTTGAACATTGTGTTTTGAACGTCTAGAACAAAAACAGTGCAGCGAGTGTTTGAAGGTATAGGGAGTGGTTAAACCGAAACTCTGCAGTATTTTTTTATTATTATTATTAAACTACAATTAATATCCAGAGCCTTAATTTTCATTTTGTAAGGTAAGTAAAACATAATTTTATATGCTGGGCGTCCCTCACCTCCCAGTTACCTCAATCATCAAATATTATTTTGATTTCTCAGTCTAAAATTACATGCATTGCGCGTAATTTAATGCTTTTGATATATTACGTTGGTAAAAAAAATGTATAGAGAACATATGAATTTTTTATCAACATTCGCTTTCATAGCGATAATAGAGAAAGTTAGAGTGCATTGTGTCAGTCATATGTTTTCATCATGAAAGTATTCTACCGAAAGTATTCTAGAAGAAGTTTTCCAATTGAAAACATTGCCATAGTCCATTCTATATGCGCGAGTATTCATGGCCGATAGTAAGGATAACAATAACAAACTAATATTTTTGGCAGAAGCGAAAGTGAGGATAACAAACTCCCCACTAAAAAATGGGATTACACAAGTGTGCGTGTTATAAACGTCAGAAAGGTCAATAGAGACGTGTACGACAAACAGCATGGCAAATTTCGCGTCGCTATAACTGTTCGTTCATTCACCACCCATACAAAGTAACACCAGATTAGACTTCACAACCGATACCTAACAGTGTAGGCTTGATGAATATTTGAAATTTTATGTTTTATTAGATTGTTATGGGTTCTATTTTTTACATTATTTTTTTTTAATACACCCGGCCCTTTTTTTAAGCGATCTTATTTTCCATTTTTCCGGTGTTCAAATAAAACCAAGCTTGATGTCAACAAATCAAAAAAAAAACCAAAGAAAACTATGGTACCTACATCAATGGGGTTCTTTAAGCGTATTGAGGAAAATGCATAATCGTAATCTGCATTAAAAGTGGAACCCAAACCCAAAATTTCATCTATTTTGGTACACTGGAACTATTTTAAATAAGCACGATTACATTTGCAAAAATCACCTTATTAGCGCCCCTCGGTGTCACTTTGTATGGGAGCGAGCTGTCAGTTTGTTAGTTTAGCGTCAAACAGTGAAGTTATTATTTTGCTTCAAACCTTGATTAAAAAATCGAGATGAAAGTGTGTGGGTTCGAAAAAAATATCGCTGTGCTCAGAAAACGAAGCTTTTTCAGATGATGTATAAAAAATGATACATTTTTTAAAATTAAAGAACCCTATTGTCTGACTTCACCACAGAAACCGAAAATGGATAAAAAATTACCCCCGTAAAAAAGGGTTGGGTGTACGTTAGTTTTGTGACTTTAATTTTACAATCAGTGTGTTTTTATTAGGAAAAATGGCGAAATTCAATGTAAAGGAAAAGTTTTTCCGATTTGACGAAGGATCACAGCTATTTAAGTGCTTGGTGGAAGGATGCCGCAGCATGTTAAAAGGGGCAGATAGCAGCTTAAAGCGCCATGTTGTTCAACAACATCCCGCTGTCGCAAAACAAATCGGTTTGGATGGATACAAAAGGCCGATGAATACAGAAGTTGGACAATCCGAAGGTCCATCAGTAAAAAGGATGAAGACAATTTCAGTACAAGTTGATCCTGACAATTTCTTTTGCGGACTGTTGAAAATGTCCGCAGTTCACAGCCTACCGTTCAATTTTTTTGATAGTGAAGCTTTTCATGAAACAACTGGTATTATGTCTAAGGCCCTTGGAATATCCTCCAATTCCAAGGCAATGGTTTCTTCAATTACGGATGTGGCCAATAAAATTAGAGAGCTGATTACAACTGCTATTCAGTCCCGTATGGTCTGTTTCAAATACGACGGTGCATCACGTCATAATCGCAAAATCTTTGGAATTAATGTACAGTATCTCGAAAACGGTCAGTTCATTATCCGTACTCTTTCAATGCTGGAAATGAAAGAGAGACAAACAGGTGAAAACTTGAAAAAACACATTGAAAATGTGCTCAAAAGCTATGACCTAAATCTTTTGAATGTGTACTCGGCCACAACTGATAATGGTCAAAACATGCTGAAATGTTCTAGCAATTTGCGAGTTGAACAAGATAAATCCTTGATGCTACTGTCAGATGACGATGACGTATCGTTCGAGAAAGAGGTGGAATCAGTTGAGAAACCTGAAACGGAAGATGAAAGTGATGAGGCTGAATCAAATATGGAAGTGATGCTACGAGATCTAGAGGAATCATTTGTTAAGTCAAGCGATGGGTGCATTGAGAAAATAAAATGTGGAGCTCATACCCTAAATCTTGTGGCCAAAGATGTCCTAGACAATGAATCAGAAGCATTCCTTAAAGTGGTTCGTAAATTGGTTAAAGCTGCAAGGAAGATGGAATTCAGAACATTTTTTGATATCGTAAAGATTCCTTTGCCACGAATTGATTGTGAGACGCGATGGGGATCTACTAAGATCATGATCGACAGTATTTTGAGTCATGAAGGCTTTTACCGAGATGTAGGCAAACAATGCGCTGAACTAATGCTAAGTGATGAAACATGGAGCTTCATGAAAGAATACAGAGAGGCATTCGAACCGCTGTTTTCAGCCACAAAAGCATTTCAACAAGAAAACTTTACGTTTGGAGATGCATTCAAGGCGTTCAAAAAATGTCAATTCGACATGAAGATGAAGGTAAATGGACAAAATCGATTTGCAACTCCAATTGTTGACGCTTTGAATTCAAGAATGAAGGAAATGTTCAATAATAGAGCTTTCAAGGCCGCACTGATCTTTGATCAAAGATGGTGTTTTGTGGATTCTCCATTCTTTTCAAAGGAGGATAAACTATCTGCCATTGTAAGTATCATTGATATCATAGACAAACAGGCATAACTTTTAGATCAATTTCCCATTTAAACCATCATTATTGATCTCAGTAACGACATCTCGTAAGCTCTGTAAGCTTGTATGCGAAATTGCAAAAGATGTTGCATACAAGTTAGATGCGTGAATATGTAGTGATCCGATAGTAGTGCTCCGTCAATTCTTCCTGGAGTATATCTGATTTGAACTTACCAAATAATATTTGAACTCGTCAAACACGTGATCGATAGCGAAGAATGAAGAGTTACGTCTATTTGTCTGTGATAATATTACTTATAATATTTTTCCTTGAAAATATTGTGGCAGTTTCTACAATGCATTTCTTTTTAATTTATTCGTATTCAGGATCATTTGCTCAAAGTGGATTCAATTCTTCATAAGTTGAAAGCTAAAGGTTATCCTGAAACAGAAACAGGAGAAACCTCGGTGACTTCTTACGATGAAGACGAATTTGATGCTATGTTGGCAGAAGAATGCAGTCAAGCTAGAACTACGTTTGAAACATCACAATTGGATCTCAAATTAAAACTTCTACAACTGGCGAATTCGAAAACGCGATTGCCGATAAATACGGACACCATTCAATACTGGCAGGCTAAACGATACGAAGACCCCGAGCTATATGATTTGGCTATGACTGCATTAGCTGCTCCAGCAACGCAAGTTTCGGTAGAGCGCTGTTTCTCTGCCGTTAAAATACTACTCGACGAACGCCGGCTGCGAATGTCCGCTGACTTGTTAAATGACTTGATGATTATTAGGTGTAATCAAGATCTTCTTCCTTTGGCAGTATCGAAAATCCGCAATGAGAATAATTAAGATTGATTCCATTATTTCAACAATGTAACGATTCAAAATTTTAAAATGATTAATAAAATAAAACATCAATTGGAAACGGCTAACAAATCGATTTACTTCACAGGAAAATAATATTCGAATACTTAGATAATATGAAAGGTACGATCATAGAAGTAACTCTAAGACAAGAAGGACCCAAAGAAATGTGCTCAATTTTTTGGCCCAGCTCTGGTACTCTCTTCGGTCCCAAGCTAATCGATTCACCCCTCGAAACATAGGAAAATCCACTAACCCCTCATTTTATCTGTCAATCTTTCATAGCGAATCAAAACAAACATTGTGTAGTACTAGAATTTCGACTATAACGGGGTACGTTAATCGTTTGCTTGGGACCAATAGGCTAGTCAAGTAGTGAGCCAATTTAAAATCGTTAGTTTCGTATTGATTGTTGGTACGATCTTCCCACAGAACGCTTTAAAATTTTAATACAATCGGATTTCTGGTTCCGGAGATATGTTCTAAACTATGCCGGTAGGTATGTGCCTTGAGACTGAAAATTATCTTTAAAAACGCATAAATTGTAGCTTATGATTCTCAGCAACCACTAAACCGAATTGGAGAATATATATTTCAAATGAAAGATACAATTGCTCCACAGGAAACTTTTAAATTAATGCAATCGGATTTCTAGTTCCAGAGACATGTTCATAAATGTGTTGGTAGGTATGTGTAAGAAAGGTCAGATCACACCATTGGTGGATAAATTCATTTTTTTTATTTAGCTTAAAGAAATTGTCCACACCTCTTCTGGAAGTTTTAGGACAGTTGGCTGGAACCTTAGCCATAGCAATGGAAAAAAATTGGAATACTTTTTATGTTTTAGAGGATGTCTGCGAATTATCCATACATACTTTGACAGCATGCCTCTATACAACCAGCGCTGTTTACCGATGAACAATTTATCACTACCGGACAGCATCACAACCACCAGATTGATCGGTAGTTGCTTCCTGCTACTTCTAAAAATTGAGAAAGTATTTCAAGAATTCATCATCCTACTTCTGCCATGGTTTAGGTTCCAACAACTCACACCGGCAAAACCCCTTGGATCTTCATCGAAAAAGGGGTGAAAGTGAACCAAGAAATGTATCAGAAGGTACTAACTGACTCAGTAGCTCTCTGGGCTTCACAGCATTTTGGCAATAAAGACTGGATTTTTCAGCAACGACGTGTCCGGGGTATCATCTTAACCATTTGTAGAATAGCTCTATCTTTTGGGTTATCGTTCGTTTATGGTATTTTTTTTACTAAGGCGAGGTGCGGTTCGTAAAATCATCCAAACATCGCGCGGACTTTTTTCAACGATTTAGCCATAAATGCACAAAACAACTCCATCACCTTGGAATGTAAGCGGTAATAAACATGGTTCAGATTTAGAAAATAAAATGGGATTTAAAGCTACAAATTTAAGTCCATCTATAAGCATCGTGAGTTGTCTTGTTTCTAGCAAGCTAAACGCGTTACACTTATCGTAATTTCAATTTCAAATTCTCTTTAATTGCGATTAGCGGCCTTGAGTAATTATTGCCAAAATCATTCTTGTTTCGAAAACTTGCGATGAACAAAAAAAAATAATGCAAATTGGTTGGCTGGCTTAGGGCACTACCCGTAAAATTTCAATCAAGAACGGGCCTACCTCGAACGGACACAAGATGAGGGAAAAATACCGTACAAGCACCAAATTTCGCACAGTGTCTACTTCTGGCCATAACATTATTTTTGTTTATTTTCCAACAACATTTTTGAAATGTTACCACTTAAGTTATATTATACATTAGAGCTGTAAGTACACGTAATATTTTGAAAATATCTCATAAAATTCGGATTATTTCGAAACACTTGAGTGCGCAATCATTATGAACTACGTAGAAAATGATCCGGCACGGTAATCCGTACAACAAAAGGAATCTGAAGAAAACAAACATCGTGTTCAAACGCCGTGTTTGCACATATGAAAAAACACGTGGTTTCAACAAAGCGTTCATGTGTGTGTATTGGACAGCATGTTTGGATTGAACATTACAACACAAGGAAAAGCGTGTACGTGTTCAACAAAAACGTTATGTTTTTACATTGGGTGCAAATGTGCACGTGTTTTTCGGAAGACTGTACATACTATGAATTTTATCTATGAGCGATGTTTCATAGAAATCGAAGACCCTTCGGCCCAATTTGTCCGATAATTTAAAAAAAAATCCCTTTTGTGAAATTATACAGATTTTTACAGATGATGAGAAAATACATACAGATTGATACAGATTTTTTAAGCTGAAAATCGAACAATATATGTGGAGCTTAAAATACAAATGAAAGATGTGGCATCACTACTGGACTCATGGACTAACCATTGTTGCCTGACCGTTTCGTCAAGCAGTGAGAGATAAAACAATTGCAAGTGAATGTCACCAATAATGCGAAGGAGCAACTGCTGCAAAACGAGCGCAGGCAAAAATAAATTAGTATGAATCCCAACTATCAAATCTGTGAATGTTTTAAAATATTTTATCTTGGGTTTTTTGAGAAAAAGTGTTTTGAAGTTTACGTAGCCGTTTATGAAGGCGTATAGGGACTATTGACGGTACAAAACTATTACGGATTCAAACAAATTCAGCTGAAAATGAACTGGGTATTGGTACAGGCATCGAAAGCTCTCAATTAATGAGTGCATCTAGAATACTAATAGCGAATTCGTTTATTATCGGGGTGAACCAGTTCCAACCCAGTGCGAAACCGAACTTTTTGTCAGTGCGAACCTCAACCTGAGCTAGGTTTTAAAAACAAACGATCAAACTGACGTTTGTCAGAAAACAAGCAGACCCAATCTTGATACCCGATCCAGGTTGGAACTGAATAATAAACGAATTCGCTATAAGTTGAGAGCACGCAACAATCTAATGTGTGAAGAAGGAGAATAAGAAGAAGAAGAAGATTACCATGAACAGCTTCAGTTGTTTTTTTCACGATCCTGGCAAATCCTTTGGCTGTACTCTTGCAAAAATCGCTTATGTGGTATTTTACAATATGGAATTTCGGTCTATTCACTTTTCAAACTCATCCATGAGTTCCACCAAACGAATGTCTTATCATAGCACCCATATTGTCCAAAACCTTTGACTGACGATCTAAATTGCATCCTGCCTTAACTGCACGTTTATCAAGCAACGACCTACAATGGTGACCAGCAAATCTGAATTGCGAATGCCAAGTTGCATTTGTGGCAGCTGCCCAATTTGAAGTGTTATTAAGATCATTCTTTTCCACGTTGATGTGTGTTCACTAGACACAGACACACACTAGACATGGTGAAGTTTAACATGATATCAGACCTTTATCTTTGTGCCACCATAACTGAATACGCCATCATAACACAGTACGCAGGAGTACATCAAAATTCAGGATCAGTAATCCGTGGATTACTGAGCAATATGGACCGGATCCGAATGTGGTCTTTCTGCAATACGGGGCACCATGCCACACCTCGAACCACACGCAGAATTGGCTGAAGGAACATCTGCCATCCTGGCCGAAAGATATGTGGCCATCCAGCCCCAATCTTAACCCCTTGGATTATGCAGTGTGGCGCGTCATGAAGGCAGGCCTGTGCCACACGCCACTCCAATGCAACAAGCCTCAGACAAACATTGACCCGTGCCTGGAGAGATATGGATCCGGACTATATTATCAAAACCTGTCGAGCACTCCGGAAGCGTTTGGAGGCCGTATTTGCGGCAAATGGAAATTCTATCGATGATTAACATAAGTTTTCACTCCGAAAATTTTCAGATTTTATTTTATTTGTACAGTGTATAATAATGCAAACATTATCACGCAGACGGTAACTAAATTTTACACACTAACCTTATTAATGAGGAGTTTACTGTCCGAAAATATTAATTTTTTACGTAGGAGTACGTCTTTTGGCAACATATTGGGGGTCAGGTTTTGACCACATATAGCTCTGTCAATAGGAGATGGATTTTAATTCTAAGCAAGCCAAACGATTGGAAATTTATCTAAAATGAACACTCTATAAGTTTTCGATAGGTCACTATTGAAAAATACACAAATGTCCAGCTTTTGCAATAGTGATCAAAATTATCACCGGTTGCCTGCAAACAGCGCATTCCCATATAAACATAGATTTAAAAATCGAATTCGATCCTGCCTCACTGAACGGTGCTCATTCAATCACCGTGTGTGGTGATGTCCGGTCATCGGTGTCAGCAGCAGCAGTGCTTTCAGCGTGTCATGTTGAACATTGTTCTCCAGTACACAACGAAAGGCAGACTGCAAGCAGCGAGCTGCAGAGCCCACATGACCATCCATATCCATAGAAGAAGGAAGAAACCGCACCGCTATGGATCGGAATCAGTTTCTTCGTTAGTCGCTGCAGGTCATCTATGCCAAGCGCGTCACCCTTGCTACAAACAACATACAGCTCGCCAGCCTCATCCGTGTTGAACACCCTTATAGTTCAGCATTACTCAACCATCACGACAAAACGGTAATTTTCAGGACCACCATAAATTTGTTCAAGAGTATGTTTTGGACATTTGTCAAGGTCATCAATTGGATGCCAGTTCCCGCAAGCAGCTAGATATTAAGGCTCTTCAACCTGAATCACCAAAACATATTGTTGTTTTAGAGTTCATTTTCATTGAACGTTCGCTCGCGCCTTTATGCCAGCCACAAAACCCCTAAAGCTCTTTGATAATGTACCCAGCAATCAAACGTTTGTCGTCAAATGCGTAACAGTATTGAAGTGGTACACACAAATTCTCGCAATGACCGAATACCACATGACCATGTAAATTAACCAGACACCAGACCATACACTTCCTTCGTAAGGTTTTCTCCAGGACGCTAGAAAAAGCAAAAAATCTCGAATTTATATCATTGATCATGATTGGAAAAATTTGAGTTAAAAATTCCTCCAATCAATATTTGCTTTTTTTTTATTATCTATTCAATAAAAAAAAATCCGTGCGTTTTGTGCACGTAAATGCGTTATTTTGCCATCAGAAAACGGGGCGTTTCCGTGATGGGAAAAGTGGTTTCCCTAACACAGTCGCCGAATATTGATACCAAGCACTGAGCATGCCAGACGGTACCAGTTTTTATGCATTTTGGTACAAATTTTTAGCCCCTCCTATTAAGAGCATTATGCCAATAAAAAAAACTTGCCGAATTCTCTTAATAGAAGGTGCTTAAATTTTGCATCAAAAAGTATAAACGTAGGTACCGTCCGGTAGGCACATATTCTGTGATTGATGTTTTTTCCCTAATAGGGGAAATGGTTCTACTGTTGGCCTATGGATCTAACATGGGGCCCATCGCTAAAAATCTGCTATTTTCAATTTTATCTAGATGACGGTACTAATGGATATTTTTGGTCGCGATTGAAAATTTAGTCGATTGCTGAATTTTATAGATGGGCCCAAATTAGGTGCATTTAAACCGACATTACATCCATTTCCCCTACATATTTCATTTCCGCACCGCTATCATTTCCAAAAAAACATCGAGGAAAAATTTCCACAGTATTGTTCTTAACTATTTAGCTTCCAAGCTTCCAACCCATCGGTCCTTTTCAGGACCACAAATGACTAATAAAAGAGTGAACAAAAGAGTAAGAGCTTGAATCCAAGACATATCGTTCAGGATTGGCAGCTTGTGGCAGAACTCTCCAATTGCTTCCGAATTTCTACCTATCGAAATGTTTGACTGATAACGAGTTAAGAAATCAATTTAATATTTACTATACTTTTACTGTGACATCATAACTACCTTTCGTAATCCTACGTCAAATCTACGGTCGTGTCTTGGATACAACCTCTTACTTTTTTCGGTTCGTTTTTATTTTTCTAAAAATATTGGATTTTTTTTCCAAAAATCCAAGAAAATCTGTGTTTTTATAGATTCTTGAAAAACATGTAAATTTTTTTTTTCTATCTCATCTTTAAAAAAATTGAACCCTCAGCAAAACCGACAGGTCGATGTTTTATGGTTTTTCGAGTCTAACTTTATGCCGTGATGACTTCCAAAATAGCGGCGCCGGTGGTGTAGTGGTAAGCGTGATTACCTCTCACCCCAGCAGGCCTGGGTTCAATACCAGCCGGGATGTTCTGAGGCATAACATCTCTGATCACGCCTTCCTTCGGATGGGAAGTAAAGCCGTTGGTCCCCGGTTCATGAGTTGATGGGTCAATAGGTAGGGTCCAGGTGTGGGAGCTGCCTTCCTGGCACGTCGGTAGCATTGGTGCTCAGCACGGAAAACAAGATCGACGGAAAAAACAAACCAAAGGACTTCCAAAATTTATTTTTGCACATGAATTTTCTTTAAAAAAAATATGTGTGGTTTTTTGATTTTTGATATCTTTTCCAATATTTCTATAAAAATCAAAACGTTGTTATTTTTTTCAAACAGTGAATTTCTTCTTAATACTGTTTTAGAGCTGTCTTGAAACTGAGTAAATCTTCACCACTAAAGCGATGGGATTTTTTTTTACAGAATCGCTTTTCCGAAGTGCAACAGGTGAACTGTTCTTTTTTTTCGAAAGATTTTTTAATGTTCCCAGATTTGCTAAACGATACATCTATAAAAAAAAGACAATCGAAACCGGACGAAAATCAATACTATTATTACGAGGTTGTCTTGGACTATCCTGCTCGTTTCTATCTTTTTTACTCTTATCTAGCAAAAACTATTTATTGATTTTGCGCAAAGTCAACAAAATCAATACGGGCCTTACTTGAGGGTCAAAGAGAACTCTCTAATGTCATTTTGATTGCGCACGATAGGACCCAATTTGTACGTTGTGTGATAGTAAAAATAATGATTTACGGTAGATTTACAGACCGTCCTGCCATGGCGGAGGTAAAAGTACTACAGACGTTTATTTACTGTAACATAACAAAAACAGTACATAATAAGCTATAACAATGATACGGGGACAAGTGGTGACATCTATGGGTAGGCACAGTACCTATTTTATGTTAAGGGTAGAGGCAGTAGTAGTCACCTGCAAGAACACATTTAGATTACTTCAATCCAATTTTGAAGCTTATTTAACTGTAATTGTTCAATCCGTAATAGTTTTGTATAGTCCCTATACGCCTTCATAAACGGCTAAGTAAACTTCAAAACACTTTTTATCAAAAAACACAAGATGAAATATTTTAAAACCTTCACGGATTTGCTAGTTATGATTAATACTAACTTCCTGTGAAGAAAACACTGAGGTACATGAAAGTTGAAAAAAAAAGTGCCTTCAGACATAGCGTTTGATGGTCACTTCTTTCTTCTACTTGATGGATCTCATGGGAGGTGTTGGCCGAATGGGTCGTTTGCCCGAATTCCATTTGGCCGAATACTTGAAAAGAGATTTTCAATTTTCAAACAGTATTAGATTCCTAAAAATTTCAAAACTCTTGTTGTGGTGTAATTTTAAGTTACCAGATCTCAAGCTTAGTAGAATTTTACGATCCGGGTCTTTTTATTTCTTTTTACTTCCACCAATTTGATTTGTTTTCAGATCACGAAGAAGGGAGATTCTAAGAAATTTCATATGTTATAGAATAGATAGAATTTTATATTTTCGATCGATTCATTATTGTTTTAGCCATAAGCTGTACTTTTTTAGTATAGGCATGATTTTTTCCCGGACATCCATTTAAACAAAAGCAGTTCTTAAGAGTTTTGATGTTCTAGCTATGAAATGCAGCTCGTCCTAAAATTAAGGGGAGACACCTGTTGGTGGGTTTAAAAAATCGTTTTTTTTTTACGTAGAACTACGTTTGTGATTTCTAGATGCGGGTACACTTAGTGAAAACCGAAAATGGAACATGTCAAAAAATCATGGAAGACTTTGAACATTAATAACTCAGCTGTCCCTGGACCAAATTCAATAATTTGATCACCAATCGATCAGAAATATTTCTACACTTCTGCTAATTTTAAGACTTTATCATTTTTCAAAATGTCACTATCGATAATTGTACGCATGTGCAACTGTGGCTATGATAATTAAAATTATAACCGATTGCTTGCGAAAAGGTATTTCCCTAACACAGATTTCAAAATTGAATTCCATCCGGTCTCACCAAACGGTGTTTATTCAATCACCGCGTGGTGAGTGGTGGTGTTCTACAAAACACAACGAAAGGTTCCCCGCAAGCAGCTAACTATCAAGGCTGGCCTCAACCGCTGATCGGATTCAGTTTTTGTGGAGTTTGGGCTATTACCCTGGGAGAGAATCACCCATAAAGGACACGGAACTGCAGCAACGCACGCCTTACACCTTCGATGGTCTGCTACGGAAAAGAGGACGATCGCTGTGCTGACTGCATAAAGTGTTGCTAGTGAATCAATCGTTCATCCATCTGACATGCTATCAACAGGGGGCTTTGCGATGGATACTACTCAATGGTGAATAGTAATATATTCAGTTATGTGTACACCCCACATCTCACTTCTTCTCACGATAAAAAGAGAAAAAAAAAATCTTGAACTGATGCTTTTTTTTTTTAGTTTTCAGAACATAAAAGTGCCAATTACTATGCTTTAATAAACGATAACTGATAAATTCGTTAGTAAGGATCCCATAGGAATGTGGAAGAGGAAAATTATTATTTAACATTAACTTATTGTTACGAAAAATAAGATTTAAGCCAATGCAATGCAATGTAGGAGAGAACATCACATATGCACCGCTGGAGTAAAATGCCTACATACAGAAAAAAAAAACGATAACTTTTTCTTATATGCTTTTCCCAGTTAACGGATGGTGTTTATTTTCATAGGTAATTTCTGGTGAAGAAATCATGTATGAGCTCATTCATTCTTCTAATTCTTCTTTGTGCAAAACATTTCATAGTTTTTAAGATCACCAACTGCAACTTCTTCTTCGTCTTCTTCTTCTTCTTCTTCTTCTTCTTCTTCTTCTTCGCATTTCAAGCTTATTAGAGATGAACTAGCCTAAGGCTAAAAATCTCTTAAATAAAGAAAAAAAAAAAAAAAAAAAAAAAATTTCAAGCTTATTGCATATCGCATATTAGCTTATTGCGTGCTCTCAACTTAGTGTTCTAGATGCACTTTCACAGTTATTAATTGAAAGCTTTCGATGCCTGTACCATTTTTGCATTGATATGATTGTGTGGCAAGTCCAATCATACTTATATGCCCTGGGAAGTTGAGAAATTTTCCAACCCGAAAAATTCCTAGACCGGACCGGGAATCGAACCCAGCCACCTCCAGCATGGTCTTGCTTTGTAGCTGCGCCTTTACCGACTGAGCTAAGGGAGGCCCACCAACCGCAACTTATGCTTCTAATAGTATATATCACAAATGAATGGAACGAATTCACTTGTATCATACATTTTATGTATTTTCTTTCTGAATTACAGTTTTACACTCTGTTCAGACCTTAGTTTTGATATAAAATAAATAAACATCCATTGAAAATACCTCACGCCTATTCGTTATCAATTTATGGTTATGTTTCATTTCTTTCAAGTAATGCATTATACCCCAATGTTGTCGTGCGTCTAACCCCAATTTTGTAGTGCATATTGCACCGCTGTCATTTTGGAATCGTATTTAAATGTGTTTAAAATATCATGAAAAGTCAGGGTCATATTACGCTTTTTGAAACCATTATGTTGATGGAATATCGAAACAGCCTGTTAATTTTTTTGTTAATTGTTAAAATTGTAATGAACAATACTCAATTTTATTTTTATTAATTTAAGCATTCATACACTAGAAATTCATGATTTTGCTTAAACGGTGTGTTTGTCGCCACCGTACCCTATATTCCAGAACCAAAGCACTCCTACATCGCACTCGGGCATCTCTGATGAAAGATCGTACTCACACATATTTAGCATTGCTTCCCGCAGGCGACATGCATACCGCACCATTTTATCATCAATATAAAGGAGAACTAAAAATCGAAGTTGTTCCTTAATGCGTAATTCATGCCTTGTCTCGAGTTAAATTTTTTTGAAATTCGCTTTATCCTCTAAAATTCAATAAGTTGCTTCCATTCCATAAACATCCGCATCCAGTGCTTTCACAAAATTGTCCCCGTTGGGCCTCGCACTCTTATTTAAGAAATGGAAGCAAAGCACAATCACCAATTTTTCTTTCGAACGGCGACTACAATAGTACCGCGCGAGTTGAGGAAATGAACACCGAAACAATAGTTTATATCGGCAATACATGAATACGTATCCATACATTCAATACACCGACATTTAAATGTTGTTAAATGTTGACACATAAGTGTGCTTTGATTAGATTCTGCAGTATCATCGACATGTATCAGTTAGCCGCACTGTTCTAAGGCTCTGAACCATTTCGTGGATTTTTTTAAACTTTTGGTTAAAATTTGATAGAAAGTTCGATTAACTCTGCTATCCGAGCGTGGTTATTTCTGACAGACAAGAAGTTAAATTTTGCCAACCGTGGCTGAGTTCTTCTCGAAAACAGGTCGATCGACAGCACAGGGATTTTCTAACATAGAGAATAACTTTTGAAATGTCTCTTTTAACTACGAGTTATATTTAACTCGGCAAATGGTTCACAGCTTGAATAAATAATCTAAATCTTAATTAGGGGAATTTACTTATTCTCGCCAATCTAAGCACCGTTCGCGCTCCTATGTTCTCTTTTTTTTGACGTAGCGCACACAGTGTTTGTTTATTTACATTTCCTTGCTGCCTGCTGCTCTATCCATTACCATCGAAAGAATTGTCCAAGCTTTAAAAGTGTGTGTGCGGTAATTTATTTGTATTCGATAACTTTTTCATTGAACTGCGTATTCGACTGCTCCTCTGTTGTCGGGAACTCGAAATAAGCAGCTTGAGTTACATTTAATGAAAACCTGGTAAAAATGCGTTTGATCAGTCGTAAAAATGTAATCAGATTGAAGCTTATAGACTGAGGAATCGAATGAAAACATTCAGCGAAGTGTTTTATAGAGAAAATCCAGTGAGATTAACGTTCCAATTTTGGTTGTCGAAAACAGTCAATGTCTGACGAAGGCGTCATCCACCCTATACTGAAACATCGAATCAAATTACTCTCATGGACTGATTTCCTTTGATCTCAAAATCTTAACAACGCCTTGTCATACCACTTCGTACTTTCCTAACGGTTATCCCGATTCACTTCATCCAAGTGTACGTCCCATCGCACTCTTCTAGCAGTCATCCTGATGCACTCTTTCAGATCTCTCCGAGTGGACGTCCAATCACACTCTTCAAGCGGTCTTCTCGATCCACTCTTTCAGATCTTTCCGAGTGGACGTCTCATCTCACGTCTAATTTTCTAGCGGTCATCCCGATCCGCTCTTTCTGATCCCTCCAAGTGGACGTCCCATCGCACTCTTCTAGCGGTCATCCCGATCCGCTCTTTTAGATCTCTCCTAGTGAGCGTCCCATCGCACTATTCTAGCGGTCATCCCGATCCGCTCTTTCTGATCTCTCCGATTGGCCGTCCAAGCACACTCTTCTAGCGGTCATCACGATTCGCTCTTTTAGATCTCTCCAAGTGGACGTCCCATCGCACTCTTCTAGCGGTCATCCCGATCCGCTCTTTTAGATCTCTCCTAGTGAGCGTCCCATCGCACTATTCTAGCGGTCATCCCGATCCGCTCTTTCTGATCTTTTAGATTGGCCGTCCAATCACACTATTCTAGCGGTCATCACGATCCGCTCTTTCAGATCTCTCGAAGTGGACGTCCCATCGCACTCTTCTAGCGGTCATCACGATCCGCTTTTTTAGATCTCTGCTAGTGAGCGTCCCATCGCACTCTTCTAGCGGTCATCCCGACCCGCTCTATCAGATATCTCCGAGTGAACGTCCCATCGCACTCTTCTAGCGGTCATCCCGACCCGCTCTATCAGATCTCTCCGAGTGTACGTCTCATCTCACTCTTCTACTATTCATTCCAAATTACTCTGATTCCTGCGCCGACTAAATATACCACCTGACATTTTCTCACTTTGTATTGCCATCGAACACCGATTTGTTAAATTCAAGCTGAAATTCTGTTTTTAAATAAGCGCTAGAATAAATCCCAAGCACGTAAACAAAGAATGAATGAAGATTGTTTTAATCGAGACGTTATTACAAACACACCGTAACGCAGTAAAATCATCGAGTTTCAAAACCAAATTACAAATGATTTCATTGCTCCTTGCAATCCAATCCAACTTATGCTTCAATTTAACAACGTTTTGATAACATTCGTTGCCTATTGACAAAATCTATTTTTTTTTCTAACCGGCATGAAAACTTCACTAGGGCATATAGTCCTGGAAATTTAACTCTGAATCTGGCAAGCAAGAGCTTATAATAGAAAGAAGAAGAAAACTTCGCCTTGAAAAACATGAACATGGCGTGACGGCACAGAAACTCTAACCCAGCAAGCGAGTTGGCCCCCATCTCACTTTTTTTTTGTTACACTTTTTCTTCCAGACACTTAACTTTTTTTTGTACTTACCGAATAAAAATATCAATTAGCTGAGTGATTCTCGTAAAGGTTTTTCAATAGGTTCTTTTTAGTAATTGCCTATTATAGACAATAAAAACCTGGCAGGATCGCCATTGTGGAGTTTGGGCTATTACCCTGGGAGAGAATCACCCATAAAGGACACGGAACTGCAGCAACGCACGCCTTACACCTTCGATGGTCTGCTACGGAAAAGAGGACGATCGCTGTGCTGACTGCATAAAGTGTTGCTAGTGAATCAATCGTTCATCCATCTGACATGCTATCAACAGGGGGCTTTGCGATGGATACTACTCAATGGTGAATAGTAATATATTCAGTTATGTGTACACCCCACAGTTTTAATCACCGTGTGTGGTGGTGTTCGGTCGTTGACATCAGCAGCAGCAATGTTTTCGGCGCGTGGCGTTGAACATTGTTCTCCAGTACGCAACGAAAGCCTGCCTGCAAGCAGCTAGCTTCAGCCCACATAAGCATCCTTAGAAAGAGGAAGAAGCTACACCGCTATTGATCGGAATCAGTAGCTCTTTGTGAGTCGCTGTGGGCCATCCATGTCAAGGGAGTCATACAAAAGAGTATAAACAGAGAAAACCCCGCTCAAATTCCTATCCCTACTTAAAACACAAGCTGCAGTTCACAAATAATATTTATTGGGGGCGACCCCGGCGTAGTGGTTAGAATTCATACCTCTCACGCCAAAATCACGAGTCCAAATCTCACCTCCAGACAAGTCACGAATAACCCAAGAGCGTTAATATGACCAGAATAAAAAAAAATATTTATTAAAAAAAATCACATAGTCCTACGTCACAATTGCGAACAAGCCCATAGGGCTGCCCCTTGTAGTTTTTTTTTTTGCAGTTTCCTTATACCATCTGGAATATTATGTATGTTGTGTTTGGAATAGTAGAATTAATGTATGTCGCTGTTAGTCTTGTGTAAAATGCACTTAAATATAACTCAAATTTTTAATCGCGTTTTTCTCGAAACCACATTCAACTAGATAAGATGGGTAAGACATTGGTGAAAGAATTTTTAAAATGGTTTGCGAAACCACCGAGATCCAGCTGGTTGGACATTTAGGACCGCGTGATTCATGAACCTGGTGTTTAGAGTGTTGAAAAAATTTGTATCAATTTTGTAACACACGATTACAAACGTAATCTTTTAAATTTTGAGATTGTGACATTTTATAGATTATAGCCTCCACGCATGATGACATAGAGACTTGCCCTTCAAGTTTTAAATTGCTTTAAAAAATATCGATTATCCATGTTTCCATGTTTCTCTAAGAACAGCTCTCATTTCTCCCGCACCGATGCAATGGGACACCAGTGCATTATTGTTTAGTAACTGGCCTGTACCAATTCTCGAAGGCATTGTTTTGTGTGCCTACTTCTTAGTTTTCTTTGGTAAAATACACACTAGGGTGATTCAAAATTCCGTTTTTGCTCCACCAAGCTCAATCGATTTCAAATCAGGTGCTGATAATTCTCCTAACATTTTAGCTCATTTAAATACGAACTCATACTGCACTGGAATTATTATGGAAAAAGTGAACTTTTTGTTCGAATCGTTCTATACCTTTACCATAATGATATACGAAACAATTTGCTATTTATACTAATGTGAAATTTTCCCAGCAATAACTTTGCTCGAGACTACATATTTATTGTTCGTAAGGATAATTAGTTATTAATTGACTACATGCTCCATCAACTGCTCAGCAGGCAACGTTGGTGTACCAGGCCCGATGAATAGGGCATAAAATCCATACTACTGTAATAAGTGCAACATGCAGTGCTGCCCAGAATGCAGTTGATTTATCATCGGCTCCGAAATCAATTAATAACTAATTACCTTGAAGTCTAATAAAAAGTGCAAACTTGTAATTGATACAACTTCACAAAAGAATTTTGAAATTTTGAACCCCCCTAATATACACTCTCTCGCCGCATTTGCACCATCTTTCGGCGCGCGCGTATCAACAATAAAACACCAGTCGAGCCACGCCATCGAAAGGAGAATTGCATTCCCCGTGCACTTTATATCTTGTTTTAATTTTGATAAATTTAGCGTGAAATTATGTTGAGTGGTTCACAGCGAACGAGTCGGTATGCATTGGGCGGCGGGTGACCGGGGAAGAGCGGATGGACGGCTGAGAA
Source organism: Ochlerotatus camptorhynchus (assembly GCF_037179485.1). Taxonomy (NCBI): domain Eukaryota; kingdom Metazoa; phylum Arthropoda; class Insecta; order Diptera; family Culicidae; genus Ochlerotatus; species Ochlerotatus camptorhynchus. Next base: position 271,033 of record NW_027040739.1, read on the forward strand.
AGAAAGTTTCAAAGAGATAAGAGATTGTGATCTATGGGGATTGTCACAGCGGGCTACGTCACGAAGAGTGCAATGCAGCATATGGATGATGGGAACGAACGTCGAGAATAACCTTGTTTCTTGGTGTGCGCTGGTTGTGGACTTTCCTGGTTGTTTCTCCCGCAGGGGTCCATTCGGGGCACTGCACTGTACTGGTTTCCTCCGGTATTCGGTACATTGCCGCCTGTTGGTCGCGTCCATCGTTCGCCGACTTTTATCTCCCGTACAGTTTTAATGTAGTCCCGGTTGACAATGCTGTTTTGGTTGCTGTTGACACGGCGAATGGCTGGAGACTGTTGTTATGCAACTGCACCTGTCTCGTGGGAACAAGGTGCTTTTGTGTGTCGTATGGATTTTTGTGAAATGCATTTCGTGTTTTTAAAACTGAGCTGATTTACAGACTAGGTAGATTTATGAAATCCTAATTAGGAAAAGGGATTTATTGAAGTATACATTCCAACCTCTCCCATACAAACAACGAATTTACGTTTAAAATTTCTTAAACATTTTCTATCAACTAAAAAGGGGTCACATTTTGAATTCAATTAGTTCCAGCCAAAATCAACATTGTTCCACCCAGTTGATTAACCTCCACTTGGTAACCGCATTAACCCTAATTTGTTGGAGCACGTGGACCGTTTGCCTGTCACTTCCGGAAGCGAAATGCACACAACCACAAAATCAGGCAAGCAGGATGCAAACGGTCTTCGTCTTTGTCACCCATATCGCATAACGATCATAAACAGAACGATCGTGGAATATATGGAAACCTATTAAAAAGAATTAAATAAGACACGCTTCTGCTGGCTGGTTTTCTTGCGTCTTCGTCGTCGTAGTCATGAAAGAAAACCACATCCCCCTTTCGGTCGGGAGTCTACAGAGCAAAGGGGATCGAAATTCGGTGGTGTCTCTCAGTAAGCACAAGTACCACCTGTCTACTATAAAATATCCGTTGCATCGTGCGCCGATTAAGTTATGACAAACGATTGAAAACGGCTCTTTGAAAAACTGTCCCCCCAAGAGCAGCGATATGCCGAAAACGAAAGGATTTCGGTCGTCTTAGAAGAAAAAATACGATATTTACATATGCCATCAGAGAAATAGAGGGACGACGTTTTTTGGCTCCGATTATTTACGGGTTTCCGCCTGGTGAGAGCCGGGGATCTGCATAAAATGTGTTCATTACCATTTTGGCTGATGAGTTGTCGCCGGCAGAAGGTGTTTTCGATAAACTCTTTCTTTTTCGGTTCAGTGAAACTAATTATAGATCAATGAAAATGTGTCGGGAAGGTCGATGACTTTAGTTTTTTTTTTTCGGTAATCGAGAGCCATGTTAGACATATACATTATTTTTCAAATAAAATGTTGTCTGTCAGTCCAGATGCTTATTGGTGTGTAAGACAAAAAAATCTTTATCAAAGGGAATCATGTGTGCAACTGTTACCAGCACTAGCGTGCGCAGCGTGCATTTTGGATGGCAAAGGGGGGCAAACTCGCTCTTGATTACTTGTAAAATCCATGTGTATCAACTTATGGTGCACCAAAGACTCAAAAACAGCTATCAAGTGATCAAAATAACTGCCGGGATCAGCATGATGGTTGTTTGCTAGTGGTTATAGTACTGTCGTCATAAAGTTTGAGCTATTGATAAACCACGTAGTGAGTATCTACGGTCCATACAAATCTAAAAAAAATGGTATGGGCGATTGTCATCGCGGGGGGTGAAGCGGGGTTTCCGAATCCTTCTGAACAACCCCTAGTTAGTGATAATTGTAACATATAAAGAAAACCTGAATTAATCCACCTGTGGTAAGATCTAACCCTTCTAACAAAAATAAATTCCGATATGTCATATGACGTGATATGATAAAATAACAAAAATATGATGTGATATGATAAATGCTTTGAAGTATCGCATGATGAATGTTGACCATAGTCAGAAACTGGTCACTACCCTGGAGGGAGCCCGAAACATGTCCGGGTGAGGCCAGTGTGGTCCTGGGTACTTCAAATGATTACCATTGATCTGGTTATTGAATTCTCGAGAGATTTGAGCTATCGCATGATGGATTTTAAACCTAGTCAGAAACTGATCATTTTTCCGGGGGTACTCAGAATATGGCCAAATATGTCCAGTGTGGTCCTGGGAACTCCAAGAGACTACCATTCAGCTAGATTTTGAATTCTCACGTGAATTGAGGTATCGCATGATGGATTTTGACCATACTCATAAACTGACCACTTCTCCGGGAGTAGCTGGAACATGGCCGGATGAGGCCAGTGTGATCCTGAGCACTCCAAATGACTACCTCTTACGTAAACGGAAAACCTCACATTATAATTTATATGTATACTGCCGCTCTTCGCATGTCCGTCCCATAGCGATAATATGCAAGCCGAGAAAATCGCGTTTTAAGTTTGCTTCGTACCATTGCTTCTTATGTGATGTTACTACCAATGTTACTGTCTTTCCAAACTTTTTCAGAACAAAGTTGATGAGTTCATCCAGTGTTATGAAAATATGGGTAATTAGTAGCTAGTAGTAGCTATTTGCATTGAAAAACTCAGTTTTGACAAAAACGACTATGGGACCGACATGCGAAGAACGGCAGTATAGATGTGATGACAGGTACCCGTTCTGTCATTATGTAGTGTGAATAATAAGTAGAGCAAGTGACATTACGGGCGCAAAATAAATATTAACCCACTTATTGCGTGTGTATTTCTACTGTGGAAATCACCGACAATGTAAAGTGAATCGTTAATTGTAATGAATATAAATTAATTGGCTTTGAGTTACTTATAATAGTTTGCGACCACTAACCTAAAATTGGTTTTTAACAATAACTTCAAATGTTGAGGGTGTTAGAATAATTTCAAATGTGATTTCATGGTGTACTTGACTAGACTAACAACCTGAAACATTTTTGATTTTAAATATTACCTGCAAATGTTATACCATGTTCAGTGCTGAGATTTGTCATTGTCATTGACAGACTTTTGCGTGATATTGACTAAATTGTTTTTCACAAAGTCAATGATAGACTTGATCCTCAAAAAAATCTTTGTCAAAATCTCATTCATTTTTTCGTCAATGACAAAGATTCACCTGGTAACAGAAAGTGTAATTTCTTGCGTTCTGAAACACATTATTGTTATCCAAGTGGTTCAGGACGTAGATGCTTATTCACTTTAATGGCTCCATGTAATTGTTTTGCTCAAGCCATTAAATTTCATTTCAAATTTAGCTAATAAACAAATCAGCACATGTTCGTCACTGACAAAAATGGTACTGACAATTGACATGGTTTGCCTTGACGATGACTGTTAGCTCAAACGAGTGACCAAAGCAGAATTTTGAGTATCACCGTGTATTGTCGAAATTTTGCAGCACTGACCATGTTCGATTTTTATTCCTCTTCGATCCTTGTACGGACCCTAAACGAGCTTATCCTGTTTGGATATCTGTTTGGAAAATTCTTCTTCGATCATTCGAATTCTTATAGTAATCTGCTTGTAAGTCGATTTGGAGATACTGTCTTCTACCATCATGGTGCCTTAACGCAATAGAAAAGGGTATCTTGATCCCCCTTCTGATTAAATTTATTTGAGCTATCAATTTGATATGCTCACGGATGATGAGAATGATGCATCACCCTAATAAAAATTGTATGGTTAATTTGCTTAACGACGTGTTCTGGGTATCATCCAAACAATTTGTGGAATAGTTCAATGATTTAGGTTATCGTTCGTTTATGGTTATTTTTTATTAGGGCATCCAGGCAAAATTTTACTAAACATTCCCGGCTTAATGCCAAGAAAGAAAAGGTCGTTTCTATTGTGATAAGCACTTCAAATTTTCATGCTCTTCACACGGAACTTTTGGACTCCGTTAAATTCAAGTTTTCACTAGAAATTGGCCATCGGGGTGAATACCTTGAACAGATTCAAACGTATTCTCAAGTATCTTACTGAAAAGCAACATAAATGTTTCCCTTACTACACCAAAACTGAACGCCTCTTAAAGATTATCTTAAAAGGTCTGTCCAGGGAGGAATCCCTGGACCTGATCAAAAAAGAATTAAACAAATATACTTGGAGTTCAGCCAGTCAAATGATTAAAAATGAAAATGAAATCCGATGCTGGCGATTCGTGCAACGGGATTTCTAATGATTTTTATTTAGTTCACTTCAAGTCTAGTGAACTGAACAACCTTAAGGCCTTAGAAAAAGCTATCATTTTGCTCCATGTCCGAGTGAAGTGGCAAGATTGGAGGATATTTCCAAAACCTCACCCTCCAAGTGCCAAGGATGGGGTCACGGGAAAAAAAAGTTTCATGCCAGCTTAATGCATGAATTGCGGTGATTCATTTCACGCAAAGGAGAATATCCCTTGAAGAAAGATCATATGAAAATTAAATGTTGCACTGATTTGGATGAACTCCAGGTTATGATGGAATTTTCTATATCCACATCAAAAAACTCCCAGAGAGTACCTTGGCTTTCTTGGTAAAATTATTGAACAGCTTTTTCCATATGGCATACTTTCTTGATAAATGGATACAAAACAAAAGTTTTTCCAATTTCGAGGCCGGATAAAAATAAGTCAACTTTTGAAACGAAAATTTAGAATAGAATGATGCTTCACATCAATACAAACTCAATTTTTCATATGAGCACTTTGGATTAACCATGAGCATTTAACTACTTATCAACTCTTAAGTGTTACGAATTTAATTTGTTCAAACAAATCTGAAGGCTGCTCAACAGGAGTTCTTGAAATTCTAAACATGAAAAGCATTCGACAGTGTTTTGCATGAAGGTTTGATTGCCAAATTGAAAAAGTTCAAGTTTCCACACCATATAACGAAATTAGTTCAAAATTATCGAACTGACATAACTCTGCAGGTATATTATTAAAAATCCAAATCTGAACCTGTACCCGTTCAGCTGCATTCTTGGGCCTATATTGTACCACATTTTTACTTCGGACCTCCCTGATTTGCCTCAGGGTTGCCACAAATCTTTGTTCGCTGATGACACAGGCATTTACGCTAAAGGAAGAAGTCTTCGTGTTATTAGCAGCAGACTGCAGATAAGTTTAGATATTTTCTCTTCTTATTTACCAAAATGGAAGATTTCTTCTGACGCTTCCAAACCTCAACTTATAATATTCCCACATAAGCCAAGAGCTGCGTTTTTGAAACCTAGTAGTAGTCGCATAGTCACTATGAACGGAATTCCAATTTCTTGGTCAAGTCAAGTGAAATATCTTGGATTATAAGTTGATCAACCATTAACTTTTAAAGGTCACATTGAGGGCATTCAGGCCAAATTTAATAAATTTATAAAATGTTTGTATCCTCGAATAAACAGGAAATCCAAACTTTGCCTGAAGAATAAACTTTTATTATTTCAACAAATTTTTAGACCGGCTATGCTATACGCTGTGCCAATATGGTCTAGTTGTTGCACTATAAGGAAAAAAGCACTTCAAGGAATTCATAACATTTTTTTTCCTTTGTTGGGTACTTTTTTTTTAACATAGTTCTGCAGATGATTTTAAAGTTGCCTCTTGGTACATTTCTTCCGAGTTACATAGAATTTCGAATTTTGAGACTTTAGAACCAATGATCAACAAAATAATTAATAATTTTTGGAAAAAATCATTTCAATCACCAATTGCAACAATTAATTCCCTTTAGATTTAGATAAGATTTAATTTAAGTTTTTAGTTTAAAGATGGCAATTGTTATACTGACCTGCAGGTATAGAAAACCTGTAAAAAAATACTGAATTGTCAAAGCAGGAACAATGTAAACACACTTAGATGTATATGATAATAATTCAGGCTGGTAAGTTACTGTAGTAGCTGAAGCATATATATTAAACATAACATTGTACTTTGAAAAAATAACGAGTTTAAAAAGGTTTCTAAAACTATGGTAACTTAAAATTCGTTTTTCTCGAGATTAAATAAACGTCACTTAGTCCGATCTGACTTAACACCGACCATTTGAAGATGGTTTTTTTCAAAAGTTTGTTTTTGAATTTTTTATACAGCTATCCCTCAAAGAACGCGTTAACCACTGAGTTCTACCCACCACTTTATCTCGGTGGGGTTTCAATCAGAGTTGATAATAGAAGAGTTATGCAGAGTGAAGCTTGCAACACTGATATCGATCATTAAGCATTTTTTTTTTTATTATTATTTTGGCAACCTCTGTTTTTGTTTACACCTCGGATGACTTCACCTGGGTTATGAAAGTCAATTTGTCTACTATGCTCGATAGGTAGACGGTTCGACAGTTCGATAGGTAAATTTTGGTGTTTTGTCTGCGTAATTATTCTATTATCAGCTCTGGTTTCAACGAGTCAGTCTGATTTTTGGAAATGAGTAGCATCAATGGAGAACTAGTCGCTCACAGAAAGTCAAAGCGATTGATTGAATACTCGCCGAGTAAAAGCTGTGTGTAGAACTAAGTGGGTAACGCGTGCTTCGGGGGAAAGCTGTACTTTCATTCCACATTTAAGGGCAAAGATTGATTTTGGATGAAGACAGAATATTTTTGATGATGTATGTTTAGGTGAAATTTTGTTCATATGAGCGCATGCTACTCTAGATGAGCGTCCAAAAATTCTCTTATGCATTTTGGTGCAGCCTGACAGGTCTACAGGGGATCAACGCCAGTCTAACCGATAGCGTGAGGTAGCTTTAAGGTGCTATTTAACAGTTGTAGTCGTAGTTATGAAAGATGTCTCCAGCCCACACAATCTCCATAAAACGCACTCACCAAACCCAGTGGTCAGGTATGGCGACTTGCTGAGTTTAAAGTTTTCATCACTTATTTCTTTTCTGAAATTTTCTAAACTCACGCTTTTTTGTTTTGGCAATTCATTCTCGATGCTCGATTTTGTTTTGTTTCAGTTTTTCAGTAAATGTAATTAACTTCAACCTGTCTACGTAGTTAATGGATAGCCCCTTGCTTCCTTAAACGTCAGCTGAATGCTTTTTGTGATTGGTGTATTCTGAATCGTAAGGAGGTTAACCCGTCCTAATGCTCGATTAAATCTTTTTTGCGCAAGAAAGAGACTATTATGTTCAAGTATGTTTTGTTAGGCACTGAAATTGAGCACGTCAGCCAAAATGAAGACCTAGGTGTGATTCTGGATACACAACTCTCTTTCAAGCAGCACATCTCGTATGCCGTCGACAAAGCTTTCAGAATTCTAATTTTTATTTTCAGGATTTCCAAAGACTTCACGGATATCTACTGCATTAAATCGTTGTACTGCTCCTTGTCTTGCTGCATATTAGAATACTGCTCGGTTGTCTGGACTCTGTATCTGTTCAACGACGGTTCCTGAGATATGTGCTACGTAAACTGCCGTGGACGGATTCCTTCCGATTGCCTAGCAACGAAGGTCGTTTGCAACTGATCCATCTGGAGCCCCTGTCGGCCCAAAGAGATACAGCAAGAGCATTGCTAATTGCAGAGGTTTAGTTCGTTTTTATTCTAGATTGGTTTTGTTTGTCTAGCAATTCCTTTTGTTCCATTTTTACGAGATTACTATTGACTTATTTATGTTTAGTTTTAGTACCTTTCATGTTTAATTCAGGTTACATCATTGGGGCCTGTTGATGTACAGTCATAAATAAATAAATAATTAAATAAATATTAATCACTTAGTAAATTTGTTCTGTTTTAGACTTTAATGTTCGGTGGTCAGAAATGTGTTCTTTTAATGCTTAGAAACCTCAATTGTCCTAAATTTCGTTTGAATTACGGTTCTAAATTTTTTGATCCTAATTTTGTTATTAAAATAAGAGTCATAATCGCACAGAACAGAAGTGGAAGTGTGAACGAATCAGTGTATCAAAAATTGGAACAATATTTTTTTTATCACCAACCGATACTCGTGGATGCACTTCACACGGGTTTTCTAGCTGGAGGTAAAGCTTGCTTTCTACCGCTAGGAGCGCTAGTGTTCACAAAAACAAATGGAGCCACTTTTGGATCCGAAGTTCCATTTCTGTTCTGTGAAAATCGACAAACTGACCTTTTGTTCAACTACCACCCCCCTCAAAACCCATGATTCGAACACTTTAGCGTCTTTAGGCACTACTAAGATGCAAATTAAAAAAAAAGTTGTTTTAATAAAACGTGGACAACAAGTCCCTTTCAAAACATAAAAATGGTTCAAGCCGACCTTGTCGTCACACAAATCACACACTAATAAACACGAATCGCATTTCCCACCGCCGGAAGACCCCGTCACCTGCTGACATATTTGCAACTCAGTGCACAATTTCGCATAATATGATGACAGGCTGGCATCGATTCACAGTCAGTCGCTAATTGGTGCCAGAAACTAGAACTTTTCCCACCACCAGAGATCGAGGGACAGTCAGGCAGTTATAGACCTTAAGCACACACCAGCAGCCCTAGCATCGCAAATTGATGGGAAAGTGGGACTCTTCTTCTATCCATTATCCGTCCATCAGCTGGTCGTTGTCGTCGGTGGTTGATGATTGTCACAGTTCTCAGCGCACATCGCAGTGAGTGAGGGGTATCAAAAAGAAATGCCGCGCGCTGCCAAGATAAGGATCTACTTTTTGTGCATTCCTACCTGCAATCTGCCTGCAGCACAGCAGACATGCAACTACAAAGTGCATTCGTAACTCTGCTTCATTCATGTCACTTTGAGCGTCTTCACGGAATAGAGGTGAGGGCGGTGACGAACCACCATGGCACCACCACCAACCCGAGAGATGAAGAAAGATATCACTTTGCATATCGTATGTTGTTCGGCATAGGTACATGGGGGGAAGATAGGTTTCATAAGTGATCCCCCGCGACAGAGATGTTTATCGCCCACTATCGTTCGCGAGTTGTGTGTCTTGAGATCGGGTACATCAACAACGGCATGTTGTTGTACTTGTCTCAATTAAAAAGCAATTGCTCACCTCCAAACAACTTGACGATGATGGCGTCTGGCTGGGCTTTTAAGGAAAGCGATATGGTGTGAATCAACGGGCTCATCAACGCAATCTTTTACTATTGAGCGATGACGGTTTGTATGTATTGTTTCCAGGGAATTTCAAGTACGTTGTGCTTCCGGTGCAGATTTAACTGGTTCTTTAGTGAAAGGTGACATTTTAAAAGGCTGCGAAATTTGAGTGCGATGACTTCAGTTATAGGTTATATGTCCCTTATCTGGACCCAATATCCCGAGCAGGAGAAAATAACTTACGACTACCAAATTCAAGTTTGATAACATAACGGGCAACCCGAGCAGGAACCGATAGCTAAACGATAATATTTGAATATCGTAATGTGGTAAGATATCTTATTTTTGTATGCTTTGTAACCTTGGTTCTAGCTTGGGAATCAGCCATCTAATGTGTTTTTAATTATATATCAGCACATAATTGACTTGCAACTAAAATTATAATGTCAACATGCGTGCTAATATAATCTTTTCATTGCGTTTTGTAACGTTACAACGGTTACGAACGGTAATAGTTTCCATTTGGATACGATTGTTATATGATTACCCGGTAACTTTTCAGAAATGGTCACGAGTTATCTCTCATCCTTGGACAAGTCAGAAATGACCTAAAATGTGTCAAATACATGTTTCTCTATTACTCGGACCAAGAACACCAATGGTACCTGCTAAGCAGTTGATGGAGCATGTCAGGAGATTATCATCGTCTTCAGCAAATTTCCTTCCATTAAAAATAGTCAGTTTTCACGTGAATCATGACCGAGATAAGTAGATCAAAAATTTCACTTTGTTTCATTAGTTATGGGACTGTCCATATTTCCGGATACATAGGAATATCCTACAGGTTTCCAAATCAGGACAAACTGAATATTCGGATAATAAAAATGACAGGATTCACAGAATTCCAGATTCCGGATTTTAATTGTATCGGATAGCGTAATGGAGCTTAATCAAATCATCAACAACATATGTTTGCATAGAATTACATTGATAACATCCGATCCATTGATTAACACACACCAAATCCTCTCGTAGAACATAACCAAGACCTTCCAGAAGAATTAATAATGTTGTTGAAACATACGGATGCAGCTGACACCGAATCAGTGTGCGAGGATCTTCTTGCTTTTTTCTACACCGTGTTAATCAAATGGGAGCTGGGTACCCGGTTACCCCGTCAGGAACATAACGGTTAACTGTAAGCACCTGCATACCTGTAACCTGTAGTAGGAAGTTTTGCTGCGTGCAACGTCGTTTCATTCTTATTTAAAAATGGTATATATTAATTGCAGAAATCTATTATCTTGTCAATTGCTTACCTTGGATTCTGCCATCACGGGTTGATAATTTAGTAAAATTGAAACAGGAGAAGTACACTTCTAGCTGAATAAAACACTGTGAATAACTGACCATCAGCCGGAAAGAAATCTGCCCGATATAGTCGCTAGTCTTACCTCCACGGTGGTTGGTGATTGAGAATCAATGAGTTGGATTACCGAGGTGAAGCAATCGTTTAAGTTGTGTGAGTAAAACCCCTGTACGATACAAGCAATTAGTGACGTCACTACTTGCGTTTACGTTGATTTTTTGGTTTACTAATACAACCATATTTCACGATCTGCTTCACCTCTCTCTGTACCTCATTGATTGGGAATGACGAGAATGCAATGTGTGTCCCTACGATAGTGCTGAATATTCAGCACACACTGCACTGAGAAGCATTGGGCACTCTTAGAACACACACATATCTCACCTGCACGCAAAAAAAAAAATAAAAGAATAAGTCAGTATTTGTTCCATTTACCAAAGGTTAACTTTCCTTATTATGAACTATACATTTATTAAGTTACTCACATGTGCATGGAACTAAATTAGTACAACGCTATTTCATGTGCCTTACCGAATATTTTCACTGTACCGATAATATATGAGGTCACATGAAATTTATGTGTCAAATGAATAGTATTTGTGGTCGCACATAGCTTTTATGTATACACATATTATGTATGTATTTATATTATGTTTTATAATACGCAACTAGGAACTCCAGATCATCATACAGTATATATGTAGACTAGAGTGGGTCATCATGATCATTTTTTTCAGATTTTTTTCTGGTTCCATTTGGGGTCCCAAACAACTGTGCAACATTTGGGGACGATTGGTTGTAACGCGGCTTTCCGCATTGCGCTTGAAATTTGAATGGAAATTAGAACGAGAAAACCTACTTTTTGTATTTTCATTCTTAGGAACCACAATTGAACCATGTATTTAATCATGTTAAAGTATAGTCCAGAATGTGCCTAACAACTTTTCCCAAGGATGTATGGTGCTAGAATGCTTCTAAAAAATATAGCTGTTCAAAGATCGGTGTTTCGAATTAAACGCCAAAAATCAGTTTTCCAGCACTGCCAGCACTGAGAGAGCAGTTTTCCAGAGAGAGAGAGAGAGAGAGAGAGAGAGAGAGAGAGAGAGAGAGAGAGAGAGAGAGAGAAGAGAGAGAGAGAGAGAGAGAGAGAAAGATAGAGAGAGAGTAAGAAAGAACGAGAAAACTGACTACGCTTTGATTTCAACATTAGTAAATGAGTCTATAAGAATAGGATTAAGTCATTTTAAGCAGGTTGTACGACCATGAGGTCGAAGGCGATTAACTATAAATAAATAAACCTAGATAAAATGTTCCGAAAAAAGCTATGACATGTTCCCTAGAGAATACTGACATGTTACATAACAAATATCCCTAGTAAAGTCTGAGATGAGTATGAACGTGAGCATGATTTACCTCCCACGGTTGCTACTCTTTTATTGCCAAATCAGCTGTATTTACACAGAGAATCAATAGACGATGCTTGAGACTAGAATTCATTTTCAAAAACTTGTGATCTCAAACTAGACAATACCAGCGCCGGCCGCGCTCGAACGCAGGTCAAGAAATAAATGGGTAGGAACGTGACACTCGCTTTGATGGAAGCCTCTGCACTTCCACGAGGAATCACTGGGATGTTGGGTAAGAGAGTTCGGTTTGCAGCAGGGTTCGTTTTGTTATGCGATAAGCTGAGTTGATGTCCCAACGATCACATAACACGAAGGAGCTTGGGATTGAACTTAAGGCCTTCTGTTAAGTAAGCAAAAACGGTCGTTATAAGGCCACCGAGCCCCTCATATCACATCATACCGTTACTCAAGTTCTTGTAACCATTCAAACCCGACACCGACGACTACGACGATGACGATAAGTTTCGCAAAATACATGATAAACAAGCGATATGACCATAAATCTATTTAATATTAAAGGACCTGGGACCGCATTTTTCTGCTCACTAAGCAAGTCACTGCAACCGACGATCTTTCAAATCCGAAAACTAAAAGCTACGAAAAAGCACTTGGGCCTTCATTAAGTTCCACTTTCACGCGACGTTCAATGTTTCAATTTGCTCTTTACGCATTGTTCAGGCTATCATAACAAGCTATGATCGACGTGAAGATTGCTTAAGCAATGGCAAAAATCCATTTCCACCCACTCAAATATAAGTTAATAACCTATTAATGTCTACTTATCATATAAAATCTATTTCTAAAACTTGATGCTCTAGAATCATTTGTTAAATTGCATACCACTTTATTGAAAAAACACAAGTTTCAGTCAACTGTAAATTAAATTCATATCGAAAATGACATAAAAAAGATCCACCAGTGAAAGAAATATTAAACCGTCCGAATTACATTGGCACACCCCTCGTGGTTTTGATATTTCATTGTTTATGGCAATCGATGGCCGTCGCTAATTGGCACTAGATTGCAGAACAGAGACCGCCATGGTGAAGTTCAGAAGATCTATTTGAAGCATTAATCAGGAAGAGAACAGAAACGAAAAGTTATTCTCGAACAGACACCCGCATAATCCGTGAGATTTAAAAAGATCCACCCATCAAGCATTCGACGACGCATTGCTGAACATGGTGCTATTTTGCTTGGAAACTACCATTTATCAGCAAGCTCAACATGAAAACCCGAATTTATCCACCTATGGTGTGATCAGACCCTTCTTACTTATTCAAGTTTATTTTATTGTCATTATCAGTGACCAAGCCCCCCACCCCCGTGTCATCCAGTGACGCTACGCCACTGCCTGGGGGTACCCGGAATATATCCGGGTGTAGTCTATTTGGTGAGGCTATCAATCACCTTATCATCATATTTTAATGTGATTTAATGGGTTTTAATTCAATTCATATTCAAGCAACTTCCCCGGGGTACCCGGAACATGTCCAAGTGTGTCCAATGTGGTCTGGAACACTTAACACGACTTGCATTGATCTTATTTTTGAATTCTGTAGTAATTTGATGTGTCGCATGATGGTTTTGATACGTTTTCCGTTAAATCCAGCGTGAAGGCCCATATTCACCGGATCTTATTCCGGCCATATCTCCGGAACCGGTTCACCGATTCCAAAACCGTTCAATAGCGTTCAATGGAACCCCAAGACCTATCATTTGGCGCCGAGTTTGTCCAAATGGGTTGAGCGGTTGCTGAGAAACGTGAGCGCATTCATTTCGTTACATACATGCACCCATACATACATACACACATACACACATACACACGTACACACACACACAGACATGTTCCGATCTCGTCGAGCTGAGTCGAATGGTATATGAAACTCGGCCCTCCGGGCCTCGGATCGATAGTCGGTTTTTCAAGTGATATCTATACCACAGACAAACAGACGTAACTCTTTGAAAAACTTGTTCTTGAAAACATAGTATCTCAAAACATATAACCTCAGTAGCGACATCTATCTGGCTTCTCGCGGAAAACAAGCTTGCTCGCTAACTCGTAAACAATATTGCATAAAAGTTCTATAGAATACATAGAAACGTCAAAGTGATCCGATGCCAGCGCTGCGGCGAGTAGTTCGCGGAACTGATAATATTCAAATCAACCGTTAAATTCATGAACGAAGATACACAATGAAGAGTTACGTCTGTTTGTCTGTGTCTATACCCTTCTTTGTAAGAAGGGTAAAAACGGCTGAACTTCAAAAGGAATCACATTAACAAGCGCTGGAGAGCTTGAAACGTGTTGCCAGGTCGGATGAATCACGGTTCGAGCTTTTCAACAAGAAACGACGTCTAAAAATATGGAGGAAAAGCGACGAGGCACTACACGGTAACCGCAAAATACCCAATAATGACTATAGAAGACTCGATATTGACTACAAAGTAAGCATTTTCGAGGGAGAATGGGACTACCCATTAAATGAGTAAAAAGATTACCCATTTATGAGTATTTGTTACTCACAAATGAATACTTATTACTTATTTTTGTAGTTGTTATTACTCATAAATGGGTACAATTTTACTCATTTAATGGGTAGTCCCAGTTTCCCTCGAAAATGCTTACTTTGTTGTCATTATTGGGTATTTCGCGATTACCGTGTACAGGACAGACCTCTCCAACCAACCATGAAACACGGCGTAGAAATGTTATGTTTTGGGGCTGTTTCTCACGGTTTTCTGTAGGGAATCTGTCCCAAATCTATGGCATAATGACCGCAGATGGGTATAACGATATTCTTTATTAAAATTTTAAAGAGTCCATGCTAACTTAACGTTTCAGCAGAATTACGATCCCAAGCACATGACAACGAAAACACATATTTTTTTCTATGCCTGTCGTATGAGGCCCATGGAATGGCCACCCCAGAGCCCCGATGTGAACCCAATCGAAAACCTTTGGGCAATCCTAAATAATTGTGTGGAGAAAACCGGTGCTATAAACAAACAAATATATTTTGCAGCACTGCAAAAGGCCTGGGGCGATTTGGATTCTCAGTACCTCAAAACTTGGTGGAAAGCATGCCAAAGCGGTTGCAGCTGGTCATCGAAGCAAAGGGAGTTCACATTGACTATTAGTCATTTGTTTTGGTTTGGATTTATTAGATAATTGTTTTTCAAACAAACAGTGGATCATTTCTATGTCATACCACTTAAAATACCTTTTAACATAAAACTTATTCGAAATCCACAGACTCTATTGAAAAGAAATAAATTTGTTAAAATGTTTACAATTATTGTGGGTGGATCTTTTTTTGTGCTGGTCAATGTATTCAATGCCAACTCTCAAAATTTTAAGGTGTTAGCTTGATTTAAAGAAGTTTTATAAAATGTGATTTTTAAGCATTTGTGTACTTTTTTCATTGTTAGAAAAGTTGTCAAAATCTGCTTGATTCATATTAGTGGTGAGAACTCATCCGGACTCGTCTGGGTTGGCGTTTGCGAATCTTTTGAATATCGTATGTTCTACATCAGTTAAGGGCAAATTTTCATCAATATTTTGTACGTTTTTTTTTTTAATTTGACTCAAAATCGACAGTATCTACTTTTCACATTGTAAATAATTTTGGCCAGGTTTTTGCCCTAGATACTCCTCTGTACGTAGAAAAAAAAAATAAACGGAGATCTTATACAACGTGAAATGTTTTCTGTAATATATTTATGTAACCAGCTTTTCATAGTATTACTTTAAAAGATGTTTGTATGTGTTACTTGGGCTCATCTTTAAGATTGGTTTTCAATATCGTCCGTTCGGTATGAAATTATTATGTTCTGTTCTAATCAATTTTGATTGATCATCGGGTTAGTGTTCAGTTGACCATAAATATCGCATGCCTCGTTATTGGAAAATGAAACGAATTTTAATTTGCAATAAACGATCATGACCAGCGACCATAGCCAGCATCGCTTGTCATTGTGACCGTCCCCTTTTTGCCAATCAATCACGTCCTTGGTTATAAAATGCGCAACAGTTACAATGTCTCGCAATGCAAAGAATACCCTCTCGGAAAACCGCAGATACATTCAAGCACCAATTCTCCCACCATTTGAACAGACAAGCGGTTCCGTTCCGTCCCAAGATTGTCCAAAGGGTCCGATACTCTCAAGCACCCGAAGAGGAAATGTTTACAATCAAATTTACCATCCGATACAAGGTGGGCGATAAAACGGCATCCCCTGGGAAACAACGGGCAAACGGCGGCAGTTCAGTATCCGGACAAAATCAGACACCGGGGACCCTGCTTTGGGAAGTGATCGATTGGTGTTTGCGTAGGAAAAGGAGATGCCTTTCTTTCGTTCCTTCCTTTTTCTCGAGATTCTGACGAAAAGGCGAGATCAAACAAAGAAAACCCATGGCGCTTCTGTCTGCCGGTCGGTGGGTGCTCCTCGTTGGCTGTGGTCTTTTGTCAAGATGATAGGCTATCGATAACGAGGTTACACAACATCACACAAAAGACGGGTGAGCCAAAGGACTCTCGCTCTGTCGCTTCCTAACGGTCGGCGCCGGTGGTGGTGAGGGGATGTATTGAAGGAAGAGAGTTTTCTGAACACGCGAGACGACTGTCTCGGGACGACTAACAATGGCAGGACTAAATGGATAGATCCCGGTAGAAGGCGAACGCTGATGAGGAATAAAATGTATTTTAAAGTGATATCGTATTGTATTATGGCCACAAGAAAGCCACAAAAGACATAAATATTTTCAAGTATCGCTTTCCATGGGAAGGTTTGCCAAGGGGTAGGTAGGAGTCGATAGGGTACCTTGAATGACGTTTCCGTCGAAGGAACCCGGAGCATGTAACAAGAAACCGCAAGGTAAGCAATTCGAACCGGGAGAAAGTTTATCGGAAAGTATAGTTTTGTAGTCATTAAATCAAGGTAGAGTGCGACATTTTAAAATTTAAGGCTGACAACGCCTCACTAGAAATTCATTTTTTTTACAAATCTCACTTCAATTTCCCTCAACCATCACTAGCGGGAAAACGGGATAACAAGTAGCGACTAAATCGATAATCACCCATTTCCCCAGGCTCAACACGAGTGAAAGAAATCTGTTTTGATTTGCCTGTTCGCTCACTTGACGATGTAATCAGGCGTGTTCGAGTGCATCATGTGCTTATGCTCCTACCACATCAACCAATGCCTATTTGCTCGTTCCAGCACTCCGCAGTAAATGCACTCCGCCGCAAGTTGAAAAGGAGAAAAACGAAATCCTTTAATTTCCCTTCTTTCCACCCTGCAGGCACCACATGTACCTTCGCCAGTGTTGCTCGTAAACATTTCGCCTCGCAAAAAAAAAGTACAATACGAGCAAAAACGAGAAAGAAACGAGAATCCGAAAGAAGAGCGATTCATCAAAGGCATCCACGCATCACTAATTCATCATCATGTCGTTACTCCACCGCATCGTTGCACCCCTGCCTGCACGGGACAGAGGATATATCTACTGTGTTTTGATACACTTTGTAGAAACCCCTTCTCGATTCGGCACTTGCTGTGCAGTCATCGGTATCGGTATCACATCACTTCGGTATGGTTCTTCAACTGATGAAAGTATCGTAAGTTTTATACTTAGGGGAAATCGGGGTAAGACAGACACCTTAAGAATTTTTATTGATTTCTCGTCAATAATTGGGTGTTTACACTTGTGCTGATTCACGTGCTGGCGCAAACCCATGGTTATTAGCATGATGTAAACAATTGTTCGGGACTGATTAACATTGGCGCATCAATTTCTGGCAAAAACATGATCGCATTACACCAATTTTGGTTAATTAGCCTTATGAACCAGCACAAATGTAAACAGGCCATAAATAAAGCATTTAGCTTATTATACACGTAAACCAAAAATGTATAACATTGAATGTTAGAAAACATCATTTATATTGTTCATGTGACCAAGGTCGTTTGGTTGGTGAACAGATTAGTACAATATTCACTCACCATGAGGCACTTGTTTATATATTGACTTCCTTAGTCTGCTGTATTATACCGCGAGATCCTATCCAGGAGAATAGGTTAATAGGTTTCGAATACGGGAAGAAACCTGACTGGCTGGTGGAAAATTCGGTTTACCAAACAATGCCACAAGGCACTAGAAATAGCGTGTGTACAAGACCGTCAATCCGTCCGAAGCAAATAGCAAGTTAGGGGACATTCTCATCGCAGGCCCAACCTGAATGGCCAAACGAACTACTCCGAGAAGATACGAAAATTGCCAGCAAAAATTTCAGATTCAGGGCTGACTTCCCCAGAAAAAAAGGTTGTATCCAAGACACGACCGTAGATTTGACGTAGGATTACGAAAGTTTTAGTTTTGATGTCACAGCAAAAGTATAGTATGTATAAAAAATCAATTTAAACTCGTTATCAGAGAAAAAGTTTGATAGGTTGAAATTCGGAAGGAATTTGAGAGTTCTGTTTGTGAGGTACTCTGTCGATGTAGTCAGAGCCAATCCTGGACGGTATGTCTTGGTTACAAGCTCTTACTCTTTAGTTAACTCTTTTATCAGTCATTTGTGGTCCTGAAAATGAGCGATGGGTTGGAAGCTTGGAAGCCAGTTTAGAAAAATGCTGTGGAAATTTGTCTTCGATGTTCTTGGAGATGATAACGGTGCGGAAATAAAATATGTATTAGGGAAAACACATCAATCCCAGAATCTGAGCCTACCGGACGGTACCTACGTTTATGCTTTTTGATGCAAATTTTAAACCTCTTCTATTAAGAGAATTTGGCAACATTTTTTTTTTGCATAATTATCTTAATAGCGTCCTGGAGAAAACCTTACGAAGTGTTTCTGGCTATTTTACATGTTCATGTGGTATTCGGTCATTGAAAGAATGTTTATGTACCACTTCAATACTTGACACATTTGACTACAAACGTTTGGTTGCTGGGTACATTATTAAAGAGCTTTGGGGCTGATGTGGCTGGCAGCAAGGCGAGTGAACGTTCAATGCAAATTAACTCTTAAACAACAATAATGTATGGTGGTCCTGAAAAGGACCGCTTTGTCGTGATAGTTTGGTAATGCTGAGCTATTGGGGTGTTCAACACGGATGAGGCTGATGAGCTGTATGTTGTTTGGAACGAAGGTGTCGCGCTCGGCATAGATAGCCCACAGTGACAGCAACTGAATCCGATCAGCGGTTGAGGGCAGCCTTGATAGCTAGATGCTTACCGGGAGCCTTTCGTTGGATACTGGAGAACACCATCACTCACCACACGCGGTGATGAGACCGGATCGAATTCAATTTTGAAATCTGTGTTAGGGAAAGCACTTTTCGCAGGCAATCGGTGACCATTTTATGATCAAAGCAACACTTGCACATTCGTACAATTTTCAATAGTTACATTTTGAAAAAAATATAAATCCTTGATTTTAACATATTTGTAGAAAAATTTCCTATCGATTTGCGTATTCAGAAATAAAATCCATCATCTCTGGATACATAAATCAGACCACTTTCATGCCGCGACCGACTTTGGATCCTGAAATTTCACTGCCAATGTTGCCTTACAAATATATGGTATGTCAGATTTTAACATACATTGATATCCGATTGATGACTTTGAAAAATGCCCAAAAAATACTCTTTATCAAATTTATAGTGGTTCTAAAAAGGACCGTTTTGTCGGAATGGTTGAGTAATGCTGAGCTATTAGGGTGTTCAACACGGATGAGGCTAGCGAGCTGAATGTTGTTTGGAACGAGGGTGAAGCGCTTGGCATAGATGACCCACAGCGACTCACGAAGATGGATCCCGATCAGTAGCGGTGAGGCTTCTTCCTCCTTATTCGGTCAATGGACGCTCATGTGGACTGCAGCTCGCTGATTGCGGTCAGCCTTTCGTTGTGTACAATGTTCAACGCTACGTGCCGAAAGCACTGCTGCTGCTCCTGCTGCTGACGACCGACCAGTTACCACCACACACGGTGATTTAATAAGCACCGTTCAGCGAGACAGGATCGAATTCGATTTTGAAATCTGTGTTAGGGAATGCGCTGTTTGCAGGCAATCGGTGATAATTTTGATTACTATTCATCATACATATAAATCGCTCTGTTGTGTACGTTTGTTTTGGTTCGTGATACTTAGTCTTTCCGTATTTAAGTTGCGTTACAACCCACTAATCTTTTTGGTTCGGCGATAAAAACTTTGTCTATTTACCGTGTATCATTGGAAAAGTGGAGAACAACTAGTTTTTCGCATCTGAATCGGATATTTTTGCGGTTTTATTCTGGAGTCAGCGCTATACTTGTGGACGCCATCGTGACCGTTAGCACCATCCAAGTGCAATTGTTTGTTTAGTTCAGAGTTTGTTTATCGTGTCGACAGCTACGAAGGAAATCGAAAGCAGAAATGGAGAAAAAACAATGCGGCACCTGCGAATTGGATATCAATGATCTGGAGCCAGTACGTTGTGGTTTCTGTGAAGCTTTCTTCCACATTAGCCAGCAATGTTGTGGTATCAATTTGCGCGCTTGTAAAGACATCTTTGTGCAAGGAAAGGTGTTATTCATCTGTCTGCCATGCAGGAGCATACTGAGCGGAAGAAGTATCCGCGCCTATGTAGCTGATCTGGACTCTTCCAAATCGACAAACACCAACAGCCTGGCTTCACAATTGCAGCAATTATCCGGCATGGTAGAGGTGTTGAGCAAGAAAGTTGACAACATTTCATCTGCACCGGCACAAAACAATTGTCCTGCTGCCTCGCCTATGTTCACTGTATCAAATGAGAACAGGACACCAGTTTGGCCGAGAGTAAGTGCAAAGCGTCGTCGCGATGATTATGATCAAACCATTCGACCAACTGCGAACAAAGGCACAAAGGCGATGAATTTTGAGGACCTTTCCGTTCCTTTCATCACACCTGCCGCTCCGACACCAGTATTCTGGCTTTATCTGTCTGGATTTCAACCTAAGATCACCGATGAAGATGTTAAACAAATTGTTTCCCGTTGTTTGGATTCAAACGAATCAATGAATGTCATTCGACTCGTGCCGAAAGGGAAAGATGTTTCGAACATGACCTTCGTGTCATTTAAAATTGGTCTCGACCCAACTCTAAAAGCGCAAGCCCTCAATGCAGAAAATTGGCCCAACGGTTTGATGTTTAGGGAGTTTATGGATATTCCAAAAAACCTGACACGTCGAATGTACACCACATCCAGGGAGTTCCCTTTAGTACCCCCCCAGGACAGTCCAGCAACGACGATGCAAATGTAATGCGGTGTTATGTGGACGGTGGGAGCCCGCAGGATCCTGCCAGAGGCGAGTATTTTGACAAGTTTGAACTTCCTACACTCATTGATTGTACGTTGCAGCGCAATGACCGTCGCGATAATGATGATATCTGGATATATTATCAAAATGTACGTGGCCTGAGAACGAAAATAGATGACCTACTTCTAGCGGCAACCGATTGCAACTTCGATGTGATCATCATGACCGAGACTGGATTGGACAACTGCATCACGACGCTACAACTATTTGGTTCAGGCTTTAATGTTTTTCGTTGTGATCGGAGCCCTGCTAATAGTAGGAAATCCCGATTCGGTGGTGTTTTGATCGCTATTGCGCAGCGATATGACAGCCGTGTTGTACAAACCGTGAGTGGCAAAAGTTTGGAACAAATATGTGTTTTCTCGACGATCAAAGGCAGAAAGGTTTTACTGTGTGCAATCTATATTCCACCGGACAATAGCCAAGATGTAATTCTAATCAATGACCACGTTTCCTCCCTTAACCGTTATGTGATCGACAAAAAAAACACCTTAAACAGCTCGACAAGGGTACCCGGGTACCCACAAATTGAAATACTTGCTACTGTGGCCTATTGTGACCGATTCTGAATCTTTTGGCACCAATGGATTCAGAAACTTATCGTCTTTCTGGAAATTGCCAACAATGTCCATCCGGAATAGTCTGGTTCCCGGAAATCCGGATTTCCTGTCTAATGTTCCAGAACTAAGCATTTTCTTGGCACTTTCGCTAGAATTTTGAAGGAATCGATATCAAAGTATCAGAAATTCATTCAAAAACAATTTCAGCTTTCTTGAGGACCAGTTAAAGGTTTCTCCCCGGAACGGCCATTCCGGCGCAGGTTCCCGTAGGGCCTCTAGTGGCCATAGAAGTGGTTTTGAAGAAACCCCTGCAATATGGGTATCCAAATACATGAATTTACAGCAGGAGACTGTTTATCATAATTTTGTGATCATCCGATGGATTGTCCTCGGGACGGCCATACTGACGTAGGTTCCCGTAGGGCCCCTAGTCGCCATAGAAGTGTTTGGGAAGAAACCCCTGCAATATGCGTATCAAAATTCATGAATTTACAGCAAGAGACTGTTTATCATTATTTTGTGGTCATCCGATGGATTGTCCTCGGGACGGCCGTTCCGGCGCAGGTTTTCGTAGGGCCTCTAGTGGCCATAGAAGTGTTTGGGAAGAAACCCCTGAAATATGGGTATCAAAATTCTTGAATTTACAGTAGGAGACTGTTTATCATAATTTTGTGATCATCTGATGGATTGTGCCCGGGACGGCCATTCTGGAGTAGGTTCCCGTAGGGCCTCTAGTGGCCATAGAAGTGTTTGGGAAGAAACCCCTGCAATATGGGTATCAAAATTCATGAATTTACAGCAGGAGACTTTTTATCATAATTTTGTGGTCATCCGATGGATTGTCCCCGGGACGGCCATTCTGGAGTAGGTTCCCGTAGGGCCTCTGGTGGCCATAGAAGTGTTTGGGAAGAAACCCCTGCAATATGGGTATCAAAATTCATGAATTTACAGCAGGAGACTGTTTATCATAATTTTGTGGTCATCCGATGGATTGTCCCCGGGACGGCCATTCTGGAGCAGGTTCCCGTAGGGCCTCTAGTGGCCATAGAAGTGTTTGAGAAGAAACCCCTGCATTATGGGTATCAAAATTCATGAATTTACAGCAGGAGACTGTTTATCATAATTTTGTGGTCATCCGATGGATTGTACCCGGAACGGCCGTTCTGGCGCAGGTTCCCGTAGGGCCTCTAGTGGCCATAGAAGTGTTTGGGAAGAAACCACTGCAATATGGGTATCAAAATTCATAAATTTACAGCAGGAGACTGTTTATCATAATTTTGTGGTCATCCGATGGATTGTCCCCGGGACGGCCATTCTGGAGCAGGTTCCCGTAGGGCCTCTAGTGGCCATAGAAGTGTTTGAGAAGAAACTCCTGCAATATGGGTATCAAAATTCATGAATTTACAGCAGGAGACTGTTTATCATAATTTTGTGGTCATCCGATGGATTGTACCCGGAACGGCCGTTCTGGCGCAGGTTCCCGTAGGGCCTCTAGTGGCCATAGAAGTGTTTGGGAAGAAACCACTGCAATATGGGTATCAAAATTCAAGAATTTACAGGAGGAGACTGTTTATCATAATTTTGTGATCATCCGATGGATTGTCCCCGGGACTGCCATACTGACGTAGGTTCCCGTAGGGCCTCTAGTCGCCATAGAAGTGTTTGGGAAGAAACCCCTGCAATATGGGTATCAAAATTCAAGAATTTACAGCAGGAGACTGTTTATCATAATTTTGTGATCATCCGATGGATTGTCCCCGGGACGGCCGTTCTGGCGCAGGTTCTCTTAGGGCCTTTAGTGGCCATAGAAGTGTTTGGGAAGAAACCACTGCAATATGGATATCAAAATTCATGAATTTACAGCAAGAGACTGTTTATCATAATTTTATGGTCATCCGATAGATTTGTCCCAGGACGGCCATATTGACGTAGGTTCCCGTAGGGCCTCTAGTGGCCATAGAGGTGTTTGGGAAGAAACCCCTGCAATATGGGTATCAAAATTAATGAATTTACAGCAGGAGACTGTTTACCATAATGTTGTGATCATCCGATGGATTGTCCCCAGAACGGCCATTCCGGAGCAGGTTCCCGTAGGGCCTCTAGTGGCCATAGAAGTTGTTTCGAAGGATGTTCCTACAATATGGGTATCAAAATTCATGAATTTTCAGCAGTAGACTATTCATCATATTTTCGTGGCTATCTGACAGATTGTCCCCGGAATGGGCTTGGATAGAATACTCTTTATTTTTTGAAATTTAAAAAAAGAAACTTTTCTCATTATTTGCTTCTACTGGATTTGGTGTATTTCTTGGGGTTCAATCTCTCTAGGGGTATAAACGTTGTTTTTGCAGTCTCTGCTGTGCTAGAAATAAACTGACATTTCTCTGGACTTTTAATCCTCATAAAAAATTGTTAAAAAATTACAAGCACATAAAAAGCAAACGAAAAAAAAAATTAGCAGTTATCGCAAATTTCTTGGCAGTGCTGATTGTACATAGGTCTTGAGCATGACTTCACATCTTCCTGGTCTTCCTACACTTGATGTCTTCACTTTTGCAGATATGGCAGATGCCAACTTGAGGCTCCCGTCCGGACGGATCTCGTTCAACTGGAGTAGAACAACCTGCACACTTCGATAAAAATCATATAAATTTAAGTGCTCTGAGACTGACATATATGAGCGTCAATTATGACATATAATTCAGTCGACTTTTCGTCGAGTAACGAACTTTTCAGTCTGGAAGCACTCAATTTTACATGAAATATTTGTTTACGTCTTAAAGGATTATGTCAAAGCTGCACACCAAAAAATTCTGAATTTTACTGGCGATGTAAACATCCATGCATGCAAATAATCATACATGTAAACTTCCTTTTCACGTAAACTAGCAACTTGCAAGAAATGTTGCAAACAAAAGTGGACAGTTGTATACAATATATGGGATATTGCATTACATGTCTCATAAATTTACACTATCTATACTCTAAAATTGTATGATATATGACGCTCCATTTATGTGCATCATAGTAACGGAAATTTACACTACTTTTTTTAGCTGTGTGGATTCCGTCAGCCCGCGGTGGCGGTGAAAAATAAAATAAATTTGAAGAGTAACACAAGAAAAGGGCCTTCAAACCTTCACATGCCATTGAGATTTATGACGCTTATTGCACTAGTGTGCGTACGCGTATACGTATACACCAATTTTAGAGCGCTTTGTGAGAAAGTATTATTGAAAATCCGTGGAAAATAATAGCAAACTGCTGTCAGACTCATTTTAGCAGGAGGAATCCATACATGTTGAGGTTAGTTATAGGAAAACATTGAGCAACTTCACACGGTGATTGTGTCTGTTAGTGTGCGTGCTTTAAACGTCACTAATATCTATAGGAAGCTTCCCCTGATATTCAGATGACGAAATAATGCCATGGAGCAAAGTTTCCTTCTGTAAATTCATTAATTATGATACCCATATTATAGGGGCTTCTTCCCAAACACTTTGATCGCGCACGGGAGAGATTCCTACGATGTGTTTATTTGTTTATCTTTCAATTGTTGATCCCGATCGAGACGGATAGTAATGAAAAGCACCGATTGCTTCGCTACTAATTTATTGTTGTTTTGTTTTTGTATATTTTAATGGTACCGTGGGTAGGGTAGTTGCACATATAGATGACATTGCATAAACACACTTCTATGGTCACTAGAAGCCCAACGAGAACCTACTCAGGAATGGCCGTTCTGAGGACAATTCATCGGATGATCACAAAATTATGATAAATAGTCTTCTAATATAAATTCATGAATTTTGATACCCATATTGCAGGGGTCTCTTCCCAAACACTTCTATGGCCACTAGAGGTCCTACAAGAACCTACTCCGGAATGGCCGTCCCGGGGACAATCCATCGGATGATCACAAAATTATGATAAACAGTCTCCTGCTGTAAATTCTTGAATGTTGATACCCATATTGCAGGGGTTTCTTCCCAAACACTTCTATGGCGACTAGGGGCCCTACGGGAACCTACGTCAGTATGGTCGTCCCGGGGACAATCCATCGGATGACAACAAAATTATGATAAACAGTCTCCTGCTGTAAATTCATGAATTTTGATGCCCATATTGCAGGGGTTTCTTCCCAAACACTTCTATGGCCACCAAAGGCCCTACGGGAACCTTCTCCAGAATGGCCGCTCCGGGGACAATCCATCGGATGACCACAAAATTATGATAAACAGTCTCCTGCTGTAAATTCATAAATTTTGATACCCATATTGCAGGGGTTTCTTCCCAAACACTTCTATGGCCACTAGAGGCCCTACGAGAACCTGCGCCGGAACAGCCGTTCCGGGGACAATCCATCGGATGATCACAAAATTATGATAAACAGTCTCCTGCTGTAAATTCTTGAATTTTGATACCCATATTGCAGGGGTTTCTTCCCAAACACTTCTATGGCCACTAGAGGCCCTACGGGAACCTACTCTGGAATGGTCGTCCCGGGGACAATCCATCGGATGATCACAAAATTATGATAAACAGTCTCCTGCTTTAAATTCATGAATATTGATACCCATATTCCAGGGGTTTCTTCCCAAACACTTCTATGGCCACTAGAGGCCCTACAAGAACCTGCTCCAGAATGGCCGTCCCGGGGACAATCCATCGGATGACCACAAAATTATGATAAACAGTCTCCTGCTGTAAATTCTTGAATTTTGATACCCATATTGCAGGGGTTTCTTCCCAAACACTTCTATGGCCACCAGAGGCCCTACGGGAACCTTCTCCAGAATGGCCGTTCCGAGGAAAATCCATCGGATGACCACAAAATTATGATAAACAGTCTCCTGCTGTAAATTCATGAATTTTGATACCCATATTGCAGGGGTTTCTTCCCAAACACTTCTATGGCCACTAGAGGCCCTACGGGAACCTGCGCCAGAACGGCCGTTCCGAGGAGAAACCTTAAACTGGTCCTCAAGTAAGCTGAAATCGTTTTTGAAGGAAATGCTGATACTTTGATATCGATTCCTTCAAAATTCTAGCGAAAGTCCCAAGAAAATGCTTAGTTCTGGAACATTATACAGAAAATCCGGATCTCCGGGAACCAGACTATTCTGGGTGGACATTGTTGGCAATGTCCAGAAAGAAGATAAGTTTCTGAATCCATTGGTGCCAAAAGATTCAGAATCGGTTAAAATTGGCCGCAGTAGCAAGCAGTTCAATTTTGTGGGTACCCGGGTACCCTTGTCGAGCTGTTTAAGGGTAAAAATTTTTACGACCCCCCCTTTCTAAGCCCCTTGCTGCAATTTGAAATCTTTCTTCACGAAAAGTTGTCGCTCCATGAGTTCTAAGATGTCACTGAATTCTGGTTTCCTGTCGTGAAAATAACTTCGTAATTTATTAACTTGAAATCTGAAAAGGTACCCGGGTACCCTGTCGATCACATAAGGGTTAATGAGCTTTGTGGAAAGTATTCGACTGGTGACGCTCTCCTGGTATGTGGTGATTATAATCAACCACGCATGCGCTGGTGTTCAATTGACAACGTCATCCAATGTGATGCTTCACCACTACCGCTGTCCAGTAGCACTCTTTTGGATGGTATGGATTATTTGTGCCTTGGCCAAAGGAATCTTGTGCGCAATCCGCTCGATCGCATTCTCGATCTGGTTTTTTGTTTGCCTGATTGTGAGGCTAATGTGAATAGCTGCTCAGCTCCGTTGCTACCCGTTGACTCTCACCACCCCCCGCTTGAGATCTCTCTACCAGCGCTTGTGGTGTGTGACGAACCTATTGAAAGACATGAGGAGCGACCTCTAAACTTTCGAATGATTGATTTTGCGGCCCTTTCGAACTTTTTGCTAAACGTTGACTGGAATGCGATATCTACTATCATAGATGTCGATGAAATGGCGGAAATGTTTTGTTCCATTTTGAACGATTGGCTTGTTTCGAATGTTCCACGAATTCGGCCGTCAGTTTCGCCTGCCTGGAGTACTCTCCGTTTACGGGATTTAAAACGCACTCGCAATGCTTGTCAACGGAAACTACGTCGTCAACGAACGCCTGACAACAAACGAAGTTTTCAACAAGCCAGCAATGCGTACCGGTTTTTGAATGCCACTCTCTACAAATCTTACGTACTGCGTGTGCAAATTGGTCTGAGAATGAATCCACGTGGTTTTTGGCGCTTTGTTAACTCCAAACGGAAAAGTGCAGTGATCCCAACGAATGTCTACCTGAACGAAACGACTGCAGTGTCAGCTACAGAGTCATGCCAGTTGTTCGCCAAGCATTTTGCATCCGTATTCGCGACGAATCCCGCCTCAAACTTGGAAATCGATGAAGCCACCAGTGATGTTCCCGCTGATTTTGTTGAGTTTGGACTATTTGCTGTAAATCCAGAAATAGTTTCATTGGCTGCAAATAAACTGAAACGTTCGTTTGTCCCTGGTCCTGATGGTTTGCCTGCAGTTATAATATGTCGTTGTATTGCCGCTTTAGCACAACCGTTGTGTGATATCTTCAATGGCTCACTTCAGCAAGCAAAATTCCCTCGCATTTGGAAGCAATCGTTTATGACACCCATTTTCAAACGTGGTGATCGTTACAATGTTGTTAACTATCGGGGAATCACGAGTCTCTCAGCTGTTTCAAAATTGTTTGAAATTATAGTGGGTGGAGTTTTTCTCGATGCCACAAAAAGCTACATATCCACTGATCAACACGGATTCATGCCCGGACGATCGGTTACCACCAATTTGTTGAATTTTACGTCGAAGTGCATAAAAAGTATGGAGGAAAAAGCGCAAGTCGATGTAATTTATACCGACCTGAAGGCGGCGTTCGATAAAATTGATCATAACATACTGCTACACAAGTTATCTCGTCTTGGAGTTTCTATGCAATTGGTTTTTTGGTTGGAATCCTACCTTACAGAGCGTGTACTTCGAGTGAAGGTTGAGGGTTTTGTATCTTTGCCGTTTTCAAACAAGTCTGGAGTTCCACAAGGTAGTAATCTCGGACCGTTGCTGTTTATCCTGTTCTTCAACGATGCTGCTTTGGTTTTGGGCGAAGGATTCAAACTGGTCTATGCAGATGATTTAAAGCTGTACATTGTGGTGCGCACACAAGAAGATTGTTGGCTTCTGCAAAACTCGCTGACTTTGTTTGCCGATTGGTGCCAGAGAAACAAACTGACTATTAGTGTGGAAAAATGTCAGATAATCACGTTTCACCGCATGGTACATCCAATTTTGTTTGACTATCATATTGACGGCGATACTCTTACCAGAGTTACCAGTGTGACTGATCTAGGGGTTCAACTAGACACAAAAATGACTTTTGATTTACACCGTTCAGCGCTCATATCGAAAGCAACGCGACAGTTGGGCTTTATTTCCAAAGTTGCGAAGGATTTTTCGGATCCACATTGTTGGAAGTCATTGTACTGTGCACTTGTCCGTCCAATTTTGGAAAATGTGTCCGTCGTTTGGCATCCTCACCATGTCACGTGGTGCCTAAGGATCGAACGGGTTCAGAAACGGTTCATTCGTCTGGCACTGAGAAACTTGCCGTGTAGTGATCCTGACAATTTGCCGCCGTATCCTGATAGATGCCGACTGTTGGGCTTAGACACACTGGAACAACGACGGAAAGTACAGCAATCGTTGCTTATTGCTAAGCTGTTGAATGGTGAAACTGATGCCCCCGACCTGCTTGCGATGTTGAACTTTCGTGTGCCGAGCAGATCTCTTCGGAATACAACGCTACTGCAACCAAATTTTCACCGAACCATGTTTGGGAACAACGAACCAATCTCAGCGTGTATTCGTGCGTTTACGGCTGTCGAAGAGTTTTTCGAGTTCAATGAACCAACCGAACGTTTTGCAAATCGGATTAGGTCTGTGTTAAATTAGCTCTAATATATTCATTAAGACTAAATTGTCAGATGAATTATTTTAAATACAAATACAAATACAAATACAAATAGTTGGACATTTGTGTAATTTTCAGTAGCGACCTTTTGAAAATTAATAAAGTGTTCAATTTAGCAGATTTGTAGCTACATTTCTAATCGATTGGCTTGTTTAGAATTAAAATCCATCAGCTATTGACAGAGTTATATGTGGTCAAAACCTGACCACTTTTCGTAATGTGGTTAGTTTTAGTTTTTTTTTTAAATCGCACCCCAATATGTTGCCGAAAGATGTAATCTTACGTCAAAAAAACACTAGAACAGATTGTCATTCCCTTTTTCCCTATCTTTCCATCTACAGTCAGGAACCCTTACTGACAAGGTAACGGGGCGTGAATAAGGAACCGCGGATAAGGATACCCACAGCTTATGGGATTTTTACTAATAGGGCCTGCGGTGGATTATCTCATTTGTTTCAATATATAAAGCGATGGATTTTCCAGGTGACTGCGAACGATTTTTTTTCTAAGCTCCTCTTGCATGGTGACTGTCTCTAAAACAAGAGCGTTTTATGAACTGAAAAAATACACTGTTATTGATATTGCTGTTGCCAAAAAATAGACGTCAAAAGTTTCAGAAAACGTCCAGAGCAGAGTTTGTTTCATTACTAAGTGAAGCATGGTTTAAAATATGTATATATGTGTGTTATTTTGGTAGGTTTATAGAGGACACTTATCTTTACAACATTATTTAAATAAAACAATTCAGCAAGGTTATTTGCGTTTTACTCCACAGGTAAACGAAACATGGCATCTTGACGCCAAGTAAAATTTAAGACATTTTCTGTATATTCAAGATATTAGAAACAATAGACATAACTCATTTTTGGCCTTACCGTCACAATCCAGGCCCAATGTCACCCAGACGACGGTACCCTAAGAAAGATTCCTGCAGAGTTTTTCTGAAGAACAAAATATAAAATCATGAAAACAGTAGCAAATTGTAAAATCTCACTCGGACATCTCAATAGAAAAAACAAAACAATTCCAACGTCAATCTATCCAGCGGGACAAACTTAACGAATTTCAAAGTTGATACGTGTTTTGGAATGTACCAATAGCGTAAGTGGGATTCCGGAGAAACCAAAGAGTAATTTTGTAGAATACCAATATATGAGTGATTCAGAAGAATCCAAGAGCGGATTCAGTGAATCTCCTAAAAAACGACTGCTCATTACTATGTTATGACGATCTAGGGTTCGGATCTAGTCTACAATTATAATTTTTCACATTTGTCATGATTTATAGGTACTTATTTAAAAATTGATAAAATCAAATTATGTTGTGCTTAGTAGAATTACAATTGGAATTGTAAAATCAAGGTCTGTCAACAATTGACGAAGATTCTCATGCTAGTATATTCTCTCAGGAGTATGTACTAACTGAATGAGATTTGAAAATGATTTTGCGAATGCTGAACTCATCAATTACTACACCTTTAGCGTGCCATTTCCGAATAACGAAATGAACGAACAAATCCTTGTGACATCCATCTTCGGTATTAATGGGATTTTGCTACCTCTTTTTCGCAAGAGTTTATCTCGTTGTCATTGTGTCAGGGTTTCCGCCTTTTGCAACCTTCAGATCACACACGTTGCAGACTATGGACCGTGTTCTCACATGATCCATCCATAAGCTAGAGTGATAGAATTAAAAAAAAAAATCATCCATCCTTTGACAAACCCACTAACGTGATACTCATCCGGTGTTATCCGATTCGTAAAAATGTTCGACATAGCAAAAAAAAAATTTTTTTTCTAACAAAACGTAGCCCTTTCCTCGGCAATATCTGTAACGGTAAAAAATTACATGACGTGGTTACCATGCCAAGCTCCCCAAATCGATATTTGTTCGTTCTCTTTTTTTACCCCGACGACGACTGACTGCCATCTTTCCTACTCTGACTGTATTCACACACTTTCCCATTTTTCGAGCGCGCCTCTTCACCGCTCTTCAGCAGCAGCAGCATCAAAAGGATTAAGAGGATATTTTATTACATCTGATGGCAACTTTTGTCATCCGCAGTCAAAGGATGCTGTACATCGCCGCCGCCGCCACCGCCAGTCATATCGAAGCCTATGGTAGGTAGAAATGCGTTCAACTGGAAGTGATTTTCCCTCCCCCGGAATACCCATCGGCGTGGCGATCCATTGTGACTAGCGAGCTTGTCGGTCGGGGGTCCCATTACTCACTTGTTTCGCTCTTTTTGGCACAATTCGTCCGTTTTAATTGAAGTGGCTGCGATGACGAAGAAAAAGCGATTAGAATTAACGGCGAACGTAATCCGCTTTTAACGCGGTTCTCTTTTGTTGAATGAAGAACGACGATGCAAGGGGTGGTGCGGTCTTATTGGCGGTGATTGGTGGATGATGAACCACAATAATTGAGTTGATTAGCATTGAGCCAATTTTGGTTTATTCTGTTTGTTGATAATGGGAGTTTGATTTTTTCCAAGTCAGTAAAACGTTGTCTTCTGATTTACTGGGTGTTGAGGTTGTTTACTATTAACCATGGACAATGTATTTTAGAGGAATATCTTAAATTTTTTACTTTTTTTCATCTTTTATGGGGTGTTTGTGTGGGTGTGCTAGCGGTAGTGTACTAGAACTGTACTAAAAAGTAGTCAGCATAACGTAAACAGGGCGTCAGCATCTACCAACATAAGATTCCAGGAACAACTGAAATTCGTGCTAGTTGGTCGTTCCACTGGTTGAGCTAGTGAACTAGCATATATGTAAACACCCCATTAGGCTTTTCTCCCTTCTTTTGTGACCATTTTTTCAATTCTCAACTTGATGCAGCTCCTGAGTTAATAATTGAGAGTTTCTATGCCAACCAGTGCTTGAATTTTTATATTGTGTGGCAAGCATCATGATACTTTATGTCAAGGGAAGTCGAGAAAATTTCCAACCTGGAAGAGTTCCTTAACCAGACTCGACTAGTACAGTCTACATTTGAGAACTAATCTTACAGTTTGTTTAAAATTGCAAACTTCAAAATTGAACGGTTTAAAACAATGAATCTAGCTTTCAGTTAAATATAAAAGATACTCTCAACTGCTCGAATAAAAGTAATATTATATTCCTTTAAAAGTAATAATTTCTAAGTGTGTGGATTCCATCTCATATAAAATTAGTTATTTCTAAGAGTGTATGTTGAAAGGAAAGGATTATACATGAATCAAATAAATCAACTAAATTTTTGTGCCGATCGAAGTACCCCCGAGGAAGCTTTTCTATTTTTCGTGATTTTCAAGCACTACTTTCTTTTATCGATATCTTCGGAACAGCCGGCGCCGGTGGCGTAGTGGTAAGCGTGACTGCTTTCTCATCCCAATGGGTCTGGGTTCAATCCCAGCCAAGGTCGGTGGGATTTTTCTGAGGCATAAAAATCTCTGGTCACGTCTTCCTTCGGAAGGGTAGTAAAGCCGGTGGTCCCGGCCCATGTGTGTTGAATGGGTGCGATATCCTACACAGGTGTGGAAGCTGCCTTCCTGCACATTCGATTTTGCTTCAATGGAATGGCAATCGATGACCGTCGGTGATTGCACTATCAGATATCAGGTGGTCAAAAATAAAAAAAAATCGACTTTCACTAATCCTTATTTCGTTATTTTTGGTCGATAGTAAACATTTCAACTAAGAGAATCTGAAAGTTTCAAGTTTCTAGCAGTTTTAGTTTCTGAGATATCGGATGTCGAAGTCAAAAAAGAGTAAGAAAAGTACAAATTTTGCGCGCAAAAATACCCTACCACTCAAATAAAATTTCATCCACTATTTATCATATAACTACCACATCATTATACATCGTTGGAAAGGTAATTCAATAAGCTTTCCGAAAATAAAATCCATTTGGAAATTTGATGGAGACAAAAAAATTTAAAAAAAAAATAGAAAAAAAATAATTGAAAATTAATGAAAATTTAACTTTATTGATCACAAACTTTCGAGTCTCGCACATTCCCAGGCTAACTCTCAGCTCTGGATGAAGTTTTGAGTGTACTCTAACAAGTACTGAAGAGTTTGCCTGCCCCAACCTGCCCCATTGGAAATATAAGCGATTTGAAAATTTTCGTTTATTATGGGAGATTTCAAATTGTACAAGAGCCGGCTTGGAAACAAACTTTTTCAAGAATTATTGTGCAACTTTTGGAGTTATATTCGGTTGGTATAGTCGAAATATATTGTTAAAGAACATTTTCTAATATTTCATGACCAACTTTTAAAAAGGGCTTAAGCTTTTGTACAAAAAAAGTCATCATTATCATAAAGTTCACTGTTGGATGAACGTAAAACTACATTCGTTTATGCTTTAGTAGCAAGTAGTATTGCAAGTTTTATCAAGTTTCCAACGAATTCTATAAGTCTAAATCATTTGCAACAAGGCGGTGATAAAACCAAAATTGAAATTTGAGAAATTGGTTTTCCCATATGTGGTGACCACCAGCTGCTCAAGAAAAATAAATTGAGGGATGCTATAAACCAGACTTAATTGGTAACTGATCATGAATATTGGAGTACGAAATATTGATGAAAATTGATATCAACGATATCAATACTTCTGTTAACAATTTCGCAAGTTTGAGGAGTCGTAAACAGATTTTGATTATTCAATTTAAATGTGTGTTAAAATAAAAGCAGGTAAGAAAAAGAAAAATTAACGAAAAAGAATTGTCCCACGTACAATTCATAAGTATGGAATCGCTCAGAAAAGTATCGCAAAACAAAACAAAATTTGCGACGCTCATTTAAATATTACATCAATTTGAAAAGTTTAGCATCACCTAAAAACAGTTATATTCATGATGCTATATCTTGTAATACTGAATTTAGCATTTTTAGATTTGTTTTATCTCGCGATCCCGACCACCTAGGAAGTTCGAGTCTTCCTCAAAGTAGATCAGAAAACCAACTGAAGTGAGCCAGTGCTTACCGAAGTGATTCAGAACTTTTCTGAAATTATTCAGTACTATCTGAAGTGATTCCAAACTTTTCATAAATGATTAAGTTCTTTTCAGTTCTTGCGGAAGTGATAACAAACTTTTTGGAAGCAATTCAGTGTTTTCCGAAGTGATTCCGAGCTTTTCTGAAGTGATTCAGTACTTTTGAAGTGATTCCAAACTAGTATTAAGCGATTCAGTATTTTTTCTGAAGAGACTCAGGACTTTTTTTTAAATAATTCCTAATTTTTCTTAAGTGATTCAGTACTTTCTGAAGTGATTCAGTACTTGCAGAAGCAATTTCAAATTTTATGATTTGATGAAGTACTTTTCGGAGTAATTTTTAAATTTTATTAAGTGATTCAGTACTTTCCGAAGTGATTCCGAACATTTTTTAGGTTATTCAGTTCTTTCTGAAGTAATTCCAAATTCTTATTAAATGGTTCAGTCCTTTCAAAAGTGATGCAGTGCTTGCGAAAGTGATTTCAAACTCTTCAGAAAATTCCAAATTGGTTCAGTACATTCCGAAGTGACTTCGAACATTCTGTACTTTCATAAGTGATTCTAAACTTCGCTGAATCGATTCAATATTTTCCAAACTGATTCAAAACTCTTCTGAAGTGAATCAGTGCTTTCAAATGTGATTCAATACTTTATAAAGTTATTCTTAACTTTTCTTAAGTAATTCATTACTTTCCAGGAGTTATTCAGTATTTTCTAAAATGATCTCGAACACTTCTGAAGTGTTTCAGTACATTCTGAAGTGATACAGAATTTTTCTGAAGTGATTCAGTACTTTCCAAAGTGGTTTTGAACCTAATTTGGTCTAAATCGGGAGAGGTTAATTTCACGTGCCTCGGACACTTGACGCGGAATGACCCATATGACATCTGAATCATAAGACCAACGAGGATTGAGTTATCGTCTGAATAGGTTTTAAACATTCTCAAAAGTTCTTCAATTCACTGCTTTACGTACAACAGCGTTGACTCCACATAACAACTAGCATATTTGACCTACATCAGCAAATGATACCTTGATATTCTTGAAAGTAAGTTCTCCAACGTGACTAAAAGGGGTGTTCCAGGGTAAAATGAGATCCCATAAGATACCTCTACCTTGGTCAGATTCAATTACACATCCAATTAAAAATCGCAATTAGCACCGTTACGAATCCATAGCGAAAATAATCACTCAAACCGGACAAAACAAAACTGCATCCGATCATCGATCATCATCTCGTCTCTCCCTTCCGAATACCACCCCTTTCTCTCGCAACAATCGAGCGGCATCAGCAGAGTGTTGTTTATGGTTGCATCTCAATCAAGTCAAGACAAATCGTTCTCGCGCATTTGTCTGCCACTCTGCCAGCGAGGAGTAGCTGCATCTCGAAATGTTTGTAAGCCCTCCAATTTGGGATCGAACGAAGTGGAAAACCTGCCCATCACACTCATTACTCACGGGGCTCGTGATGATACTTGACGTGATCGAGGAAGCAGTTGAGCTTGTATCTAATTGAAATCACGTGCCAGACAAGGCTTTGGCTAAATTTTGTTATAATTCACTTTCAATTCGAACACTTGACGAGAAAGTTTATAATGTAGAGGCGTCATACCACATGCTGATTTGAGGAAAATTTCTTCGACCGACGCCGAACACCTACAGTTAATTTCGTCTCGATTGGAAAACACTTATCGGGGCACGCGATTCCGTTGTTCCACCCAGTTTCAATGTAGCTAATTTTAATTACCCTTCCAAACTCAATCTCCAACCCCGTTCGAGACCTATAAACACTCACTTACAACTGGCAAAGGCACGCACAAGCACACTTCTAGGTGCGCCAAAAATAAAGATCTAATTACAGTTTCAATTCACCGAAAAAAGAGCCCTTAGAAAAGGAGTATGTATCGGTTGCCACTTCAAATTGAGGAAAACAGAAAAGGCATCGGGGAGATGCTGTTCATCAGTCAAGATGCTGGGAGGGAAAAAGAATGCTAAAAATGTCGAGATGTACTTGATAGCAGCATTATACGGACTTCCCATCCACGCATTGCTCGCGCTGTTTTCCACTTGGTCTTGCGGCTGACTGACTGATGGTTGATGGTTGGCAATTTATTTCCACTTGTTCGGCAATAAGATTTTTACGGTTTTTTTTTTCTTCTCGTCGATTCTTTTGCTCGACTCGTCACTTGAAATGTAAATAAATTTTCATCAACACCTTTTTATTTTTCAGTGCTTCTTTCATATTGTAGTACGTGCCTCCTCGAGAACTGCTACCAGATGAATGTTGAGTTTAGCAATCAGAGAAAAGATATCTCACTTTGGGGATACGCTTGAGAAATGTAAGAGACGACCCAGCTGATAGTCTCTATAATAAAGCTAAACCAACTAACTTGAGAAAGGTGTTGATAGTCTTTTCAATATCGAGCTTATTATTGAATAGGCTGAGCATCTTTAGATATGAGTTTCAAATAGTTTGAGTCTTTACGGATCGCATGGATGTTGTGATAACAATTAGTAAGCAATAAAATTAGTTGCTATTTATGATATTGTATAGTATATATAGATCAGTGTGGAAGCCCACACCTCGGATTTTACCAGTGTCACCAAGAACGGAGACTAGAACTTCATAAAAGTATCAATCGCCAATGGCAGATGGGATGCAAGAATAATGTCAACTAGTATTCCAAATTGTTCGGCCAGTTGATGTATTCTGTAAGAACACATTTCGTCTAGCCTACATTCAACCTCTTGAAACGACTTCGTCTGCACAGCCAAGATGCACATTGCAAAGCACAACGATTCCAACCCAGTCAAGTGCATCACCACCACTGTTCATTAGATTGTTCCAGACATCCAAATCCAAGTGTGCATTGACAAACAAGAACATATGCTGAGGTCGGAGATACGGTAAGGGACTCCCTACCGGTTACTTCAGGCAAGTATGCCTGTATTTCCGGATGTTCTGACTTCCTACCATCATTCTTTCAATTCCATTGATCCATGATCAGCCCTCACCCTCTCCAATACTGCTGAGATCACCAATAATCACCGCCATCATGAAATTTCATATCCATTCTAATTGAAGCCATCCGTGTCTTTTAGTTGATAGCAGGGCAAAAGTGTTCCAGAACCAC
Source organism: Ochlerotatus camptorhynchus (assembly GCF_037179485.1). Classification (NCBI taxonomy): domain Eukaryota; kingdom Metazoa; phylum Arthropoda; class Insecta; order Diptera; family Culicidae; genus Ochlerotatus; species Ochlerotatus camptorhynchus. Next base: position 308,837 of record NW_027040739.1, read on the forward strand.
CACCATGGAGCTATTTCGAATCATTCAAACCACTTCGGTCTGGTGACTGGAGATCAGTTGGACAACCGGTTTGGCTAGTCACTCCACCTTCATTGTCGTCAGTCCAGCTATAGTCGAATATAAAGGCAAGGTCTTATAGCCTGTAGCTACAGAAAAGAACTAGTGTGTTGACAAATGTTCCTTGAAACAATCACAACCGACATCCATGACCAAGGGTACTCTTCCATTACACCAGGTAACGAGAGGAATGCACAGTGCACTCCATACTATGGTGTCAGACGGACCCTCCTACAAAGCCATCGATAGCTGGTCTCATGGAAAGGGACAACTGAGAGTGGGTGGGCTCTCAAGGCCTATTTTAACGGCACTGGCAAGTTTCTATTTGCCACTGACGATGGACTGCAGAAAGTGACGTCAATAATGGATTCCCGACCATCTTTGGGGAAGGTGCTCGTTGGTTAGACTTACATTCAGCTTTTCCAATCCACTGCCCAAACAGTTCCCCCAAATCCCTGCCCAAGCATTGAAATCTCCCCTGATGAGCTCTTCGGTAAGTCCATCCTATATCTGGTGGAACTGCTTCATTGTCCACTATGATAATAACACTTAGCAGCTGCATACGAAGGTTCCATTTATTTTGGTGATCACGAGGCCTTCATACGAGCTCGTAACCACTTCTGAAATTGGGTATCTGCCCATGTATGCTCATGGATGATGAGAATGATCCATCATCCAGGAAAAATTCCATTAAACATTCCCTGTTTAATGTCAAGAAGGAAAAGGTCCCCCTATTGTGATGGGTACACGACGTTAGGCATACGGTTGTTTGGCATACGGACGTTAGGCATAGGGACGTTAGGCATAATGTACGATAGGCATAATTGACGTTAGGAATAATCTACCCAATGAATTCCAGAAGGATGATAATGGGGACCGTCTATTGATTGCTGATATCGGTGACAACAATGAAAGAGCCTTAATTTTTGGGACTCATGAAAACTTGCGACGTCTTGGACAGGCAAAGTATTGAGTTTTCATAGCCAGATTACTTAACCGCTATTGCTACTAATCTTGGATCTAAGTACGTCACTTATGATATGATAAATAATGGATTTCAAACTGCGCTTATTAAATAAACTATGTTTGTATAACTTGTATCATCTTTTATTCAACGCTTAGCCTAATATAAGCATTGTTTACCATGCTCTAAACAGGTTTCTAGAGTTGCACAGCAGCAAGGTATTTATGCCTAACGTCCATTATGCCTAACGTATATTAGCCTAACGTCCATTATGCCTAATGACTTTATGCCTAACGTCCATTATGTCTAACGTCCATTATGCCTAACATCCGTATGCCTAACGTATTTATGCCTAATGGGGTACACTCGAGAAACAACACAAATTTTTCACTTACGACACCAAAACTGAATGTCTGTTCAAGGATGTCTTGAAAGGTCTACTCAGTGGTGAATCCCTTGATCAGATCAAAGATGAATTGACAAAAGTACTTGGAGTTGAGCCAATCCAAGTAATTAAAATGAAAACAAAATCCCGTCCTGGGTAATGTTCCCAGATAAGCCTAGAGCTTCCTTTTTGAAACCTAGTAGTAGTCATTAGACTGATGCAAAATTTGAAATTTTCGCTCCACAGTGCTTAAACGGTTTCAAATTGGGTCCTACTTAGCCTCCCAAAATTTGAACTACTTTAGTAAGAAACTGACTTGGCACAAACCATTTCAAGTTTATATGGGAATTACTATGGGAAAACTTATGTTTTTGTTCATCACTATCTAACAATTCACCACACCACTATGCTTTTAAAAATGATAACAGTGATTGTAGAGTTTTTCTCAGCTTTAACTTTGTTGAAAACAACTTTTCAATCAAATGTAAGGAACAAAAGTTATTAATGATTCAAGTCAAGATCATTCAACTGTTCAGCAGGCAACATTGGTGCTTCTGTTGCGAAGAATAGAGCACAAATATCATGTCACACTGCAGAATACAGTGTTGCTCACAGAACAGCTGCTTGATCATGCCATAAGATTATCAATCTCTTAAACAATTAATAACTATTTAATTTGACATTTGGCTGAAAAACGACATTGCGCTAAGTTGTAGTTTAGAAAATTTCCCGTAAGAATAGTTATTGAAATTTTCGAAAAAACAATATGGAAAATGGGTAGAAGACAATGAACATAAAGTTTGGTTTTCCCATAGTAATTTCCATATAAACTTCGAATAGTTTGTGCCATGTCAGTTTCTTACCAAATGAGTTTAAATTTTGGGAGGCTAATCAGGACCTGATTTGAAACTGTTTGAGCACTGTGGAGCAAAAATTTCAAATTTTGCATCAGTCTAGTAGTCATACAGTCACTATGAACGGCGTTCCAATCCTTGGTCGAGTAAAGTGAAATATATTAAATTAGTACTTGACCAAAAATTAACGTTTGAAGATAACATTGAGAGCAAAATGTAACAAATATATAAAATGTTTGTATCCTCTTATAAAAAGGAAATCCAAACTATGTCTGAAGAACAAACTTCATATATTTAAACAAGCTTTTAGACCGGCCATGCTTTATGCTGTGCCAATATGTTCTAGTTGTTGCACTACCAGGAAAAAAATGCTTCAAAAGAATCAGAACAAAGCTCTGAAGATGATTTTAAAGTTGCCTCCCTAGTACAATACTACTGAGGTACAGAGAATTACAAAATAATTAAGCAAAAATCGTTGCAATCTTCATTTCAACCAATTATTTCCTGTATATTTAGATAAAATTAAGTTTTAGGTTTTAGTTTTAAGATGTCAATTGTTATACTGATGTAATTATTGTGTGGCTACAATTTGAATTTTGGTAGTGATTTGGTGGTAGACGATGCCATATTAACTCTAGTTCGAGCACCAGTTTTGACATTAGTTGTTCCTTTATAAGCCGTAGGTGTGCTTCTGTTTTTGACCTTAGTGAGGTTGGGAACCCATTGAATTTTGATTTTACATGAAATATAATCACATGTCACACGACAATGATGAAAAATCGCCCCGTCTCCATTCGACATGCTTCATCTTATAGGGGCCTCCATTAGCTCAGTCGTTAAAGGTGCAGCTGCAAAGCAAGACCATGCTGGAGGTGGCTTGGTTCGATTCCAGGTCCAGTCTAGAAATTTTTCGGATTGGAACATTTCTCGACTTCCCTGGGCATTGAGTATGATTGTACTTGCCACACAATTATAATAATGCAAAAATGGTACAGGTATCGAAAGCTCTCACTTAATAACTATGTAAGTGCATCTAGAACACTAAGTTGACAGCACGCAATAGCTAATATGCGATAAGCAATAAGCTTGAAATGCGATGATGAAGAAGAAGAAGAAATAAGAAGTTGCACAGCAAGTTTTCCGCTTCCAAAAGTGCTTCGCCGGTGTAGGAGATTGCGAGCAATCTGAAGGATGCTTCACTGGATACGCCCAAGAGTGGTAGCTGATGGCCACGCCACCTGGGGAAAGCAGTAGACGCAAACCTCCTCCCAGATGACCATGGCAATGCAATAAAGTTTGTGCTCGTTGAAGGAAGTATTACGACAAAGGTAATTGCTATTTAGATATTTTTTTTAACAGTGACAGATAGCAGACATGAAGATTCAGGAGGTGCCGGTCAAAGGTGTTATATCCTAGACAAATGGTATGTTCCAAATTCACTGTTGTCGTCGTCGTATTCGCAGTCGTATTCGCCGTCGTATTTGCCGTCGTATTTGCCGTCGCATTCACCGTCGTAGTCACCGTAGGCAGTACCATTCGTATATTTAAAATTAACCACCAACCGCTGAAACTATATGAATTATCGCGTATTTCTGTTGTTGATTACATACCAAGCGAAAACTTAGTCATTTTTTGTCGTGCAGTGTTTTGGTTTTCAGATACTCGATGACCTTGGAGGGATCGTTTTTGCTTAGTGAGCAAAACATCATGGGTTTAATCCCAAGCAGTGATGGAAAAGTTCGCGAAAACTCACTATGACTCGCGAACTTTTCCCTTGGTGAACTTCGTGAAATATCGCGAACTTTTCCAACACTGATCCCAAGCTCTCCCACAACAGAATAAACCGCCATCGATTGGTTTCGAGAGCATAAAGCTCAATTAATACCCAAAAGTTGAATTGTTAAACCATCAATTTCGGAAAGGGTATATGCGTGATCCAGTTTGGATGACATTTTAGGCTGCTTTCTGGGACGTCGCGTCATTTGAATAGCGTTTTGTTAAGTCGGTCGTAGATTGTGGTAATGTAAAGGGCACGGTGGCTACAGAGCAACCGTTTTTGCTTATTGAGTAAAATATTATGGGTTAAAACCCAAGCCTCGTTACATGACTGAGTTGATCTACCAAGGCCTCTATTGTAGAAAATCGATAATAACGGTGGAACGAATCGGAAAAGTAATACGTATATTTAGACAAATGTGACGTAAGCCAGATCTGGTTCGGAAGACATTGTAACTATTTTCTGGGATTTCATTTTATTGTAATAGCTTCTTGTAACCAATAATGAACGATTGTCGGTCATAGCTTGTTGTGATGCAAGGGGCAGCCACCGTGCGACCATTTTTGCTTACTGAGCAGAAGACCGTGGTTTTAGGAAAGACGTGTTGATTGGAAATCCATATCAGATTCATCTCAAGAGCAATTGTTGTCGTCGTCTGTGAGGTCGTCGCCAGGACCGAAACATAGTAACAGCAAATTGAACGGAAACTTGATCGTAATTGTTTTGTGGTATAACGAGCTGGGTGGCCTAGTGGAAACCGATTTTGCTTACTGAGTGGGTTCAAACCAAGGTCCTTCGTGCTATTGAATCGGTAGGACATCAATTCAGGATATCGTTTACCAAAACGAATCCTGCTGTAATCCCAACCCTTTTATACAACATCCCAGTGATTTCTCGTGGAAGTGCAGAGGTGTTCTCTGATTTTATTAAAGCGAGTATTACGTCAACATATTCCTGCCCATTTATTTTTTGAACAGCATTCGGACGTGGCCGGCACTAGTATTGCCTAATTTTAGATCACCAGTATTTACACATTGAGGATTAATGCTACGTCCTAAGCAACGTCTATTGATTCTCTGTGTAATTGCAGCTGATCAGACAATAATAGAGTTGCATTTACGGGTGGCCAATCATGCTCATGATCATGCTCATTCTTAAGATGTCAATTGTTATACTGACATGCAGGCATAGAAAAGATGTTTAAAATTCTTAATTATCAAAGCAAGAACAATGTAAACACACTTAGATACATATCATAACCATTAAGGCTGGTTGAGTGTTCACTCGGCTGTCGACATAATCAGGCCACTCTCGATGTGCGTCTCGCGATCGTCTGTTTACTCGGCAGCAACCATTGTGTGATCCTCCTCATTGTTCTTCATCAGCAGTTCTTTCGGTCGATGCGTCGTTGACTTTGGAAAGCAACCGTTTCGTGATGAGTGTGTGAGTGCTGACCACGTTTTGCTTCCATTGCTGCAATGGAAGTGCCTTTCCCATCGTTGGCGATACTGCTATACAATGAAACTACTGGAAGCGGCTTCCGTTCTGATGGAGGAGGCTTATTGGATAGCGGAAGATAAAGTATTTATTGTGTTGTATATTTTGACTATAGTTTTAAGATGTATTGTATAGTGAGTAGGAATTCTCGGCTCTGTAAAGTTAATTCGATTGAACCTTATCAAATACATTAATAAACAACATTAAGGCTGGTTAGCTGCTTTATTTAGTAGCTGGAGCACCTAGATTAAAGCAAAATGTAATTTAATTTGAATTTGGAACAAATAAATAGTTAAAAAAAAAATTACAAAAACATCGTGGTTCAGGATTTTCTTGAAAATTATTGTTAAACAAGCTAGAATTAAAAATTAAAAAAAAATCCGTAAATTTTTTACCCGCTTTACTACCAGCCCCTAAAGAGACAAACATTCAAATTTGAGAGGAAAAATCTTTCTCACGAGCTCAATCTCTCAACTAGCCATGTATTTTGATAACAGACGATATGCATTTAGATTAACATCCGAAGTCCCTCTCAAATATACTTTCTAAGCCCCACACTATTCATAAAAACGGCGGGAAATCCTGTTAGGGGCCACTTCGGATGTTAATTTAAATGCATATATAGAGGTACCAGTCATGTTTTGCACTGCACAGTCCTCTGTGATCAATCAACGGAAACAGATTATGTGTAGTTTCCGATAGATGTCACCGCAAACAACATCAGTGATATCTGATAGAAAATGAATGCAGATGCTTGGATAAATGGTTTATTACATCTTTTACCACATACTCTTAGTGCCAAGTATGCTGAAAAGAAGGGACTCACAATTCGAATCTTGTCGCATAAATAGAGTTACCCTTCGTTTTTTCAGTGTCAGGTACTGAATTCTGAAATCTTATAAATGGAAATCACATTTTTTACACCACAGAAACGCTCGGTTTCCTCATGCAAAATGTTTGATGTGCGTCCACAAAACGCACAAAATCTTAAAAGAAAAGCATTATTATTCCCAAGCAACCAAAAGTTCCGCATTCCACGATAAAACCCACTTTCAAGTTCCATAGAGTGCATGCAAAGTTCCAAAAGATCTGTCTGGCTAAATTAAAAACTACGAGGAACTTCAGGCTCCAAAAAGTTCCGATGCGTACTTTTAGCAATTTGATGTTAAAAAATGTTCCAAAAAGCATCCCTAAGCACTTCTTAGGAACTTCAGGCAAGACTGAAAACATGACTGCAACAAAGTTCCGAACAAGTTCTCACCGAAACTTCTTAGCAACTTTAAAATTTCTGCAAAGGTCCGTCAAAGCCCACATGTGTTTCACAAGTCTTTATTAGTAACAAAATTTCATGTAAATATGAAATGATCAGGGGGTCAAATAAATCATAATTTTCATATTTATGCAGTGCATCAATATTCTATCCAAACATTAAAAAATAAATAAAAGAGCAAGTTCCTGGATTCGAACCCGTGTATTCGGCATATTTACGATCTACGCCACAAGTGTGTTGGAATACCATGCTGGCAAACATCAATTTAAAATTCAGCAAGATGTTGTGATCATTCGCTAGATAAAAAATGTGCCTAGAAGGTCTTCACGGTACAACATATGTGTGATGTATAAGCAAGTTTTTGTACTTACTTGTACTCCGCCTTCTATGTTCGAGGATGTACAACCCCATTTGTACAAATCTTTGTACTCAGGTATAACGAAGACGCTTAGGTAACAGGCTTGATGATCGCAAGGTTCTTTATTCGAGCCTAGTCTGCATCAGTTTTTTTTTATATTATTATATTATAATCCTTCCCTTATTTTACGCTGAGTACAATCCCGTGTACAAACATCTGCAGTTGGCCAAAACTACAAATCGATTATTTTTTGTTGAAATTTAATTGTATTGTAAATTTTATGAAAAAAGTAAAAAAGAAGATTAATCCCCTTAAGACCACCCGGTGCAATGCGTTGCTAAAGCTACTTTAGCAATCTCCACCATAACCCAGCAACTATTCAAGTGCAGGAAATAACAATGAAATTTGTGAAATTTCATATTTGTTTTTGATTTCAAAATTGTTTAAAATCACTTTCAATGATGATAAATGAATGAGTGTATATATATTGAATCTGGGACCAGGGACAGCGAACCGGTAAAAGTAGTCAACTCGCAAAAAATAATCCAGAGCTCCACAATTCTTCGAAACAACTTATTGCGACGCTGCACGGATGAACCCGGATCCGAGACCAAGATGTACGGGACGGTCCTCCTGAACATCAGTAAAGGTGGTCTTAGCGCCCCTCGGTGGTACTTTGTATAGGATTATTTAGCTTTAAATGTAGATTTAACAATCAAGATGAAAAATGGGATTGAAACAAATTTCAAATCAAATCAAATTAATTCATGTACATATCATCATCACAAAAAAATTCCAAAAATTCGAGGAAGCTCTGGCATCTTTTGTTACGAATTTACCACTTTTACGGATATTCTTTATATTCCGAAGGCCAGCAAAGTACGCATGCTAGTTCTAGATCCAAACTAATCCATGCAGCATCACAACGAGTGCATCAAAAAAACAGTGGAGCTCTATAATATTCTCAACAAATTGACCACCTTTAAGGATATTCCAGATCTTCCGGACGACCGTTCCGCGGCAGAGCAAAGTGCACCTGCCAGTCTCAAACCCAAACCCATCCATACAGCCCCACAAAAAGTGATTTAAAAAAAATCGCGGAAGTTCAGGATAATCTATACGAACTGGCCACTTCTACGGATGTTCTGGATCTTATAATAACGAAGCTCTGCGATCAGTTTTAGCTCGAAGTTTGTCGATAGATTTAGCAACTACCGATGTGAAAGTTTGAAACATAAAATAACTATCGTGATAGCAACGACTGGTGCGAAACCTGGCTGCTAACTAAAATAGCAACGGATAAAGTTGTCAAACTAGCAGTCTGAATAGCAACGTACTGGTGCGGGTGGTCTAAGAGTGCAATGTGAATGTTTCTCTATTGGTTATAATTTATCTAATTAAATTTATATAATATGTTGCAACATTATTTCATCATCGATTATAAAAAAATACTCTTAATATACTCAAATACGACGTTCTAGACTGTAAAGCAATGAATGCAATGAACAGAACTTTCAAAAATTGCTTGCAAGCATATGCAAAATGAAATATTTATTTTGGCAAATAATACCAACATATCGTAAATTCGCGAAAATTCGCAAAGTTTTCTGCCGTAGATCATTTGTTAGAACCCCAATGTATCCTACAGTATCAAACATACTACCCGGAAATGCCCAGAACTTTAACAAAAATACCCTTCAAACATAAACAAATAAGCAAAAATCTTGACATGCTTCTACCTTGAAAATTACTATGTTTGCGCTTTGAAACTCATTGTTTATTGAGTTCAACATATTCTTCATGCCTTTATCTTGAAACTTCATTTTAATTCAGGTTGATGCTAAGCTTAAAATTCGAGAAACATTTGAGAGAATTTTCCTTATTTCCAAACAAAATTTCGACATGCAACTAACAACAGAACTTTGACAGCCGACAACGAGATGAAAACAAAACAAAGGATCATAAAATGGATTTTCTGGAGTCCTGAACAAAGCCCAACCTTAATTTCAACGGAGGGAATGTAGTTCAGCTGAATTGAAAGCTTTCTATGAATAAATATATCAATTTCCCGGGAAGAGAAGAACATTTTACATTTCCAGACTTGTTCTCCTTGACATGAAAATTGGGCATCATCTTCCTGCAAAATTTTACACATATTCCGTTTTTTTTTTCTATTTTTCTCAAAAACTAGCCATAGGAACAAACTTACACCTAAAAAGCAGCCCGCTGTATGCACTATACATCGCATCATCCAACCGAGTGAAATCCACTTCCACCCGTCAGGACCTCATGACTCCCGGATAAGTTCGTGCAGCAGAGCAACCATACGCGACCCATTTAACCACGTTTTCCACCTTCAGCATCATTCCCTTTGGTCACGCTCGTTGGAACTCAGCAAAAGTCCTTTTTGTGTTCATCCTTCTCTTCCCTCTTGGTGAAATATTGCTGTCGTGGTGAAAAATGGCTTTACAACCTGGGCAATGATCGCACATTTAAACCAACTGACTGGGAACTTCCAGGTATGAGTGAATAGTAAAAAAAAAAAAGCTTCTAAATTCCTACTGTAGTTTAATGGACGCTTAGTTTCAAAATTAAGGCTTTCAGCATTGTTTTATATACGTTTTGTTCGTCATTCTGAGATAGACAAAGCTTTGGTTTGATTCTTAGAATTAAAGACATGACAAACGTTACGTAAGTCCATTAACTTACTGTACTCCTACGTTGTACACCGGGGAAGGATACTTCCGTTGACGCCATTGAACAAAGAAATCATCTTCTTCAAGACTCCCAAGCGTGGAAAACGGTATCCGAATGTCGCTGGTGGAACGAGTAAAAGCATCCGCAACGAAAGCAAGTCAAAGTTGACAGCTCGAACCCCACCATCCACCCACGTTGAAAGCGCTCACCCACCACGCCACATTTCGACGGAAGGTATTGCCATTTGCACTCTCACGCGCACCTTCTCTCCTCTGGGGCTATGCTCTTTGGTCGGTTGAGCTCCACCTTCCCGTTTAAGAGAATTACTACCACCATTATCGCCGTCGCCGTCGTCGTCGTTGTCGTTGTCATCACTGAGAAGGTCGAACCAGTCCGGATTGGCGAGGGTGAGTCAGGAAGACAGCGAAGCAGAGGAGCAAAAAAGGACTCAACTTGTGCAAGTCTGTCGTTATCACCAGTCAGTGGGGAGACAAGCCACCCACCTTATCACGACCACCATGAACCTTACTTCACACTACCACAAACCATGGTCGGTAAATGGATGAGGAACTTTCTTTCGCTGCGTCGTTACCGTCGTCGTCGCCGTGTAAAGTGGAACATAAAAATGAAAGCATAAAATTCGTTTTCTTGCTTCCTCGGGAATGGCTAGAGCAATGGTGGAGAGAGAAAGATATAAAATTCACGCGCGCATGTCAAAAGGTCAGACATTACCACCCAACCCCGGTTCGAAGCTGGCTGTGGGTGGCACGAGAGTCACCCCTGCGGCTGCCTGGTAGAAGAGTGTAAGTTTCGTTAAAGAGGGCTCAACAAAGCTGACACGCGGGATACGAGGTCTGGTATTTTATTTTTGGTTGAGTTTGATTGGAATGGATGGAAGTTGTAATGAAATATCAAAATCGATATATTTGAGATATGCGGGTCCAAAATTTCAATATTATTCTATACGGATTCCTACATAAGCGGTGAGCCTACGTGTTCTTTTGAGCGCTGCAGCGGTTTGTTTTTTATATTATGGTCATTTCAACACATTTCTGGTGATTCGTCACTTGTATGGGGATGTGATTGAACTCGTGACCTTTAGCGAGAGAGATGTGGATGCAGCTATTCGATGAAAGCTTTCTAAGTCAACCAACTTCTTCATTTTCCTGGCTTTGACACTCTTAAACGAACTTGCGCCAGCTTTCAGCTTAGTGTTCTTTCAAGAACTTCCACAGTCATTAACATAGGCGTAACTAGGATGTTGGGCTAGGAGCGGCCTAGCTGACAATACATAAACCACAAACCAGGGGGATGGGATGGGATGAGATGAGGGGATCCACAAAATGTCTTCACATCTAAATTTAAAAATTACGGGTGGCGAAAGATCCACACTATTGCAAATTTATTTTTAAGTTTTTGTTGAAGTTCAGGGACTTTCATCAAAGAAAATTCGTAGAAGCTATGTCTTAAAAGATTGATTTCAGGGAATTTTGTAGATAGCCGGGAAACAAATTTTTGACGTAGAACTACGTCTTTGTCGACTATACTGGGGTGCAAATCAAAAAATATGTGTGGTGAAGGAGTGTTAGGTTTTGAACGCTTGTAACTTTGTCATTTATAGATGAAATTAAAATCCAAATACGCCAATCGATAGGATATTACATTACGAACCTGTTGAAATAAATATTTTTCCAATTTTTCTGTAATTAAACTATTGAAAATGTACAAATGATAATTTTATCACGGATTTAATGAAATAAGCCTTTTTCCCAAACCCAGTCATCACAAATGAATACCACTTGGTTGCACATCATTCTGCTTGAACCTGAAAAGATATAAATCAGCGCTGCTCTCATGCCTCTGCTCATTACCGCTTCGAACGGCGTGGCACTAGGTCCTGCATCAAGCAGGACTCGGTCAGCGGCTAATGGTGGATCGCGGCGTGTCCACCACAATGAGGGATGATACTTGAAAAAACGTGCATGTAAAACCCCCTCCCGCTTAAAAACCTCCTCCCCCTCCCCCTCAACAATAACCCGAAAAAGACATGGACTTTGACGATCATTTTTTTTTTCGGGAAATAAATTTTAAGCAAACCCTAATAATGTATAAACAATTAATTTTTTACATGCAGAGCCAACATTTTCAAAAAAAATATTGCTTAACACTCCGAATACGATGCCTCCGAAAAACGTGTAACGGCAAGTTTGCAATGGCACAACTTAGCCATTTCTTAATGAATTTCAAAAATTGTGGTACCTTTAGAATTCCTAGGGTTTCTAGATGATTTTGATTGCAAAAAACTTGAAAATAGAGTCGTCTACTTTTTTAAAAAGCGAAAAGAGTTGTTACACGTTTTTTTGAAAGGTGTGTTTGTAGGGTTTTGCAAGTGGCGCAAAATCTGTAATTTAGATTAATGGGCACAAATGTTCACAATTAACCAGAACACAGTCATGGTTCCTATATATGGATCCTGGAGACAACGGAACGGTCCTCGAAAAATCCGGAACATCCGTAAAAATGGTCAATCCATGATCCTGATCCTAGAGCTCTGCGGTTTTTTTTGAAAACATTAGGAACTGTGATATAAACAAATATTTGGGATCGTGACATAAAATGTACCTGGATGGCCATGGGACCGTCCTCCGGAAGATCCGGAACATCCGTAAAAGTGGACAATCCATGAAACTGATCCTAGAGCTCCTTGTTTTTTTAACATTAGGATCTGTGATATAAGAATGAATTTGGACCATGGACCCAGATGGCCATGGGATCGTCCTCCGGAAGATCTGGAACATCCGTGATAGTGGTAAATTCACGATCCTGATCCTAGAGCTCCGCGTTTTTTTATAAACATTAGGAACTGTGATGATAGAAAGAATTTGGGCTTGTGACATAAACATGAACCTGGATGTCCATAGGACCGTCCTCCGGAAGATCCGGAACATCCGTAAAAGTGGTAAATCCTGATCCTAGAGCTCCGTGGTTTTCTTGAAAACATTAAGAACTGTGATGATAGAAAGAATTTAGGCTTGTGACATTAACATGACCCTGGATGTCTATGGGACCGTCCTCCGAAAGATCCGGAACATTCGTGAAAGTGGAAAATTAACGATACTGATCCTAGAGCTCCGTGATTTTCTTGAAAACGTTAGGAACTGTGACATTCGAATGATTTTGGGATTGTGACGTAAACATGGACCCAGATGGCCATCGGAACGTCCTCCGGAAGATCCGAAAAATTCCGCAGTTTTTGAAAAAAAAAACACTAAGAACTGAGATGATAGAATGAAACGTCCTCTGGAAGATCCGAAAAATCCGTAAAAGTGGTCAATGTACGGAACTGATCCTGAACGGTTTTTTTCGACAACACTTGGAACTGTCATATATAAATTAATTTGCAGTCGTGACATAAACATGTACTCAGAAGGCCATGGGACCGTCCTCCGCAAGATCTAGAACATCTTTAAAAATGGTCAACCCTCGAAACTGATCCTAGAGTTCTACGGTTTTTTCGAAAGCATGTGGAACTGCGATATAAGAAATATTTTGGGGTCATGACATAAACATGAACCCAAATGACCGTGGGGCCATCCTCTGGTAAGTCCAGAACATCCGTAAAAGAGGTTAATCAATGAAACTGATCCTAGAGCTCCGCAGTTTTTTTCCAAAAATATTAGGAGCTGTGATATAAGAATGAATTTGTGATCGTGACTTAAACATGTACCTAGATGGCCATGGGACCGTCGTCCGGAAGATCAACAACATCCGTAAAATGGTCACTCCATAAAATTGAGAGGTGGAAGCATTACTATGACGAGCACCTCAACTGTGATGCAGCAGAAAATGAAGGTGGCACGGAAACAGACCTTGGAGCACGTGCAGGAGACGATAGGCTACTCGCCTCTGATCTTCAAGAAGTTGAGGAGGAGATCGGTCGACTGAAGAATAACAAAGCAACTGGTATAGATCAACAACCAAGTGAGCTATTCAAATACGGTGGTGAAGCACTGGCTAGAGCGCTGCACTGGGTAATTGCCAAGATTTGGGAGGAGAGGATATTACCGGAGGAGTGAAGCAAGGTGTTGTATGCCCAATCTACAAAAAGGGCGACTAGTTGGATTGCTGAAACTACCGCGCGATCACACTGCTGAGCGCCGCTTACAAGGTACTCTCCCAAATTATACGCCGCCGCCTGTCACCATTTGCAAGAGATTTCTTGGGCAATACCAGCAGGAATTCATGGGTTCATATTCGTGATTCGGCAGGTTCTGCAGAAATGCCACAAATACAACTTGCTTACACACTTAATTTTTTTCGCCGAGATTCCAATAGCCGAGTAGTTCTGCAATTTATTTTGCTGAGATTCAGTAAAACAATTGCCGAGACTCAGCCAACAAATAAAATTTTGCTGAGATATCAGCTAACAAACAGATATTTTGCAGAGATATCAGCAAAAGTTAATGCCGAAGTAATCGGCTGTTGGAGATTTTACCGAGCTAGATTAAGTGTGTACACATCATTTGTTCATCGATTTCAAATCCGCATACGACACAATCGATCGAGATCAGCTATGGCAGATTATGCACGAGTACGGATTTCCAGATAAACTGATGCGATTGGTCAAGGCAACGATGGATCGAGTGATGTGCGTTGTTCGAGTATCGGGGACACTCTCGAGTCCCTTTGAATCTCGAAGGGGGTTACGGCAAGGTGATGGACTTTCGTGTCTGCTATTCAACATCGCGTTAGAAGGTGTGATCAGAAGAGTTGGGATAGACACGAGTATTAAGACAGCTTCTTGGCTTCACCGATGACATCGACATCATGGCACGGATCTTTGAGACGGAGGCGGAAACGTACATCAGACTGAAGCCTGAAGCTAGGTGGATTGGACTTGCCATCAACGCATTAAACACAAAATACATGAAAGGAAAAGGTTCTAGGGAAGACACCCCGAGTTCAGATTGACGGTGACGAAATCGAGGTGGTCGATGAGTTCGTGTATTTGGACTCACTGGTGACCGTCGAAAATGATACCAGCAGAGAATTTCAAAGACGCATTATGGCAGTGAATCGTCCTTACTTTGGACTCCGGAAGACGTTCCGGTCGAATAAAATTCGCCACGAAGTTGACTATCTAAAAGACGCTGATTAGACCGGTGGTCGTCTACGGCCACGAGACCGTGACTATGCTCGTGGAGTACAAACACGCCCTTGGATGACGGAACGTGGAGGAAGCGAATGAACCAAGAATTGCACCAGCTGTTGGAAGAACCATCCATCGTTCACATTGCAAAAATTGGGCGACAACGGTAGGCTGGGCATGTCGTAAGAATGTTGCACGACGACGCAGTGAAAATGGTTCTCGAAAGCGCCCGAACAGGAACAAGAAGAAGAGGCGCGCAGCGGGCAAGGTGGATCGACCAAGTAGAAGGTGACCTGCGGACCCTTCGCAGACTACGAGGCTGGCAAAGTCTGGCCATGGATCGAGTAGAGTTGAGACGACTTCTTCGGACAGCAGAGGACAACAAGGCCTTAGCCCGATTGCAAGCCATAAAATTCATCCAAGAACGAAAAGCCGTGGAACTGTGATATTAGAATGAATTTGGAGTCTTAACATAAACATGGAAACGAATGACCATGGGACAGTCCTCCGGAAGATCCGTAAAAATGAACCTGGATGGCCATTGGAACGTCCTCCAGAAGATCCTGATTATCCGTAAAAGTGGATCATCGATGAAACTGTGAAAAAAACCGTGGTTTTTTTTTCGAAAACTCTTGGAACTGCGATTTAAGATAGAATTTATGGTCGTGACAAAAATATGGATCCGGATGGACTGTCCTCCAAAAGATCCGGAACATCCGTGAATTTATCATACTATGAAACTAATCCTAGAGCTCTGCAGTTCTTTTTTAAACACTGTGATATAAGAAACCTCTGGATCACTTTTACGGATGTTCTGTATCTTCCGGAGGACGGTCCTATGGCCGTCCAGGTCCGTGTTTTTTTTTTATCTTTATTAAGGAGACTTTCAGCCCTGGGCTGGTTCGTCTCCGGTACGTGTTTATGTCATGACCCCGAATTCTTTCTTATATCGCAATTCCACATGCTTTGGAAAAAACCGTAGAACTCTAGGATCAGTTTCAAGGATTGACCATTTTTAAAGATGTTCTAGATCTTGCGGAGGATGGTCCCATGGCCTTCTAGGTACATGTTTATGACACGAACGCAAATTAATTTATATATGACAGTTCCAAGAGATTTCGAAAAAACCGTGGAGCAATGACACTTTTACTGAATTTTCGGATTTTGCGGAGGACGGTCCGATGGCCATCTGGGTCCATGTTTATGTCACGATCCCAAATTCATTCTAATATCGCAGTTCCTAACGTTTTCATGAAAACCATGGAGCTCTCGGATCAGTTTCGTGAATTTTCCACTTTCACGGATGTTCCGAATCTTTCGGAGGACGGTCCCATACCCATCAAGGTTCATGTTTATGTCACGACCCCAAATTCATTCTATCATCTCAGTTCTTAGTGTTTTTTCAAAAACTGCGGAGCTCTAGGATCAGTTTCATGGATTGATCACTTTTACGGATGTTCCGGATCTTCCGGAGGACGGTACTATGGACATCCAGGTTCATATTTATGTCACAAGCCCAAATTCTTTCTATCATCACAGTTCCTAATGTTTTCAAGAAAACAACGGAGCTCTAGGATCAGGATCGTGGATTTACTACTTTTACGGATGTTCCGGATCTTCCGGAGGACGGTCCCATGGCCATCTGGGTCCATGGCCCAAATTCATTCTTATATCACAGATCCTAATGTTAAAAAAAAACACGGAGCTCTAGGATCAGTTTCATGGATTGTCCACTTTTACGGATGTTCCGGATCTTCCGGAGGACGGTCCCATGGCCATCCAGGTACATTTTATGTCACGATCCCAAATATTTGTTTATATCACAGTTCCTAATGTTTAAAAAAAAAACCGCAGAGCTCTAGGATCAGGATCATGGATTAACCATTTTTATGGATGTTCCGGATATTTCGAGAACCGTTCCGTTGTCTCCAGGATCCATATATAGGAACCATGACTGTATTCTGGCTAGTTGTGAACATTTGTGCCCATTAATCTAAATTACAGATCTTGCGCCACTTGCAAAACCCTACAAACACACCTTTCAAAATAACGTGTAACAACTCTTTTCGCTTTTTAAAAAAGTAGACGACTCTATTTTCAAGTTTTTTGCAATCAAAATCATCTAGAAACCCTAGGAATTCTAAAGGCACCACAATTTTTGAAATTCATTAAGAAATGGCTAAGTTGTGCCATTGCAAACTTGCCGTTACACGTTTTTCGGAGGCTTCGTAGTCGGCGTAAAGTTTTTTACCCACCGTATTCGGAGTGTTAATAGGAGACATACACTCGATGAATTACCAACAACTGACTGTAAAACATTCCGTATCGAGCGCTGAGCCAGTTAACAGCGTCCTGGTCTCTTCATACGACACTCGTTTTTTACCGCGTTTCTATCGCTATCGTTGTTGAAAAAAAGTGTTCAGGTGAATCGCGCACGGTTTTCGGAAGCAGCTATCGTAAGCTGAGTCTTACGTATAGACTGTTCACCTTTACCCTAGTGATCGATCATCATCAAATCATCACCATCATCATCGCATCATCTCCGTCAATAGCCGCAGCGTAGCAGCAGCAAACGGAATACCTAACTGCACCGGCTGATAGGTTGTTTACACAACCGGCATAAGTATAGTACAATACATTTTGCAAGTCCATTGCCTCCCTATTGTAGTTTTGTTTTGCCTCGTGGCGCGTGGTTCTGTCTCTCATCCCTGGTAAGGGAGTATGGTTCATAGTGAGACAAGTTGTTGCAACTAGATAAAAGTTTTTTTTTCGATTTTTTTTTTTTCGCTTTAATTTTCTTGTACGTCGTGCAAAACATTGAATTAATAGTAATTGAAATTAGAGAAGGTTTTTATTTTTATTTTTTCCTTCTTAAGCGGTTGCGCACCGCTTTTGCGCAACACTTATGGCATCTTCCGATGCCAACGTTGCGCGAACCAGGTATTACCAACCACTTTCGAAAGGACCATGGGTTGTCTTTTTTCGGCCTAAAAATAAACCCTTGAAAACTCTCGATATTTCGAGAGACTTGCTGCGTAAGTATCCGGGAATCTTGGTACATAAGGAGAGATTCAACAAACTGCGTGTAGAAGCACCGAATTATGATGTAGCAAATAAAATTGCTGATCACGAGTTGTTTAGTGTTGAGTACAACATCTACATCCCTTCTCGAGATGTGGAGATAGAAGGCGTGGTCTCCGACGCGAGTCTGTCTGTCGAGGACTTGAAACGTGCCTCGGGTTGTTTTAAAAACAGAAAAGTCACAAGCGAGCTTGTAAAGATACTGGATGTTAGGCAACTGCATTCAGTGTCTTTACAAGATGGCAAGAAAGTCTATCAGCATTCAGACTCGTTTCGGGTGACTTTCGCTGGTTCAGTTCTCCCAAACTTTGTCAAAGTTGATGGTGCTTTTTTTCCGGTGCGGTTGTTTGTACAGAGGGTTTATAACTGTACCAACTGCAAAAGGCTAGGACACTCGGCCAGCCATTGCGGCAACAAAACTCGTTGTGGCAAATGTGGTGAAAACCACAAAGAGGATTCTTGCCACAAAGAATCAGTAAAATGCGCGTACTGTGGCGAGAATCCTCACCCCTTGCAGGAGTGCCCGATGTACAAGCAGCACTCCGATAAAGTGCAGCGTTCAATCTCTGGACGCTCCAAGCAGACATATGCTCAAATGTTGAAGGCTGCATCAGCCGTCCAAGATGCAAACCAATTTTCGGTTTTGTCAGCTGAAGAATCGGACTCTGACTCATCCGATGAAGGTGATTCTACGGTGGTACACGCACCTTCAAAAATGGACGGATCCTCAAAAAGAAAATGCCCCTCCCCGAAAGTGCGCCGTAAGAAAACTAAAGTCACCTCCAGAAGATTGGCAAATTCCCAGGGTAATGGGGATGAAAAAACGAAACCGAAGGCTCCTGCTGAACCAATCCCTGGATGCAGCAGGAATTTTCCACCATTGCCCAAAAAAGATAAGAAAAATAATAAAGCTGCTCCTCAAACTTCTCAAAAGAAATCCAAGTCCGAACGAGGTTTGCTAGCTTTTTCGGACATTGTGGAATTCATATTAAACATGTTCAACATACAAGACCCTCTAAGAAGCTTAGTTTCTGCCTTGCTTCCAACATTAGAATCATATCTTAAGCAATTGACTGTTTCATGGCCCCTCCTTGCATCAATCATATCTTTCGATGGATAATTCGTCGAACGAGGTTGAAGATATGATCACGGTGCTACAGTGGAACTGCCGTAGTCTAGTGCCTAAACTAGACTCTTTCAAATTTTTACTTCACAATTCTGATTGTGATATATTTGCTCTCTGTGAAACATGGCTTTCTTCCGATAAAGAACTCAACTTCCACGATTTTAACATTATACGCCTGGATAGAGACGATTCTTATGGAGGAGTACTTTTAGGGATCAAAAAGTGCTACCCTTTCTACAAAATTTCCCTTCCTGCTCTATCAGGCGTCGAAATCGTTGCTTGCCAAATAAATGTGAAGAACAAAGATCTTTGCATAGCTTCAGTATACGTTCCACCAAGAACCTCCATTAGCCGTAGTCAACTCTGGAATCTAGTTTCGATTCTTCCATCCCCAGTATTAATTCTGGGTGATATGAACTCCCATGGTACTGGGTGGGGCGATCTATACGACGACAATAGAGCGGCTATTTTTTACGATTTATGTGACGATTTCAATTTGACTATTTTGAACACTGGTGAAGCGACACGTATAGCAAAACCCCCGGCTCGAGAAAGCCGACTCGACCTATCTTTGTGTTCAAGATCGCTATCATTGGATTGTCAGTGGAAGGTTATCAATGATCCCCATGGTAGCGATCATTTGCCAATCATCATTTCAATAAAGTGTGGCCCTCACTCTGCAGAACCATCTCGGGTTCCGTTTGATCTTACAAGGAACATCGACTGGCAGAAATATGCAACGGCGGTGACAATCGGTGTCGAATCAATAGATGCGCTTCCACCATTGGAAGAATATCGATTCCTAGCCGATTTGATTTACAAAAGCTCACTGGAAGCACAAAAAAGAAAAGTTCCAAGTGCACCCTTTAAAAGGAGACCAGCCACACCTGGCTGGGACGAAGAATGCACAAAATTGTATGTAGAAAAATCTGATGCTTTCAAAGCTTTTCGTAGACACAAAACCTCCACTTACTTCGAGGAATATTCAAAGCTTGAGACAAAGCTGAAACAATTAATCAAAGCAAAAAAACGCGGTTATTGGCGCAATTTCGTCGAGGGACTCTCACGAGAAACCTCAATGAACACCTTGTGGAGGGTGGCTCGCAACATGCGTAACCGCTCATCTTTCAATGAGAGTGAAGAATACTCCAACCGATGGATATTCGATTTCGCTAAAAAGGTCTGTCCGGACTCAGTTCCAGCACAAAATATTCTTCGAGAAGCGTCTTCTAGCGGCGGCTCTCTGGATAGACCATTCTCAATGCTGGATTTCTCTATGGCTCTTCTTTCATCGAACAACTCCTCACCGGGAAGCGATATGATTAAATTCAATCTTCTGAAAAATCTCCCAGATATCGCTAAAAGACGCTTGCTAGATTTATTCAATTCCTTGCTAGAAAACAACATTGTACCGCCTGAATGGAGACAGGTCAAAGTAATAGCCATTAAAAAACCTGGCAAATCAGCGTCTGACCATAACTCATACCGTCCGATTGCTATGCTTTCGTGCATTAGGAAATTGTTGGAGAAAATGATCCTTCGGAGACTCGATCACTGGGTCGAATCAAATAACTTGCTATCAAATACACAGTTTGGGTTCCGCAAGAGCAAAGGAACAAACGATTGTCTAGCGCTGCTTTCCACAGATATTCAACTGGCCTTTGCACACAAGGAGCAATTGGCTTCAGTATTCTTGGACATTAAGGGGGCTTTTGATTCAGTTTCCATTGAAATTCTGTCAGACAATCTGCACAGATGTGGACTTTCTGGAATTTTAAATAATTTCTTGTACAATTTGTTGTCAGAAAAGCAAATGAACTTTTCCCTTGGACAACTGACAACTTCCAGAATTAGCTACATGGGCCTGCCCCAAGGCTCATGTCTCAGCCCTCTTCTTTATAACTTTTACGTCAAAGATATCGACAACTGTTTGGCAGAACAATGCACGCTAAGACAACTTGCAGATGACGGTGTGGTTTCCGTAAGAGGTCCACATGCCGTGGACTTGCAAGGACCATTGCAAAATTCCTTAGATAACTTGTCTTCTTGGGCTATGAATCTAGGGATCGAATTCTCGCCGCAGAAAACTGAACTGGTAGTGTTTACTCGAAAGCGGTACCCAGCCCAAATGCAGCTTAATCTTTTGGGCAGAAACATTACCCAATCATTGTCTTTCAAGTACCTTGGGGTCTGGTTTGATTCAAAGTGCACTTGGAATGCCCATATTACGTATTTGAAGCAAAAATGTCAGCAGAGGATCAACTTTCTCCGTTCAATTTGCGGCACATGGTGGGGTGCTCATCCGGGAGACCTCATAACGCTTTATAAAACAACTATTCTCTCTGTTCTAGAGTACGGCTCTTTCTGCTGTCTCTCGGCAAGAAAAAGTCACCTAATAAAATTGGAACGAATTCAATATCGTTGTCTGCGTATTGCTCTAGGCTGTATGCACTCAACGCATAACATGAGTCTCGAGGTTCTGGCAGGAGTAACACCCCTCCAAAACCGTTTCTGGGAGCTCTCTCTCAGAATACTAATCAAATGCGGAGTGACGAACACACTTATAATTGCTAATTTTGAAGAAATTCTTGGGCTGAACACACAATCTCGATTTATGAGAATCTACCACCACTACATATCATCAGATATGTGTCTTCCTTGTTATACTCCAGACCGTGTTCACTTCACCAATCGCAGTTCCTCAATTGAATATGATCTGACCATGAAACAAGCAACTCATGGGATTCCCGATCAACTTCGACTCATTATTATTCCGCGTATTTTTACTGAAAAGTACCAACAAGTCAATTGCATGAAAAGATATTTTACAGACGGGTCCCGTCTCAATGGATCCACTGGCTTCGGTGTCTTCAATGAAAACTCTAGCGCCTTCCGCAAACTTCAGGAACCTTGTTCCGTTTTTGTTGCTGAGCTGGCAGCAATCAACTTCGCATTGGGGATGATTTCCAACATGCCCGCAGACCATTACTTCATCTTCTCGGATAGTCTCAGTTCCATTGAGGCTATTCGGTCGATGAAACCAAGTAGGCACTCATCTTATTTCCTTTCAAAGGTAAGGGAGCAGATGTGTGTGCTGGTCGAAAGATCATATATGATTACCTTTGTATGGGTCCCCTCACATTGCTCAATCCCAGGCAATGAGAAGGCGGACTCTCTCGCAAAGGTGGGCGCGCAGGAAGGCGAATTGTATGACAGGCAAATTTCACACGATGAATTTTACCATTTAGTGCGTCAGAGTACCTTTTCGAGTTGGCAAACCGATTGGGACACTGGAAATCTTGGACGGTGGTTACATTCAATTATTCCTAATGTTTCTTCGAGAGCGTGGTTTAAAGGCTTGGGCTTAAGTCGTGACTTCATTCGCGTGATGAGTAGACTTATGTCCAACCACTACTCGCTAGATGCTCATCTCAATAGAATAAACCTCGTGGACAGCAACATCTGTCGGTGTGGAAACGGTTACGATGACATCGAACACGCAGTTTGGCAATGTACGGATAATGACGCCGCCAGAGAGCGACTTTTGAATACCCTCGAGGCCCAAGGAAGACAACCCTATGTTCCTATCAGAGACGTGTTGGCAACCCGTGATCTCTGCTATATGCAGTCCGTTTATGTTTTTCTTCAAATGTCTAGTATAAGAATTTAATTCCTTTTGTCTTTTGTCTCTCTTTATTAGTTTTTGTTTGTCTTGTCCCCCCGTCTCGATGAGTCTCATCGTCGCCCACTGGTCACCCACCATAGCCTGTCGAACTCCGGACGAAGCTAGAACAGCACTACCGTTCATACTGGCGACAACGCTCTGATGAGACAACGAAACCCTACCCCAAGCTCCTCCCCTGATCCTATCCTTCGAAAATGTACCCTTCTAACCTCGAGTAAGCCGCGAGTAATCGGCCCAACTCCTACTAGACATAGAATTAAGTGAATTTTGTTACACACAGTGAACAATGAATTATCGGCTCCGTAAAGCTAACGCGATTGAGCCTTCCAAATAAACGAACTAGATAAAAAAAAAACTGACTGTAAAACATATCTGGTACCTCTATATATGCAATTATATTAACATCCAAAGTCCATCCTGTTTTACATATTCTGCACAAAAGAAACTTTTTGCTCCGCCCCATTCATAAAAAACGGTGGGAAATCCTATCAGGTTCTGAACCTGAAATGATATAAAAGAGCGCTGCTGTCATGCTTTTGCTCATTTTCGCTTCGGACGGCGTGACACTTGGTCCTGCAGTAAGCAGACCAAATCAGCGGCTAAAGGTGGATCACGGCGTGACCACAATGAGGAAAAATAATGATGTAAACCCCCTCCCCCCTTCACAACAATCTCTCACCCCCCTCAAAAACCTCTGCTAACCCCCCCACCCCACTCATCAACAACCAACCAATGACAAGAGCAAAATGTCCTATGTAACATTTTTCACGTTTTCATAGAAAAAATGTATGAAACGGGTAGATTATAATTTCAATTTCAATTTTACTATCGCATTTTACTATTAAAGGTCTTAAAAATGTCAAAAGTTGATTTGGTTTAAAATAGTATCAAAAAAGATTTTGTCAATCTTCAACCTCGTTTTTCTCGAAAAGAGTGAAATGTTAGATAGAACCTTTTGAAAAGTTAGGCGAGATATCATCTCTACCAAAGGGGCAGCAAAACCACAAAATTACCTTGAATACGGGGGGTATTCATTGGATGAAAGGAACCGTAAAAGAGGACACTAAAATAGAAAGTTTTTCTTCCGACAGTTTCATCTTAGTATTCATCTTTGTGTGTACTTCTGAGTGGATTTTGTTTATGTGTGGTCAAATGAAAATCATGTGGAATTTCACATGGATATTTGTCAAGAAAAATGTGTAAATTGTTTTGAGTCAACCATAACCGAAACATTGAAATACTTGAAAATTTTAAGATAAAGTATAATAGTCAAAAATGCATGAAAAACATCAATTTTGTGTGGTTCTACGTCATACTGCGGTCGTGTTTAGGACACAACCCTTTAATTTTTTTTAGTGTTTAGGGAATGTTATATTACTTCAAGAAACCTCATAAATCTTTAGAAATTTCATAGCACCTTAGAGAAAAGTTAAGAACTTCCGGAACTGCGTAAAAGTTCTGGATATTTTAAAGATGTGCAACCAATTTTATAGAAGTTCAGCTATTCTTGTAAAAGCTCAGTGAACTTTATAAAACTTCGTAGAACTTCGTAGAAATGCAAATTAGTTAATAGAACATCGTCAAGCTAATAACAGCCATTCCTTATAGCAAAATATTGGACCGGTTTTTTTTTTAAATTTGTCATTAGAGGGACCATTTCCATGATAGGGTGGACCAAAAAATCGATTTTTACAAATTTTTTTTCAAATATGACTTTTTTCATAAATTCATAACTTTTGAACCACTAAGCCAGCCGGCGCCGGTGGTGTAGTGGTAAGCGTGACTGCTTTCTCACCCCAATGGGTCTGGGTTCAATCCCAGCCGAGGTCGGTGGGATTTTTCTGAGGCATAAATATTCTTCGGAAGGGAAGTAAAGCCGTTGGTCCCAGCCCATTTGTGTTGAATGAATGGGTGCGATATCCTACGCAGGTGTGGAAGCTGACTTCCTGCAAATTCGATTGCCGTCAATGGATGTCCGTCGGTGATTGACACTAGATTGCGGAACAGAGACCGACGGTGTGAAATGAAAGGTAATTATAAGTTGTTTTTAGAAAAAAAAATATAAAAACACTAAAAAATAACGATTTTGTATTGAAAATCATTGATTGTATGTATGTTATAGTTTTATGGTTTGTAGACAGAGGGCGCAATATGTTTTTATATTTTCCTTGAAAATTAAGGATTTTTTCCACAACATATAAAAACAGCGGTTTGAGCTATACTTTCTTTGAAGTTATCAAGTTTTGGGTTTTTGCTCAATAATCCTATGCCATCTTATCCTGCTATTCATCTCCATTGATTTATAGCAATTGTAACATGGTCTCATTATCTATAGTTGATATCCATGGATTTTTAAAATGATTTCAATTTCTGGATGTTTTTCAAAGTCTTGGTTTGTTCAGAATCATTCTGAAGATTCAGAAACACTTCTCCACAGAAGTTCAGATATTCTGCAAACATCAATATTGACAAGAAAAATGATAGGGCGTCATCTAACCTAATCATTTTCCTGGATGCTTCCTCGTTTGTATTATACTTGATAAGATTTAATTAGATTCTGGGAAACTGGGAAAAGCAGTGCTTTCCCAATCTAGTAAGCTCTCGATTTTGTTTACCTCTCATTTTGTTAGCTTTTTTCCCGATTTTGCCAGCCCCCAGATTTCACTAAATTGTTAAGTTTTTAAACATGAATTGTTGCAGCTGTTGAATTACAGAGAATTTTGCTAGCTGTCAAAAAATTAGGCTCAAAGCTGTAAATTTATTTATCATTATTGCTAGTACTAATCAATAATAATTCCGGACCATATGTTACTTCATACGCGAAGTTTGCGATTTGCAGAGTTGGTTGGAAATGCTGTCTAACATGAAGCTTTAGTGTGATAATTTATTAGCTAGAGAATTATCTTTATAAAAGGGTAGGTAGATAGTTCCGCTAGAGTACGGCAGTATGAAAATTGAATAGAAGTTAAAAATGAGCGAAGGGCCATTAATGCGACACTACACCCTACTGCTTTCACTCTGAGATGATCACGTTGGTCTTGACGAGAGGAGCAACACAATAGTTGGGTAAAGAAGAATTGCATTATAATGCACCATCGACTGGAAATGCTCTCGGAAACGTGGGGCTAGTTATGAAACGTCGCTAGAACTATTCCACAGCCGCAGACAGTAATGAGCAAAGGCGGGCGCACACTTTTTGCCTGTCCATTCTCTAGCCAATAAATGATCACACAAAAGCTTCATGTTAGATAGCATTTCCAACCAACTCTTATTTATTATTATAAAATAAAAATAAAGGATTGTGTCCTAGACACGACCGCAGTATGACGTAGAACCACGCAAAATAGATGTATGTCATGCATTTTAGACTATTATACTTTATATTAAATTTTTCAAGTAGGGTTAATGGCTCTAATGATGAACGCATCATTGGGACGGTACTAATGGCTATTTTTGGTGGCTATTGAAAATTTAGTCGATTGCTTATATGACTTTGCAGGGGGTGTTTTGCAACTTTTCAGCGTTTCGGTTTAGTTAAACGGGATCCACCCCATCGCTGGTTGTGATGGTGATCACGTCATGATCCACCTTGATGCAGGACCAAGTGCCACGCTGTCCGAAGCGCTAATGAGCAGTGCTGTTTTATATCTTCTAGGTTCAAGCAAAACTATTTGCAATCAATTGGTACTCGATGGTCGTCATGACTGGGTTTGGGAAAAACGTTTATTTGATGAAAATAAAGATAAAATTATCATTTGAACATTTTTCAAATGTTTTTATGGAAAATTGAAACAAAAATATTTATTTAAGCAGATTTGTGTTGTAAAATCCTTTCGATTGGCGTATTTGAATTTTATTTTCATCTATACATGGCAAAGTTACAAGCGTTCAAAACCTAACACTATTTCACCACACATATTTTTTGATTTGCACCCCAGCATAGTCGACAAAGACGTAGTTCTATGCCAAAAAGAGCATTTCACACATTCTCGAATTCGACAGAGATAAAAAAAAACATCATTAATCTACCAATGCAGATTGTTTCTGGATATTATGAGAATATTTTGAGGAGATTTAATCCTCAACAGTCCACGCAATTTTCACGTAACTACATACGTTTTTTTTTTAATAATTATAAAAATTCAATTTCCCTTTGAAAATCCATCATCCCATCAAGTTGAGATTCCTTGAGGTACGTTTAATCTGTACCCATAAAGATTGATTCTGCATATTTAAAGATATTTAAAAATATCATTTTCCATGTTTCAGGGGTAAACAGAATGTGTGGATGCAGGCTTGAGCTTGATTGACCGCCCACGGTTGCTCCTCTGTTATTGTCCGACAAGCTGTAATTACACAGAGAATAAATAGACGATGCTTGAGGCTAGCAATCATCCTCAATAAGTAAAAATTGGTGATCTCAAACTAGGCAATACCAGCACCGGCCGCACCCGAACACAGTTCAACAAAGAAAGGGATAGGAATGTGTTGACGTGACACTCGCTTTGATGGAAGCCGAGAACACCTCTGCATTTCCACGAGGAATCACTGGGATATTGGATAATATGATTGGGTTTGTAGCAGGAATCGTTTTGGTAAACGATAAGCTGAATTGATGTCCTAACGATCATATAACGTGAATAAGTTAGAGATTGAACCCACGGTCTTCTGCTCAGTAAGCAAAAACGTTTGCCACTAGACGGACGAGCTCCTTTTTAATCATCGAGTTGCTGTTATTACCATGTAGTCATGTTAACAAATAAAACGATTAACGAATCTTGAATGTGGATAGGCTTGAGATTAGACTCATGATGTTATGCTCAGTAAGCAAAAACGGTTGCTCTAAGGTCACCAAGCCCCTCATGTATCATTATAACGTTACTCAAGTTGTTATAACTATTCAAACCCGGCACCGACGACAGCAAAAAGTTTTACGATAAACATACATACATTTTTAATATGAAAGGACCTGGGACCGCGTTTTTCTGCTCAGTAAGCAAGCCACTGCAACCGACGATCTTTCAAATCCAAAAGCTAAAAGCTACGAAAGAGTACTTAGGCTTTCATTACGTTTCACTTTCAAGCGACGTTCAATGTTTCGATTTGCTCTTTACGCACGGTTCAGCCAATCATAACAAGCTATGACCGACGTGACGATTGTTTAAGCCCTGGTTAAAGAAGCTATCCAAATTAAGTTACGTTCTCGAATTTCACTTGGTATATAATGAACAACAGAAATACGCGATAATTCACATAGTTTCAGCGGTTGATGGTTAATTTTAAATATACTAACGGTACTGCCTACGGCGACTATGACGGTGACTATGACGGTGCCTACGACGACGACAACAGTGAATTTTTAACTTACCATTTGTCTAGGATATAACTCCTTTACCCAGCACCTGCTCTTGAGCTTCATGTCTGCTATCTGTCACTGTTTGCAAAAATATCTTATAGCAATTACCTTTTTTGTAATACTTCCTTCAACGAAAACAAATTGTCATGCATTGTCATGGTCTTCTGGGAGGAGGTTCACGTCTAGTGCTTTCCACAGGAACCGTTCACGGCCACCAGCTACCTCCCGTCCAGTCTTGGGCGTATCCAGCGAGGCATCCTTCTACTTGTTCACCCACTTGTTCGTAAACTCGCTGATTCACGGCAACGTCAGCCACCGTATCACCGCCAAAATCAGGTGACGAGACTCTCGATAGAACTACACACCGAAAGCGTGACATCCGAACATGGTGAACCGGTATCCCGGTAGGCAATGAAAATCACAAGCACACTTACACACCGCTGGTTACAAAAAACACACCCGTGCTAAGAAACGGATCCAATAAACGTCACTCTCGCGAAAGCAAACCCGTCGTCTTCGAACGGCAAAAACAAAAGAACTCGGTGAGCAACTTCGTGATACGGAATTTTTACTGCAATCAACCGGGAATGCACAAATTTCACCCCACCCAACTGCGAAACACGTTCAGAAACACTTTTGATATACTTTCGGTATCAATTTCGGTCGAAAACACTTGATTTTTTGCAAAAATAGTTGCGATCAAACCAACATCAACACATACCGTGCCGAGCTCTTTCACGTACCTTACAGCGCGGAAATAAACTCAAATTAAAAATTATCACTCGTGATGCCACAAATTTCTGGTCCGGGAGAAAAAAAAAAAACGCAGATAGCGACACATCTTCTGATGCTTGCAAATCATGATGAATCACATTTTCTTTCTCGATTCTAAAACTTCCCGGAAAGCGAGAAAACCACCAATCACACACGTATAACCATCCGGGCGGCAGAGTGCCAGCGCTAATATGGCAAATCCATATCCTGTCCGAAAAGTAATTTTCCGGAAGGTCTGCAAAATACTCCTCGGCGGCGTCGATGATTTCTTCACGTGTCCTGAATTTTTTAATGATGAGCCATCTTTTGAGGTTTGGGAAGAGATAATAGTCTTAGGGATCGGGCGAATACGGTGAATGCGGAAGCAATTGGAGCCGTAAGTCATTGATTTAGCCGTGGTTGCTATGCTTTTGTGCGCCGGCGCATTGTCTTGCAAAAACATTTTTTTGGCTTCATGTGAGGCCATTTTGCAGTGAGTTCAGCCTTCAATCGCTCCTCCAATAATGCACAGTAATACTTGCAGTTGATGGTTTTTCTTTTTTGGAGGTAGTCCACAAAGTTTATGCCATGACAATCCCAGAAAACCGACGCCATAACCTTTCCGACTCATCGAGCCTCCCTCGGCCGCTTCGGAGCACTCGCGCCGTCAATTTCCGGGCACTCATTCCAAAGATGAATACTAAGATGAAACTGTCGAAAGAAAAACTTTCTATTTTACTGTCCTCTTTCACGGTCCCTTTCATCCAATGAATACCCCCCGTATACAAAGTAATTTTGTGGTTTTGCTGCCCCCTCGGTAGAGATGAAATTTGGCGCACTTTTTTATCAAAACAATCACACCAAAATCAGAGATGTCCCATCTTTTAACAACTAACCGATTATTTTTTGTTGGCTGTACAGTCATTTTTCCACCAATGAGAGTGCAACACATGTTTAAAACGATCGGTGATGATCCTCTGGAGAAGTTAATGCTTATATCGGCATGATATAGCCGATTTCAAATATTTTACTTTTCGGTTCGTTAATCGATTAATCGATTATTCGAATGGAACTCGGCCATCACTAGATGAATGTCAAACGTCATTTCAAATATAAGGACCGTACATAAATAATGAAACAATTTGAAAGGAACCGGGACTAATCACAAATTACGTCCCCACGGTAACTGAAATAAACACGAGTGTTCACCGGTTGCTCATTCTGTTCTCTGGGGTGTAATAGTGGATCCAGGTTTCATGAAAAGTTACCAATCGACGCCAAAAGTCCGCCCGATTCCGCATCAGCAAGTCCAAACACTCTTTCGAAGTGCTCTCGCGTCCGTGTTTTTGGTCAGGAGTGAGCTTGCGCGGCACCCAGCGGCAGGATAATTTTTTCATATGCAGAATCTCGCCCAAAATATGGCGTGTGCACTCAGTACTAATCTTTGCGGTATCTGCTAGCTTGCGCACCTTCACTTTCCGGTCAGCCAACACCATTTCGTTGTCCTCTGTAACCGCATCGGAGGGCCTGCTGCTGTGGACTTAATCGGTAGTGGAGTTGCGGCCACCACGAAACTCTCGAAACCAATATTTGACGGTGTAATCTGACGGAGCATTAGCTCCATAATATTTGTCCAACTCTTCTTTTGTTTTCATTGCCGTTTTGCCTTTAAAAAAAAATGTTTTATGAGAGAACGGAAATCGTTTTTATCCATACTCATTATGATCCTTGAAGGTACGCTATGGTACGCTATTGATACATTGCGATAAACATAATGTTATCAACTTTTGTGAAAAGTGTCCTGCTGGTCCTGTTGACCTGAGATTAATCAGTAATATTTGATTTTATTAAGGTAAGTTGTTTTTGCATGAGTACACCACGAATGAACGAATTTATGAACATGGTGAGAACAATCGTGTATTTGACTTCAGTGATTCTGCTGAAAATAAGTATGCAAAATTTCTGATGTAGACAAAAGCATTACACACACAAAGTTTCATTGAAATCCCAGAGGGTGCTGCCAACGTCATACTCGAGTTGGTGTAAAAATCGTCAATATCATAAAAAATAGTTAAACTCTTTGATTTGGAATTTAATTGTTAGTGTTAAAGCATTTAAAAGAAGACTGTTATTTAAAAAGTACCTAATACGTTAATCGTCTGAGCAGAGAATATGCCACCCGGAGGTAAAAAAAAATTAAAATAAGTGTCCAAAAGCGTTTCTCTATTGTACTTCGAAGCTTTGCCGTTTTCTATCCACCACCAATTTGAAATCACAATGTAGGGCAACATCCCGGACGAAACACAAATTATACATCAATTCTGAATCAACGCATGTGAAAAAAAATTTAAATCCACCAATAAATACCTAAATTATAAGCGTTTAAAACCCTACACTATTTCATAACATTTTTTTTATTTGCACCCCAGTAAAGTATAATACTGCGTAAAAAATACTTCGTAAATGGAGGATTCAGTGTAGAACAGAAATAGGCGATTACGACAAAGT
The DNA here is from genome assembly GCF_037179485.1 of Ochlerotatus camptorhynchus. Lineage (NCBI taxonomy): Eukaryota > Metazoa > Arthropoda > Insecta > Diptera > Culicidae > Ochlerotatus > Ochlerotatus camptorhynchus. Next base: position 340,354 of record NW_027040739.1, read on the forward strand.
TGCGCTGTACCCTGTAGATGTTGACCCTGACAGTGATTAGGGAGCTGAGCAGTTCCACCCCAAATGACGAATCGATTAGACGCTACTAATGTTGCCATTGTGAATCATGCAAAAAAAAATTCAAAATGTCGTTTTCAATATTTTTCAACAAATCCATTCTCAAAACCGTCACTTCCATTAAAATAACGTCTTTGACAAAAAGAACGGAAAAAATATTCACAGAATAAAACGATTTAAGTGATTTTGGGTAAAATATATATATATATATATATATTGTGTTTAAAACAAAAAAAAACAAAAAACTCCCCTCTTTGATAGTTTTAGAAATGGTTTTAGTATTATCTGTTTCTTTGGTAACAAAACACGTCGAAAACGACGCAGAAATCGTCGCCATAGGAATTTGTATGGCGATGATTTCTGCGTCGTTTTCGGCGTGTTTTGTTACCAAAGAAACAGATAATACTCATTTACTATTCAAATTAAATGCTTTATTTAAAAGACATATATAATTCTAACTCCTGTTGAATTTTAAGGTTGAACGCACATAATTTATAAAAATCATAAAACAACAACTTTTGATCAAACTTTTTATTGTTTTATTTTGTGAAAATTTGCAGTAAAAACTATGTCTTTTCTGTGCAAAAGTTTATAAAAAGTTGAAACAACAAAAAGTTTAAAAAATGTACCAAATTTTGTTGATGTACGATTCTCGACAATTTTGATGTGGCAAGGTAAAAAAATTTCACAAATGTTAGCAAATTACATGAGCTATAAAAAAAAAAAAAGGGGGTTTCTGTTAGTAGAATTAATAGAAACATTTCTGATGCGTCATTTTTTTTTAGTTTTGCATTATTCAAAATTGCCCAATTATGGTTAATAACAAACAATTGTGCAAAGTTTCATGCAAATTGGACAAGGTCACGTCGTCCATTTTGTTTGCATTTGGTCTGGAAATAAAAATGGAAGAGGGGGAGGAGTTATTACTCGTGGGTCCTGCTTAATATGTCCGGGGAGGGATTTGAGCTCGTGACTTTGGCGAGAGTGGTATGGATGTTAACCAACAAATCAACAAATCTACAAAGATAATGAGCCAAATGCTAACCACTTAAATTGTCAAAAAATCTGGTTAATCCAACTATTAAATTATATGAAGAATTTATTACTACCTACTACTGCTAGTTTATGTCAAGGTGTCCAATTCGAATGTTTTCTCAATCGGGCCGACATTTCAACTTACTGCATTATGCAAAAATATTTCAAATTTAGAAAGCAGAAACTGCAAAAAAAATACACTTATTATGGTACAACATGAATGACAAAAGATGCCCCACAGACTCATTGCCCCAACCCGAGCTTATTTATTTAGCATTCAATTGCCATTTTTTACCATTCCGTATGTGTCTTTCCTCCTCCTCATCTCGATACAAAACGAAGATACATTTATACATTATTCAAACCTTTGCTGCAGAGAAACGTGTGCCTGATGATTGAGACTTTGATTGATACCTCTCGTCCGTGCGCCGTCCGATGATGCTGAGCGTTGAATAGTGGATTCCTTCAAGGAACGCCTTCTCCAGTGAATGAGAAATTTATTCTCAGCTGTTTTTTTTTACGTCCTCCACCTATTTAGCGTAGCTCAACGAATGCAGTCATGTGTGTACCTACCTACCCAACACTAGAATCTGCGCCTCATCATCATCGAATGTCAAATCGCGTAAGAAATTCCTCCACGTCACTTCTCGTGATCATGCTGTTTGTATTGCAGCATCTAGAACGGTTTTGAACCTCCATGTGTATGTTGGTGTATTTTTTTCAGTTCTGGGTGCTTCTTCATTATTATTTATTGCTATCGATTTTCTGTCCGATTTGATGTGTATGACGCTCCTCGGCAGATTGCCTCTGCGATGGCTGCCAATAATGGAAGAGTATATATTTACACACTCGGGAGAATTGAGATTCGTCTTCGTTTGTGTCACATACTCAGTGGCGTAGATGGGTGGGATTCAAGGGGTTTGGCAGTTTGAATTATCTGGCCTGCAAACGTCCGTGCCACCTAAAACGGATGCTGAAGGCTGTCCCAGTAGAATGAAGCTTACAATTACAATTGCAACCATGTGATTGTGCCGATTCGTTTACGTAATCAGGCGATTTTTTACTGTCACAAAGATATGCGATGAATTCGACACAGTTCGTTCTCTGGTACTCTGTATGGCGAACTCTAAGCAGACGTATAGTTCATTGATATTCAACGAAAGCGAGTCTAAGTTTCAAACTAAACGACTGTGACTTCCGTCCGGAGGTCAAAGCGAAAATATATCTACTTTGACCTCGTCTACCGGTGTCAACTAAATACGAAGCACACCCACCTCGCTCGATATCCAACCCCATATGCTGAAGGAGTTGAACCAGTTCGTTGGACACGTGAGGTTTCAGTTTGTCTGAAAAGTGCAAACGATATTTAACCAAGTCGTACCGGTGGTGCGGTGCCATTACGAGAAGACATACGACTGTCAGCACTCAGGTTCAACGATTTCTTAAGCTGTTTCGGCGCGGACAGTCATTTTGCGTGCATGCATTTCCGATAAGTTGAAGTGCTTTACATAGAAGTCAGCAGCAGCACATACAAGGATTATAAAACAATGTCTCCGCTCCAACATGCATATTAACGAAATGAAATGAAATGTTCAACAATCCCTCATCCAATACAGGGTCTTATCAACGCAACGGGCTGAACTTCAATCGTCTTGCGCGGAATGTCGTCGCTGATTTCCCCCTCAATGTGTGATGGAATGCTGGCTGCTACGACATTGTAATTACTATAGACAGAAATAATAAATAAATGTACGTGTGTGAGCATGGCGCTGAACGGCTGAACAAGAAACCTAATGAATTAACAAACAGATGACGATTAAATTGAAATGACCTAGAAAGTGGGAGATAAATATGATGTGCTCATGATTGAGTTCAGTTGTGTTGGTTGGGTTGGTGTTTTGGTAAGAATGGTGCTGCGAAGAACGTTTCGAAACATAAATATGCAGTACGAGTCAAACGAGTTTCTATGCAAGTGATAAAGAGATGGCTCGGAACGGTGCCTAAAGCTCTCGTTGATGGGTGGTTTTCTGTCATCTAGGGGAAATGGCTCTAATGTGGGCCTATGGATCTAAGATTGGGCCCATCGCTAAAAATCCGCTATTTAATCCATTTCCTTTATATGAAATGTTTCTGTACGATTCATTTACGAAAATATTTTTCTTCTTCTCGTCACAATGACAATTTCTATCCTCATCTTAGTGTTCTCCAAGCAATTCTTACTTACTTTATCAGTTTGAAATCAAATTAAAAACTCAATGTGATGTTGTGATGTAACTAATAATAATTATCCATATTGCTGTCGTTTTGGTTGTTTTAACGTTTAACATATCAAAATTGAGAGTTAAGAATCTTTCTGTGACATAAAACTGAAATCTGTTCTGCCCAGGAGGCTGGCAACGAGCATAAATATCGTAACTGGTAACAAAACCATCATGCACGCTTAGATCAGATTACCCAGGTTTCACTAAGTTATGTATGTATGTATGTATGTAAGGTAGCCACCATCCCTTCGAAGATCTTGTCTTGTATGCAGCTCCACTTAATAGCAAGATCAATTTGAGCTACCGATCTGAATTCACAATATCGCTGTATGAAGGGCCAAAAACGGTGGGGTGGACCCGTAAGCAGAGGCACTTACGCGAAATCCACGGGAATTTAAGAATCTCCTTCCAACGATACGATCCAACAAATCGAATAACGCAATTCGCAATACTTATTAAGCTTCCTACAGGATGGTTTGTTAAGAAGGGCGCGTCAATCTCCATGAAACTGTTGGAGTAGAATTCACACCATCACAATCGAATCGGTAGGATAAGGAAAATGATAGTGTTTATTCCCTCCTAGACTCCGGTTGTCATACCACTCCAATCGTCCAGTTCCAGATCAAATGATACCCTGATGCTCCCTCCCAACCCAGTATTTATTTATATATCTAGTAAAAATATGTAATGGAGAAATGAAATATATCAGAACATTAAAATACGTAATAATGAAAATACATTTATATGGATACAAAAACTGGTATTCTGCAATGAAAATAATAATTATTTTACATACAATATGATGCAGCTCTATGTCTCCTCAGCTCCCAATAAGGAAGATGTAACCCTGAAATTTCCAGATTATATTATGCAAATAAATATTTTTAGCTAGAATGATACTTAATATGTTTGTGTTGTGTTATGTTGTGGGAGAGCTTGGGATTAAACCCATGATATTATGCTCATTAAGCAAAACCGATCCCTCTAAGGTTATCGAGCATCTTAAAACCAAAACACTAGACGGCAAAACATGATTAAGCCCTCACCTGGTATGTAATGAACAACAGAAATACTCGATAATTCATTTATTTTCAGCATATGATGCAATATCACAACTGTTGATAAAAGGAAAGGATCCCATCTTATTTAAGACCTGGATGACCTGAAATGTGTGTAACCGGGTTAATACTTATTTAAATGTAATGTAATATTGAAAATGCGTTATAATGCCATGTAACAAGATACAATAAACACAAGATTTTTACAAAACAGATAATGAACGATTCAGATTTCTTTTCAAGCTGGCACTATGCTTCCCTGGAGCCGCTCATAATAGCTAAGATTAAGAATTAAGTATAATAAAATGTAATTTACAATAATATTAAATGATGTAAAGTCAATAATGAAAGATATGTAGTACTATAAACACTATACATATACGATAACCAATAGCTAGCTTAGCTTAGATTGACTGTACATATCAATGGTTGCTACTCCGTGATTGATCAAAATCAGTGAAATTGTACAATGAATCAACTGAATGGGGCTGGGAGTGACCGTCCATTCTCATGGTACAAATTTCAGTGACTCTATATGTTGTAGATCAATAACGGCGCCGGCCGCGTCCTTGCAATCAGGTGGGAGTAGGGAAGGAATATTAGAGTGACCTTTGTTGTTTGTGGGCCGTGACACAGAAAAGGAGATTTTGTTAGTAAGTTGGGTTCGTTGGATCAGGATTCACCTTGATAAGTGATGCGACCATGGTTTCAAATGAATCAGTGTTATCATGCATTATACTTGGATTTGCCCGAAGCCAAAACCAAATGGTGTATCATTGGGCCTTATTTCGGGTGTCACTACACGGTGATAAGCAAGTGATACTCAGAATAAGAGCCGTGATTACCGTACAAATCAAATGGGAATCACTTCACCGTGACGACAAGTGACAACTTTTCACCGTGATGTGACACCCGTAATAAGCCCCATTATAATATAAATCTGAAGACGTTCCATCATCGAAATGCTGAAAATAAACTTAGAGCATGAGCATGAGCAAAATTGATCGCCCGCGACTGCCAACACCAAAGAGCTGAAAACCAATTCAAACAAATCAAATCAACAGACAAAACCAGGGTGAAAGCTGTAAGAGTGAATCATACCGTATAAATCTAATGATGTTCCGTCATCAAAGAGCTGGAAGAAAACTCAAATAATTTAAATTAATAGATCCAGTCTGAATGAAGGCTGCAAAAAGAGAATAATTATACAGCAATGACCCCATTTTGTCAGCTAGCAAAGTATGTGTATCTTAAACATTCATCTTGAAGGAGGAAGGTGCGCAGAGAGATTGACAGGATCGGGTCATAACTGTAATGTGAATATTAGGAAGATGTCCCAAACAACCAGAATGCACGTATATTCAAAGTTGTTTTCGTGATATACAAACATATGTACAACCAAACAATTCGTATAGAATGCAATGAAATGGCTTATACGTACAAAAGTGGAGGCCATATACGGGCATATTTTAATTTAATTTTAAACGAGTTGATTTAACATCATATACGATTTAATCTGTAATATCAAATTCATTTTGAAAAGTCTTACGTGGTAATCCGATTTAATTTGTGATACAGTACGACAAAAAAATGAGTCATCGCATATAAGTCGGAAATTTGCATTCTATACGATTTAACTTAAACATAATGCGAGGTATGCCATTCTTATATGCGATTTTGACTTAAGCTGTAGCAATTTACGATACTATCTGTACATTGTGATACGACTTCTGGAAGAATGCTTGTGAATAATTGTTATACCGATAAATTAAATTGATAAACTAAATGGTTCAAACAACAACTCCAGCCTGTAAAAAAGCTGAAAATAGGGAATCTTTACAATGTGGATCCCCCACGGTCTTCTACTCAGTAAGCAAAAGCGGCAGCCACCAGGCTAGTCGAGCTGCTCAATTTAAATATTGAAACCTTATTTTGTGAAGTTCTTAAGAATACCGATTGAAACACAATGTAAACAAATAAAAGTTAAGAGTCTCATCCGAATCAAATGATTCCAAACTATACGCATTCATAGAAATTAGGTTTAAATAGACAAAAGTAGAAAAAAGGAACAATCTCACCAAATCAGTCCAACTGAATCCCTTGCAAGCAGCTATGTCACGCTTGGTGTAGTAGATCATAGACCCGCCCTACGGGGATCAATCCTCTGGTCGAATGTAGTCGATTGCTCCATGACGCGAACACGAAGCGACCGCTCACAAAATCATACAACGCGTAAACAAACTGAAATCAAAAACTATCACACGCGACGCCACAAATTTCTGTACCGGGAGCACAAACGAAGGAAAAAACAAACAACGCAGATAGCGACATCTTTTCTGATGCCTGCAAACATGATGCATCACGTTTTCTTTTTCGATTCCAAAACTTCTCGGAAAGCGAGAAAACCACCAATCACACACGTATAACCGTCCGGGAGGCAGAGTGCCAGCGCTAATCTGGCAAAATCAGCGAACGCACGCACAAAACAGAAACAAACTTATGCACAACCGTATCCGAACAGGTTCGAAGCTGAACTGACCCAGGTTTCACTAATAGCGAATTCGTTTATTATTCAGTTCCAACCTGGATCGGGTATCAAGATTTGGTCTGCTTGTTTTCTGACAAACGTCAGTTTGATCGTTTGTTTTTAAAACCCAGCTCAGGTTGAGGTTCGCACTGACAAAAAGTTCGGTTTCGCACTGGGTTGGAACTGGTTCCAACCCCGATAATAAACGAATTCGCTATAAGTTATCACCCAATAAACGAATTATTAAAACAGTGCATGAGCTGACATTACGATGCTTTTACTGCATTTGTTTATTTTTCATCCCCTTGGATGTAATAAGAAAATTTTTTTTCGCTGTGAACAAACCTGGATATGATAAGAACATTTACTGACCACATTATTTTAAAACGCCATATATCAGCAACGGTGAATTTAACTTTGGGTCAATGTTTGTTGTAGACTGAAAAAAAGCCTGGAGAACACGATTCCGCTGAGTTATCGATAAAAAGGGTACCTTAAACGGGGTATCTTTGATAATGTGGGTAACCTTGATAGTATAATATAATGATTAAATTTACTCTCTGCGCTTATTTCAGAATTGGAAACATTGGTTCCAATTTGTAACCTAGGGTAGTTCGGTTGATAGCGTATATATTTTTTATAAAGTGTGTACTACATATTTTACAAACATATTAAGAGCAGTTTTCTTGTTTTTCGTTTGTTTGACCATGAAATGAACCATGACTCATGAAATGTATTTCCGATGCAGCCATCAAAAATTCAATATGGTATTCTTATTTCTATAAGGTTTTCTGATTATATATATCAATGTATCATATTTCATGAACTACTCAAAAAGTTCCACGCATGTTTTTCAACATTCATCGATCATTATCAAAGTAACCCCAAATCAAAATACTGAAGTTCGGTCACAAGACTAAAAAATAGTGCAAATGATTTAATTCCCGTTAAAGATATTGCTACAATTCTAGGATCCTTAGTACTTTTCCTTATTAGAGAGTTGTATAGATTTTTCTCCTTTAGCTTACTTGAATCTTTGGTTTTTATTAGTTAGGTAGGTTCCGATTCAACACATTGTAGTTTCATTTTTATACCTATGATCTTGACTTTTTTACCTAGGGGATGAGTACTTAAGGGGGTTAGATTTTGATAAGTTCTTTAGTGGGAATGACACTGATGAAGACTGCACATTGAAGTCGAAATACGTATCTGTCATGGATACCAAAATTAATTAAGTGGAATTAAATGGAAGATAACCTTTTTTGCTGTTTTATTTTCCTTAGTACTTGTTTTAAAAAAGTAAAATTTCAAAACGTAAATTGCAGTAAAAAAATATTTAGAATTTAGGTTAAATGGCTCTAATGTTGGTCTATGGATCTAAGATTGGGCCCATCTGTAAAAATCGGCTATTTATCAATTTTATCAAGATGAACGCGTCATTTCGATGAATTTTATGGGCCTAAATTAGGTCGACATTACATCCATTTCCCCTACTTCAAAAAACTATGAATGTTACCCCGTGCATATATTAAGTGAAAAATGTGTTTTTAATCACTTTTGCAAAAATAACATAGTTGGCAACACTGACAAAAATAGACTTTTTTCAGATGCCCTGCAAAATTCACACACATTTTCTGCAGCTCAAATTGGCACGAAGATATCGACGTTTGAAAATAGCATGATTTTGAAAATTTTGAAACAGTGGGATGGGCGCCTGATCAGAGGACTGGTCCAACCAGCACAACGAAATGAATTTTCAATATGTTGATCCAAAATTAGTTTATTTCAGTTATTGTGGTTAACATTGGAGAAGGTCGATTGCACGTGCCGTGATCACTTCGCGCGGAATAACCCATATGGCTTACCTGATCTTAGCATGTGGTGTCTGATTATCGTGTTTGTTTTGAACCTCTCATGCGCTGAGAGTTAACCAAAATGGAACACCGTTGAACGGAGGAGCAAAACTGCATTCACGAATTTGATCCCAAAATAAGGTTAACACTTCGTTTGAGCCACAAAAAAACATACGTTGTACCTTTGGAGTCAGTTTGACCCCAAATTCAAATTGTCATATCTCAGTGGAGACTCAACGGATTTTTGAAATTTGAAATATTTTGCAAAGTAAATTTAGTGCAATTTTAGTTAAAATTATTAGACATTTTTAGGGGCGGATCTCTCGGAAGGAGGAATCGTTGTACCCATGAAGTGACATATGTTTATGTTAGATATTTATATCACGAGATCTCAACCATACATGATGTTGCTTCGATATGCAAAGATGTTCATAAATTTAAAGTTTTCAAAACTATGGATAGTCTATGACATAGTATACTCACTAGATGGCGCTAAAACGAAAATGATCAAGTTGAACCTTCTAAATACACATTGTAAAACGATATCTAAAGATCCTGCTTGTATGGATCGTTCCCGTCTTGAGCAAAGATGTTCAAATGGACAAGACCTGTCCTGAGCTAAAGAGTTTAGTTCATAATTCACACATCAGGCAGCGCTAGTGTGATATTTATTTTGAATTGTTTGCCCTAACACAACTTCTTGAATAGCGGAACCGGTGGTGTAGTGGTAAACGTGATTGCCTCTCACCCCAGCAGGCCTGGGTTCAATCCCAGTCGGCGCCGCCGGGATGTTCTGAGGCATAACATATCTGATTACGCGGCCTCTCTGGCGTCGGTAGCATTGGTGCTCAGCACGTAAAATAAGATCGACGGAAAACAAATCAAGAAAAAAAAACAACTTCTTGACTAAATAGAAGGTTCCTGTCTTCAGAAAAGTTGTTCAAATGGACAATACCTATTGTATGGTAAAGATTTCTGCACAGCATGAACTCACCAGGCGGTGCTATTATGACATAAATTTTTATTGTTTTTTTTTTTTTTATTGTTCGCCCTAACCTAACACTAGATAGCAGGTAAAGTGGTTTAGATGGAACCTAACACCACTGCGACCAGTAATTACTCCATCACTATTGAGAAATGATGAAGTATTTGATTTGAAACACCACCCAAAAGCGCACCCTTTTCAGGGTTGCCAAAAGCAAATCTGTATTTTTGCTTATAAAAATCTTTTCATCTGTATTTCTTCTTCGAAAAATCTGTATCAATATCTATATAGTTTTAATATTGCGTATTTCACTCCAAAATGAACAAAGAAGTGTTGGAAGTGCGGTATCGGTCAAAAAAGTTAGTACATTTTGCGCCGAATACATTAATAGCGGTAAGCTTCAACTTGGATTTACTTTTAATATCGTTCCTGTTTGGAAAATCTGCCAAATGTTTACTTCAAATTGAATTGGTTAATAGCACCGTCGATACGAAATCAACCCAACATTCGTTATCGAGATTTAAACCGAGGATAATATCAGCTGGTGCTTACCGCCATAAGATCATTCTAGATTAGTAATCCAAAAAACAACGTACATATATGCAATTTGTGACGTAGGTAATTGCAGGTACGTACAGTGCTGTCATGCAGTTGTGTGTGCCCGATTACTTCACCCCGGTAATCCAGTTCATTGAGTTCTACACTCTCGAGGCAAGGTTACGGTAAAATGAAAGTAAGACTAACGCAAAAATTTAACTGAATTAAAGACATACCTCAAAATATATGCATCAGAACCCTAGTCTAAACCAATTCAAGCTAGGGAACAACGAATAGAAGATTAGAAATCACATAGATGAAGACTAACTAACTCATTTTTTCTCAGTTTCAAGATCATCTTCGGTGGACAAAGCCGAGTTTTGTCACTATCAACAAGGCATATAAAGCAACAAAGACTAAGATGTGTTCCTTTGATTACTGAAAAATCTTGTTCCCCTAGTTTGAAGTAGTCAGGACTAAGAATCGGTAATAGATCTTACATCCCGTAACGTATCATGAAAAGGGGATCTACTCACGTTACGGGGCATGGACAAGACTTATCCTAAGGTAATGAGTTAAGGTCAGAATTAACTCACCAGGCAGCGCTAGTGAGACATTCATTTTGAATTGTGTGCTCTAACTTAACATGTGGACTAGATAGAAGATTTCCGTATTGGGTAAAGATGGACAAGACCTATCTTATGGTAATAAGTTTCATAATTTTTTCACCAGATAGCACTAGTTTGACATTATTTTTTTTCAATTATTTGTCCTTACTTAATATATGGGCTAGATAAAAGTTTTCCGCCTTCGGAAAGAAAAGTTACAGCCTTTCAAAGGGACCTGGGGTCAAATTGAGCCCAAGGTACAGACAAAGGGCTAACGCGCTGGATTGACAGACTTACCACCCTTTTTGTTCTGCGAAGGCAACACAAACAAAACTTCAAAAGCATTTTCATTTGTTCATTTGCTGTAAAAATACATATCCGAGCAAAGAATTAAATCAACAATAATCATAACAAAATTTGATCTAAATAGTATATTAATGGTGTTAAAAAGATAACAAATCTAGCTTTCTTGATATTAGAAGAACTAAACAGAGACAATTAAATTCGTTATTATTTTAATATTTTCTTCTAAATTACGAAATTAAACATTTTCTGTGTAGGAATTGAATACACATCGAACATATTTCAACAGAATTACGATTTTTATTTTGTTGGAACCGATTTGATAGTTGATAAGATTTATGATAACATGTTCAAATATGAGAAATAATAACAATATTGGATAATGTATTAGTACAAGCATTATAGATTAATATCACCAGCAATAAATAATTGTTTTAAAATAACTGTAAAAATCATATTTGACTTTGTGATGTTCATGGACAAAGCAGCATATTCACATGGTCATTATTTTATTAAATTTTACTCTATTATTCCACTGAATTCACTGAATGACATTCACTTAAAAACAATTACAAGTGCTGCCCCGCCAGGCATGGAAAATCATTTGCATTCATTTCGTGCATTCATTTACATTCATTTGTCCCTTACTTTATTTATCTACAGAATTCTACAAAATGATGTATGGTATTTTTGCAGGTTTTGTTATTATCTACAATTTTTGTCAGTAACTCAAATCCGTATCTCTTATGCATGACGAACCAGAGCGAACAGAAGCCACTACTGTTTTTCAGTGAATGTATTTTACATTCACTGAAAAACAGAAACAAGTTCTGCCCGCTCTAGTTCGTGATGCATAAGAGATACAGATTCGAGTAATGGGCAAAAGTTGTAGTTAATAACAAAACCTACAAAAGCTCTATACATCATTTGCGGAATGCTGATGATGAAAAAAGTTAGAGGAAAATGAATGTAAATGAATGCATTAAATGAATGTAAATGATTTTCCATGCCTGCTGCCCACTCTTGTTCGTCATGCATAAGAGATACAGATTTGAGCATTCAAAGTGTTTTTTATGTTACTTCATACGCGAAGTTAACGATTTTCAGAGTTGGTTGGAAATGCTAACATGAAGCTTTAGTGTGATGATTTATTAGCTAGAGAATGATCTTTAGAAGAATGTAGGTGGATAGTTCCGTTAGAGTACGGCAGTATGAAAATTGAATAGAAGTTGAAAATGAGCGAAGGGCCATTAAAGCGACAGTTTTCAAGATGACGCACATTTTTTTTTACGGGCTAGGCATGTTAGCATTTCCAACCAACACAGATTTGAGTTTTTAACAAAAGTTGTAGCTAAATATAAAACCTACAAAAGCTTCATGTTTCATTTTAAGGAATTCTGTTGATGAAAAAAGTTAGAGGCAAATTAATGAAAATGATTGCCCGAAATGAATGTAAATGATTTTCCATGCCTGGTTCTAAATTCGTCAGGAGTTTGACTGGCTACGGTGACCAGTGGGTAACGAAGAGACTCATTGAGACGGAGGAAAAGACAAACACGAACTAATAAAGAGATATAAAAGACAAAGGAATTAAATTCTTATACTAGACATTTGCAGAAACACATAAATTTACTGCATATAGCAGAGATCGCGGGTTCCCAACATGTCTCTTATAGGGATGTTGGATTGTCTTCCTTGGGTCTCGAGGGTATTCAAAAGTCACTCTCTGGCAGCGTCATTATCCGTACATTGCCAAACTGCGTGATCGATGTCATCGTAACCGTTTCCACACCGACAGATGTTGCTGTCCACGAGGTTTATTATGTGGAGATGCGAGTAGTGGTTGAACATAAGTCTACTCATCACGCGAATGAAGTCACGACGTAAGTTCAAGCCTTTAAACCATGCTCCCGAAGAAACAATAGGAATAATTGAATGTGATCACCATCCAATATTTCCAGTGTTGGCCCACCTTTGGGAGAGAATCCACCTTCTCATTGCCTGGGATTGAGCAATGTGAGGGGACCCATACAAAGGTAATCATATATGATCTTTCAATCAGCACACTCATCTGCTGCCTTACCTTTGGAAGGAAATAAGATGAGTGCCTACCTGTTTTTATCGACCGAATAGCCTCAATCGAACTGAGACTATCCGAGAAGATGCAGTAATGGTCTGCGGGCATGTTGGAAATCATCCGCAATTCGAAGGTGATTGCTGCTAGCTCAGCAACAAAAACAGAACAATTTGAAAGACAAGAAGAACAGCAGTAAGTTGGGCAGCACAAAATTCAGATCGTATATTTTACGAATAGGGTGTAATATTAGCAATGTGACCGTTGAAAGGCAATACGAATGTTTCGTACATCTTACAAAAAATGTGTTTCATGTACGAAAGCTGTTTTAACATAATGTACGAAATATTTTTTTCAGTGTAAGGATTCTTTACAGAGATCTCTTGACATGCAATTGGAAGTGTAAAGTAACATTGTAAGTTTTATCGAGGTTTTAAAGCATTCCACAAGTGGTGCATGGTATACTAGACTGATGCAAAATTTGACTTTTTCGCTCCACAGTCCTTAATTGGTTTCAAATTGGGTCCTGATAAGCCTCCCAAAGTTACAACTCATTTGGTTAGAAACAGACTTCGCACAAGTAATTTGAAGTTCGCATGTAAATTACTATGGGAAATCTCAACTTTTTGTTCATTGCCTTCAAGTCTTTTTCCATATTGAGCTGCGAAACAGTTTGATAACCAATCTTATAGAAAATTTTCTCAGCTACAACTTTACTGAAGATTGTTTCTACGTAAAACGAGACAGGAAAAAGTTATTAATTATTTAAGAGATTTGTAAACTTATGACATGATCAAGTAGCTGCTATGTAGGCAACACTGTATTTTGCAGTGTGACATAGTAGCCATGATTTTTGTGTCCTATTCAACGCTCCAGAAACACCAATGTTGCCTGCTGAGCAGTTGATTGAGCATGATCATAAGACATCAGCGCATTGAACCATTGATAACTTTCGATCCTTGCATTTAATCAAAAAGTGATCTTCAGCAAAGTGAATGGTGAATATGGTGAATTATTAGATAGACTTGAACAAAAATCTTGGTTTAACCATAGTAATTCCCATACAAACTTCAAATGGTTTGTGCGATCTCAGTTTCTCACCAAATGGGTTCAAATTTGGAGAGGTTAGTCAAGATCCGATTTGGAATCGTTTAAGTATTGTGGAGCGAAAATTTCAAATTTTGCATCACTCTAATGGTATACAGACCCTCACAATACCAAAATTGTACTCTGTTTCGACTTCCCTTGGAGTTTTTATTGTTATTTTAATTACTTTAACATTCTTGACTCACTCGTGACCAGTCCTCGTTCTCTTGAGATTTTTGTTTTAAGTGTCAGAACAATTGAGCCTCCTGAAATCTTACTATAGTTAAAAATAATGTATCCAATCATTATGAAATTTCAAGACCTATGATAGGGGAAATGGCTCTAATGGATCTAAGATTGGGCCCATCGCTAACAATCTGCTATTCATCAATTTAATCTAGATGAACGTGGCATTGGGACGGTACTAATTGATATTTATGGTCACTATTGAAAATTTAGTCGATTGCTGAATGTATGTATAGGCCCAAATAAGGGGCATTTAGGCCGACTTTATATCCATTTCCCCTATAACCAAAATTTCATTACATGTAATTTGGATATATAACTCTTAATATATTGGCGAATATGTAACATTTGATGTCTCTCACTGGAAAAGTTGTTTGTCTTCATACTTACACAAAAATTACGTGTCCCATGAAGAATCAAAACATTGATAAATAAAACCAAAAATATGTTATATGTCACTGAAAGTTTATAAAAAACATGCTAATCTAAAATTTTCATTTGTCTACATATTTCGTTATTCAGATTTTAAAGCAAAAATTTAAGAAAATCAAACTTTCTGTAAAAAGTATCTGTTTAGGCAAGATCGTGGTTTATGCCGGGGTAATTCGGCATAACACACGGACACTAGCTACGAAAACAGAACGGAAAATATCGGTGGAGTAAACACTTCAAGTTCAACAGTATGTGTATTACTTCTACTCGTACTTCACACATCAAAAATCTTTAGATTATATTTATTAATGGTCATTTTTGGTGTAAATGTATGGGCATCACGAAGAGAGCAGGTAGCTAAGTGAAAGATATCCACTATTATATAAACATCCAAATCGAATAAGAT
Organism: Ochlerotatus camptorhynchus; assembly: GCF_037179485.1. Taxonomy (NCBI): domain Eukaryota; kingdom Metazoa; phylum Arthropoda; class Insecta; order Diptera; family Culicidae; genus Ochlerotatus; species Ochlerotatus camptorhynchus. The sequence goes on from NW_027040739.1 coordinate 355,822, forward strand.
TGTCATTCAAATTGTGTGCATTTTTGTAGAACTATTGGAATCTAGTTTGTCCAAATGCCCTGAAAATTTTATAAATATTGATTGGCTTACAACAAAGATTAAAATGGTAAGCGTGATTACCTCTCACCCCAGTAGGCCTGGGTTCAATCCCAGTCGGCGCCGCCAGGATGTTCTGAGGCATAACACCTCTGATCACGCCTTCCTTCGGAAGGGAAGTAAAGCCGTTGGTCCCCGGTTCATGAGTTGATGAGTCGATAGGTAGGGTCCAGGTGTGGGAGTTGCCTCTCTGGCGTCGGTAGCATTGGTGCTCAGCACGGAAAACAAGATCGACGGAAAACAAATCAAGGGAAAAAAAAACAGAGATTAAACGGTTTTAGTGATGATATAATTAAAGTTGGTTCTATTGTTTTGACACACACCGTACAGTAAAGCACCGAGATCGAAAAACTAAGTCCATAAATCCGGATTCTTTTAAAAGTTCGTCCATGATCATCTAGCATAATTATTATGTAGACATGCAGATTTACACAAAAACGATATTTCCGGATGAAAAGACTGTCTGGTGTATTACGTTATGTATTTTTTTAAATCTTGTAATATTATTTTGTTTGTTTTGTATATACTTTCTAATTACATTGGATTAATTCTCAGAGTTTTCTTGAAATTCAAGCTAGAATTTCTCGTATTCGCATTAAGCAAGTTGCACAAATTTGTTGGTGGTATAAGTCCTAGACCATTGTATGAATGTACTGCCACCTCCGTTCGCTACCCTGTTGACCGAGATTATGGCATTGGTCTCAGCCTCTTAGCTGCAAGTAGCACTATCTCCAACAGTCAAAAACTGTACTGGCCACGGCCTTGCAACTGTAGGGGATAGGAAAGATTATTATTTGGATACATACTTAAGAGAGAGAGAACTCTACGAGCTCTCATAAGTGTCACAGGAGTATGGAAGTTTGTTAGTGAGAAGGGTAAAGCCATAAAATACGTTCGTTAAACATTGCTGGAAAGTGATAGCAGTAATCATAGTGAAAAATTGCAAGGAAAGGGACCGGCCTGGGATTGAACTCCCAACCCTCTGCTCAGTAAGCTGAAACGGTACCACTAAGGTACCGAGCCCGTCCGCACATAACATATGTGGAACTTCATGCAAAACTGCTGACTAAAATTTGACCCCTTTTTTGTGTATCCTCAGTGGTATAACTGGTATAGTTGGACATCGATCTGTCAAATTTAAATGTTCGTGATTCGACACTGAGTCTTCATATGAGCTAATGTCGGAAACGTAAGCAATGGCTTCTTTCGTAAATGTCTTGTAATTCAAAGTCAATCTATGTAATCCAGCAATTATATCAGCTATGGGGACTTTCCCTACGTACAAACATCGTGGTGGCTTACTTGAGCGAGTTTTCATTCTCAAGAAATTCGTGGAAAAGTCAGTGTTTACGTTTGTGACACTGGCCCTTTTGAAAGAAAATCAGATATTTGGTTGCATGCTCAGGACACGCTATTTGAAAACTACGAAAATTTCGGTAAAATCCACACTGATAGCTCAAAAATGAATCTATCAAAAAAAAATGGGTAAACTATGTTGGGAGTGACAGGTTAAAAATTGAACAACGTCGGTCGGATCCATGCCAATGTTGCTCATGTGTCAGCTTGTCACTCCCAACATAGTTCACCCATTTTGAGTAGGTTCATTTGTGACCGATCTGGGAGGATTCTACCCAAATTTGAGATTGTATTTGAGAAGTATTGACGTTGACTGTGGCTTTCAAACTCTTTACTCCTATGGTAAAATCCCAAAGGCTAGCGGATTTTGTCTTATTTCTTCACTCTACCATGGTACCAGCGAGCCACCGTCTCTTCGTGCAAAGATTAAAAGGATATTATGAGATTTTTCACTGGAGTGACAGGGTAAGATAATGTCTAACATGTTTCTCGCATAGACTGACGTTTGCTTATGGGTTTTTACCATAGGGCATATCAAAGGATGTTAACCAGTCATATTGTAGATAACCAGTCGTCAGTAGATCTTTGTGTTGGGATTTGAGCAGAAAACGCAATTGAGAAACATAGAGAGGGTTGAAACCTTGGGTATTACAGGCATCGATAAGCGCTCGATTTCATTTGTCATCCTTCTTGCAAAATTCTAGTTAATGGAAAGATGCAAGATCACCTCAAAACACTGCATATTTTCCACAATATCAAGAGATTTATGTCTGTTTTACGTATTAATTCCAAGAAAGAGAAGTTACACTACAGCTATCAAATGAACAAAGCTTCAAAGAATCGCCAACAAATATACTTCAATTTCTCAATGCACACTGTTTTTTTCAGTATTCAGCTCTTTTTTATACTGAAGGTAGAACTTTGCCAGCTTCTTAAGTTTTGCAATACTTATATATAAACAAGGACACTTGTTGCAAAGTGTTGCTGCTTTAAACTGTATGCATCTAACTCCAAATTTGTGTGGTCGTATTTTTCCTCCTACGTTATGAAATCAAATCAAAGTTTGATGCAATTGGTTCCAACAAAAAAAAAATGAAAAAAATGGTGCATACATTTGAAACCTGAGTTTATCATAGAGAAAGAAAATGCCGACGAAAAAAAAATAGAAATATAGAAGTAATCGCTTGGAGTTTTTCCAATTTTTGGTCACAATTACAGAAAAGCAATACGTCTCGCTTTTAAAATTTAATTGTAAAAAGTTAACTCACGGCAGCTTAATATAACGTTTTTAGGTGGCAGGTCATCGCTTAAAACACCTTCAAAAAATGTCTCCTTTTTTATGCAAACGATAATTTTTATTTATAAATAAAGCTATATAATTATAAATAACGAACGTAAATTATTTTGGCAACACAAAGACATGAGTTCAAGAGCGCTATGAAGACATAGAATTATAAACCACGTTAGAAATATTTTAATCGAATTGCCTACCCCCTTGTTCTCCTTTCTCATTTTACAGCTGGTATAATCAGTTTGACAGATCGATGTCCTACTATACCACTTGAAATCACTGAAATGGGGTCAATTTTTTATGACCGAGTTCCACATATGTTATGTGCCGTCCGGTTCACCTTAGAATTCCTTTACAAATATTCGTAAATTACAATTCCTTCGAGTTGAATAATTTGCTTTGATTTATTATCCAATTTAACGGTATTGTTCGAAGAATTCACCAGTGAAAGATCATAATGAATATTGAAGGTATGTTCAGTGGTGTTGAGTATTAATAACACCCGGTTAGGATATGTTTGACTGCTCCCTTTCTTTGGTATTTTTATCGTCCACATTAAAAACTTCAAACACTCATTTGTCTTTATTAAAAACATGTCGCACACAGCTCAGTCCCGTATAACCTCTTAGCATTGATGTTCAATTATTATTTGATTAGTAGTTTCGAAAATCTCCTTTCAAGTAACTGAATAACATATCATTAAAAAAACTACAAGCTCAACGATAATGCCGGCTAGATATTTTTTTTTAAAATCCCACTCCCTCACATTATTTGTATGATACATGGAGTATGGGGCTCGATCATCTAATGACGGTTATTTTAGTATACTAAGCAAACGATCGGGGGTTCTAACTCAGGGCCCCTTCACATTACTGAATGGGTAAGGCCACATCAATGTGTTTGCTCTTTCTATATACTCAAGAAAAAACATTGGTAAACCCAGAAAACCAGAATGCATGTATATCAAAGTTGTGTTTTACGATTTACAAACAAATCGTACATAATGCAAAAAATTGCTTATACCTTCAAAAGTGGAGACCATGCAAAATTTAAATTATGATGTAATCGATGCAATTTGACTTCATATACGACGTAGTCTGTAATAACAAATTCAATTTGACAAATCTTTTGGGTTTCCGATTTAATTTGAACATTTGTTTTCCTTGATTTTTTGCCGTTGATCTTGTTTTCCGTACTGAGCACCAATGCTGGCGACGTCAGCGAGGCAGCTCCCTACCTATCGACCCATCAACTCATGAACCGGGGACCAACGGCTTTACTTCCCTACAAGAGGAAGGCGTGATCAGATATGTTATGCCTCAGAACATCACGGCGGCGCCGACTGGGATTGAACCCAAGTCTGCTGGGGTGATAGGCAATCACGCTTACCACTACACCACCGGCGCCGCTAATTTGTACCTTTGTACGATGGAAAAAAGCATCGTATAAAGGTCAAAAGATTGCATTATATACAAGGAAACTTGCACATCATTTGATAAAATTCATTCATATATACGATTTGAACTAATCTGTAGTATTGAACGACTTTATCTGTGCATTGTTATACGACTTCTGGTTGTCTGGGCAGTTAACCATGAATCAATGCTAATAACCACATCACTGTACGCTAACGGGGTTTCCGAGAGCCGATATAAATTATGAGATCCTTAATGTATGTTATTTCGCAGAATAAAACCAATCCTTTACTTCACGAGTATTGTGATACCAGCAGAAATTTACTTTCACAGAGCCAGAACAAACCGAACGAAACCGACCGAGCTGACATTCAGACTCACCTTTAAAACGTTCAAAATGTCAAGCGCGTCTGTAGTGAACCGAAGTCCATTGAATGTTTCTACAAATGCATCTACTGTGTGTATTAGCCACCATAAGAAAAGTGCGAAACATTCCCAGCAGCGCATGTGAATCTATCTATAGCAGTAAATAGTCTAAAATAAGATCGTGTGATTAAGCCTGATGCTGAGTTGTTGCTCAAAACAAAGCACGCTGTCTGTGAATAGGTGCGTAGTACCCTGCCTGGATGCATTCACTTGTAACTGCGCTACCACAAAACGCATTTGCGCTCATTTTGAAGAAACAATCTTGTTCATTCATTACATTACCTCATCATCGTGAGATAGAGGACACCTTCCCCTAATAGAAAAGGCAAACATCAGAGATTACGGGTGGCCTCTGTTGGCGTTTCCCACCGTTTGAAAACTGCGAAATCAATCCACGACTTGGTGGCGGCACTACCTTGTATGCTCTTAAGGTACTTGCTGCTACTGACGATTATCCAAGCCATATATTCTAAAAATGGTACTCTGACCAGAAGAAAAGTAACACCGCCCGTTGCAATGCGGTCGGGGTAGAATAATTTACCGAACGTGTCGCGTTCGCATAAACTATACCAAGTTATTAGCGGGTTGTGACCCGTGGAAATCTCTTCATCATTGCGTTAAGTACGATTATAGCCATCTCGGCGAGTTACGTCGGTAAGGGGTGGAAAATAAGAAACATAAGCACCGACCGCTTTGCTTCTTATGACGATGATGGCGACGACTAAGACGACGAAGCGATAAATCGGTAGGCTTGGATGATTTTCGCACGGTTTCGGTTCTTGTGCTGCGGTCTCAGTAAGTAAAGTCCTACCTCTACCTGCAGGTTTCAACGTCTACGCACATGTTGATGATGGGAGGCGGTGGCGGCATCTTTCAACTGCTTATGGGGTCACGCATTAAAAGTTACGATTCTGATAGCCCCTTTGACACCGGTGCAAGATGGAATGGGAAATTCCAGCGTACCTGTTAGTAATGTGGTGGTGTTTTATGTTCAGTTTAAAAGTGCTCCACTTTCTAGTTCAGTCCATCATCTCTGGCTGTGGATTAAAATTTTAACAGCTTTATTTTATTATAAAAAAAAATCTACCCCTCACGCATTTCTATCAAATGAGTAATGCTTTCCACCCTCAAATCTGTCAGATTTCGCCCCGCCAGTGTTGGTTAAACTAGTTTTGTGGTATGAAAATTTTCGAAAAATGTTTAATTTCTCCTCAACAATTGCATCTGGTGACTAAATTTCTTCATTTTGTTCTTTTTAGTAACAGTGACATTATGGAGAAATAATATGACGAACAAATGGGGGCGACCCCGGCGTAGTGGTTAACATCCATACCTCTCACGCCAAAGTCACGAGTTCAAATCTCACCCCCGGACAAGTCACGAATGACCCAAGAGTGTTAAAGCGACTCTGTGTATCATTTAATTCAACAAAGAACTGGAAAAGGGGCCTAACAGCTTTTGTAAACAACGAATTATCTTGATGATTGCAAGGAATTCAAGGAACGCCCACGGAAACCAACATAACCATCGGATAAAGGAAGTCTTCTCCAACCCGATGGTTATGTTGGCTAACGGTAACTTTCTAGAAATCGTCGAGGCCCTTTTTCCAGCTCTTTATTTAATTGTGTATGTTATTATTTTGTAACAACGCAGACGTTTTTAGCTAAAACGGGCGTAAAGTTATACATTGCAGAAAATCTGACATTTCAAAAATGTAAGATTTCGTCGCAGCATAATACAAAGGGAGGTAATTTGGAGTTAATAATTCTAACTTCAAATTACTCGCTTAAAAAGACTTTATACGATAGTCGGTGATCTTCAGAGAAAAGGATGAAGGGCTGATGCTGATGGAATGAACCAACCGATAACAACTGAGCAAATTAACAAATGAAACATATCATGGTCGCATTGAATTCATTTAAATAGTTTTGGAATCGGTGATCCAGTTCTGGAGGTATCATCAGAACCAAATCCGACAAACACGGATTTTGACAACTAAGTCGTGTTTCTCGGTTACCACCACTCACTAACTGTAAAAAATTGATTATCTTAATTATTAAATCATTAGATATTATAATGAAAAGTTGTACTTGTAAGTTACAAAAAGAGGTTGTAAAGTATGTGTTTCACTCCTAAAACCTGTCAATTTAGCTTTCAGAGCGTTACAATCAGCAATTTTATGATCCGTGAGCATTCACTCAGAGTGTACGCACTGAAAGCAATATTAGCAGGTTGAATGTGTCAATAACATACATTATAACCTCTTCTTGTAACTGACAAGTATAAAGTTATGTTATTAATATCTAATAATTTCATAATATCGAAAAGAAAAAAATTAGAGTAAGTTAGTGGAAGCAAACCACTCAACAACCGTCAAATGAAAGGTATTATGATCTCATATAACTTTAATGAATAGTTTTGTAAATGGCCAACTAATGCAATAGTTTTGTTGAAGGGATGATTGCCACAGCATCCTTTGAGGAACAAGGAAGTTTAACTGAGGAAGCAATTGAGAATAGTCTACATCGCCATTTAAAATTTTCGCTTTAAATACGGCTTGTTGCATTTTTCTTCTGTGTTCAGTGTGTCCATGCATGTGTATCATGCATCGGTCTGCATAAGGTGGTAAATTCATTGGATCGCGCCAGCCTCATAAATATTTGCTGAACACGTTCTATTCTAAGAACCCACACTAGCTCGTATGGAGACCAGAACCCAGATGCATTCTCAAGTAAGCTTTGAACTAAAGGGCAATACAGTGCCGACGAATAGTGCAGATTGAAGTTCATCGTCGGGTCCAAAAGAACACTAAGATCAGTCATAGTTCTACTCTGCGAAGCGAAACGTTATCAATGTGGTAGTCGTATATGACCGGGTTATTAGAGCGGTGAAATATGAATACTGCACACTTTGGAAACCTGATGATGAGCTTATTTAGACGGCACCAATCCACAAATCTAGCAAAGCTTGAAGAAGATGACAATTCTCGATCTAAAGGGTGTCCAACATCAAATTGCATCACGGAACAAAACGCTGTAGGAAATTACCCATTGGGTAAATGAAAATTTTGGTAGAAGTAGTTTAGAGTGTAAACAAACTGTATTTTTATCGCTGTCAGTTTTTCGAAAGTTGGAAAAATTTGCGTCACCCGAAAAGCAACCTCGCAAATTGATTTTGTGCAAGCACCTGGAAAATCCTCAACCCTTCTCATCGGGACATCGGAAAACAACTCGGAATCGTGCAGTCAACGGTGAGTCGTGTGATTAAACATTACTACGAAACTCTCAGCATCGAACGGAAGGAGAAATGCGGTCAGAATGGATGTTCTATTAGATCACAAGCGTGTCGTAAAGAGTTTAGGCGGAATCCCAATGCTTCGGACAAGGATGTGGCCAAAAAGTTGAATCTGTCCAAGTTTTTCGTTCAGAGAGCCAAGTGCCGGGAGGGACTGCATACGTACAAAGTGCAGAAGGCTCCAAATCGTGACAAATCCATGCTGGTCAGTTGAAATATACTTTATCGACCGATTCAAGACAATTTCGGTCAAGATGATCTCAAACAGTTTGAACGCTACCGAAAGACTGGTTCGATAGTTCTTGATATCTCATTTATTGCCAGCTTTGAAAACAGGAAACATATACGACTGCTTCCACAATGCTGGAAATTTTCCTTGCTCAAAGGATGCACTAAATATGGCTGCTAAAGGTTCTGCTAAGGTAGCTGAGCAAAGGCAGAACACCACTGCCAGAATTTCACTGGACCCGGAGAGAGTGACGTTTTCAGTCTCCTTGCTGCTGATAGTACCAAATCCCGAGTTACTTCAAATGTGCTCAGTTTCACTAAGTCAGTAGTCGTATCAGAGGCAGCAGATTCAGCTTCAACGTCACTTGTCATATTTTTTTATCGAAGATAGAAGCAAAGTGTTTCGCAAACATCTCACACGCTTCACTAGGAGAAGTCGACTCTTTCCCCTCGAGTAGCATGTTGAATGGTTTCTTGAATCTTCCCTTTTGCTATTGACGAAGCTCATGAAATTTTGAAGATTACGCCGCAAATTTCATTAGACTCTGAGGACGAGTGATGTATACAAGGCACTGTTAAGTTCACTGTTAGCGATACTGGCACGCTTGAAGTCACACTTCGTGCCAGCTGTTCTGTGACGACGTAGCTTTTGCTGGACTACATTACGCTCACGTTTCAGCACTCTAAGCTGAGGAGTACTCCAAGCTGGAGAAACACATCGGACCAGTCTTGATCAAAAAGATGCTGCAGTAATGAGACATAATCAAGTACAAGACACTGAAGAAGTCTGCACATTGTAGACGAAATACGCGTATTTGTCAAGGATAAGCAAATAAGGTAGTGGAATTAAATGGAAATTATTATTTTTTTTTATTATAGTCACTTTAACGCTCTTGGGTCATTAGTGACTTGTCCGGGGGTGAGATTTGAACTCGTGACTTTGGCGTGAGAGGTATGGATGCTAACCACTACGCCGGGGTCGCCCCCTATATGGAAATTACTAATCCTAACTTCTTAACAGATTCTGCAGTTTCCCTGAAGCTAATGTGAGCGCTTTAAAATCCTTGCTGCTTTCCTGATGTTCTCAAAATGTTCGCGCAGTTTGTTCCTGAAACTTCTGTGAAATTCTCGGCATTTCCTTTCAATCCTCAGAAAGTTTTTAAATCTCCTACAATTTTTGGTGAAGATAATGGGACTGTCGTGATGATCACGTAACTTCCGAAGTTCCCGCGATTATCCTAATCATGTTCCTGGATAAAGCCTGAAAGTAATGGAACTGCCCAAAAGATTCATAAACTTCCCTGAAGTCCTCTGGCCTTTCGTGAATATCTTGGATCTTCTGTGAAGTTTTCGAAATGTTAATTAAGTTCACCAAACTTCCCTGAAGTTCTTTGAACTATTATTAAATTAACGGAGCTTTCTGAAGGTTTCCACTATTTTTCTGAAGTTTTCTGAACTGCCATGAAGTTCAGTGAAAAAATCTTGAAGTTTTCCTGAAGTTGGTCTTCACTGAAGTGAATTTCTCTTAAATCTTTTAGACTTCGCTGAATTTATCGGATCAACTTGGAAATTTTGGAACTTCAAACTTAAAACCACACAAACATTCACAAATTTAAATATTATTAACTGTTTAGATTATATTTTACCAAGAGATCTAATTTTGTTTTCAAATTTGGCGGAGTTTTTCTCAAAAATTTGTGATTTAATGGGCGGCACATCCAAATTTTGCTGAATTTATTTGGAGATGAAGGTACCTACATTTATAGGAGTGCATGAGCACTCATGAGGTGAGCAATATGAAATCAAACTGTTTGCAACTGAATGAGTTGATTTTTAGACGAATTTGGTCTCCTTCAAAAGAAAATATATGCATAAGGCGGCCCACACTAAACCAAAGCATATATATCTGATGGGTGCTACAAATTGTGCGCTCACAATTTCAAAGCACATTTACAAGTAGAATTGATTTTAAACGGTTGTTTTTAAATTTATATGGAAAATTCATTCCCCGTTTAAAAGCGTAGGTGGAATCTGGATGAAGACAGAACATTTCCCATGTTGTAGGTTTGCAGGGCAATTTTACGCATATCAGCGCATATTAATTTGTTTCCAGCTAATATTATCTAAAAAGCAGTGTTGAGAAAATATAAACAATCCCTCCAATGATCACACTTGATTTTTGTGGACAAATATCAACAAGTATTCAACAGCGGATGATATTACAAGCTGTGATATTGTTGCACCAAATACCAAACTAACAAAATTCACTAGCTTCATTTATTACCAAACTGTGCAACGAAATCAACTTTCACTCAACTTTCACATGTGATGAGCAGTTTCGCAGTATCAAAGGAGCTTGTAAAATAAATAAAAAACATTATTTTTTGTTCCAATATCACGCGTGATTCAAATGATTATGCCATCACTGCTAAAAATTTACATTAATAATAATAATAATCGGATTTCATGTCGGATTCGGATCGGATTAAACTGGATTCTCATGGAGTAACCATGAGTAACTACCATGACAGGCCTGTAAGAATCATATACAGAAGATGATAGAAATGTATACTTACATGTTCTGTTTTAGCCATTCACCATGTTGGTTGATATCTTTCTTGGAAACCTGAGCTACACTGGAACCTTTCTTAATTTTCAGGGTCCCATTAACATGCCATTTGTCCTATTTTTAAGAGAATTGACCACCACTGTTCCAATTCATCATGTGAAATCAATATTTTCCGCAGTAACTGACATCCATTGCGATCAAATCGATTGGTTATGTTCACGGGGCCGGTAAAACAAATGCAGGCATGACAGAGATCACTTCCAACGACGAGGGAAATATGTATAATGAATTCATATCAGCAATTAAAATAGGATTTAAAGCTCCATTAACTGAATAGCCACATCAAATACCAAAACGGTGAGACAATATGCCACGCGCCACCCGACACTGAATCAAGTGCCACATCCTCAAGGGCCAGGCTCATCATTTCTTCGTATTTATTAGCCATGTGTCACCCGAGTTCACCACCAGCAACGAGCAGCCGTCAAACAAAGCCTACACGCACGCTTGCAAAATGTGACATTACGATCGCCGTCATCGTCTGAATGCTCTGATGATGCCTATTTGCAGTTTTTTTTTTCAGCGTTCCATTCCGCATTTATTGCCGTCTACAATAATGGGCTAATATGCAAATGTCACATCATTATTGATATGACGCCCGTCATCGCCGTTTTGCCCCTCCCCACATGAATGGCTGGATGAATGAATGCAGCACATGCATATCTACTTGATAGATACCTATATCGCGGGCAATAAATAAGTGGAATTAGTGATTTGGTATGCTAGTAATTTCGCAGGAATTTGCAAGGGCACCAAGGTGTCTTAGATTTACGAGTCAACGAGGTCAATCGAATGAGTTGGGATAGTTCGATGGGTTAAGGTTTCTTCTAGTTTTACCAGCCGGTCACGCCGCCGATCTACACACCAAATTAAAATCACTGAAAATCAGTAAAATTTTGCTGATGTTAGACTTGATGAAAGATTAGAAAACTTTTCAGCAAGTGGCGCCGGGTGTGTAGTGGTAAGCGTGATTAACTCTCACCCCAGCAGGCTTGGGTTCAATCCCAGTCGGCGCCACCGGGATGTTCTGAGTAAAGCCATTGGTCCCCGGTTCATGAGTTGATGGGTCGATATGTAGGGTCCAGGTGTGGAAGCTGCCTCCCTGGCGTCAGTAGCATTGGTGCTCAGCACGGAAAACAAGATCGACGGAAAACAAATCAAGAAAAAAAAAAACTTTCCAGCAAAATAATGCTGCTGAACTTCCCAGCAATTCCATCTTCTGTCAAAATGAAAGCAATTTATAGAAAATCAGCAAAGATTTCAGCAATAATAAAAAAATCTGACATTTGGTATCATTTTGCTGAAAAAACTCAGTACATCGAATATGTTTTCATTTGGAGCTGACAGCTTCTGTAAAAGATGGCTCATACAAATCCATTAAAAATAAAGAAAAAAATAATTATAATTTATTAAAATATAAAATAATTTTAAATATTTCTCGATTACTTTTTCGAAGGACTTATCTGCTTTTCTAAAAAATTCATTTTATCGTTGATTTGGAATAACTGGTAGCTCGCCCGCGCATACTAGCACCACTTTAATGTAGGGGAAAATTTCCCCTGTCTGATGGTAGTGTTGGCATGCGTGAGCAATCTACCAGTTATGCCAAATAGACCATCAAATGCATTTTTACAGAAGCAGATACGTCCCTTTGAAAAAAATAATCGAGATTTGCAGTTTTTTTTTTTTTTTTTTTTTGAGGTGTTGCAACTGTTACGCCTGGAGTTGGTAGGGTCGAATCGTTTGGCTACCAAGCATCAAAAGATCTCAAATTTTATTTGCGTTAATTTCGGAAATGAATACACCATATCAAAACTACGGTCCCATTACTTATGAATGTGAATCCTGATCCAACGAACTTAACCTCCTAACAAAATCTCAGAGGTAAACACGGTCTCCAAAACAACATAGGTCATTCCTTCCGTTATTGCCGTTATTGATCTTTAAATATGGACTCATTGAAACTTGTACACTGAGAATGGATGGTTACTTCCAGTCCCATTCAGTTGATTCAATGTTCAATTTCATTGAATCTAATCAATCACAGAGTAGCAACCATTGATATGTTCAGTCAGTCTAAGGTAAGCGAAGCTAAACCATAGAGGTAACTCTAAGACAAGTAGGTCCCGAAGAAACGTGCTCAACTTGTTGGCTCACCTCTGGTACTATCTTCGGTCCCAAGCTTGTCGAATCACCCCTCGAAACATAGGAAAAACCAATAACCCCTCATTTTATCTGTCAAACTTTCATAGCGAATCAAAACAAACATTGCGTAGTACTAGAATTTTGACTAGAATAGGGTACGTTAATCGTTTGCTTGGGACCAATAGGCTACTAAAGTGGTGAGCCAATTTAAAATCGTTAGTTTCATATTGATTGTTGGCTAAACTTTAGTCCAATCTGGGTAAACTAAACCTACAATTGGGTTATCTGTTCTTAGCGTGCTCACCATCTTGATTATGAACATTAGCGGAGACGATGACTATGTAAAGCGTTGTTTACATAAAGATTCTTTGATTCAGTCCGCATCGTGCTCTCTTGCCGTGTGGATCTATTTGCTTTTTGCTTAAGGAAGTGTTACTACTACCTAAAGCTACAACAAATTTAAACAGCACTTTTCAGTGCTCAACCTGTAAAAATTATCTACCTTGTTCAACTCCTCTTATTCCTCTTCGATCCTTGTTTGGACCCTACCCGAGGTAATCCTTCTTGGATATCGATTTGGAAAATTCCTCTTCGATCCTTCAGATTCTTATAGTAATCTGCTTGGAAGTCGATTTGGATAAAAATTTACTGCCGCCATGGCGCCTAAACGCAAAAGAAAGGGGCAAACTCTTGACCCCCCTTCTGGTGAAATTAATTTGAGTAATCAATTTGATTTGCTCACGGATGATGAGAATGATCCATCATCCAAGAAAAATTCTAGTAAACTTTCCCGGCTTAATGCCAAGAAAGAAAAGATTCCCCCTATTGTGATAACCACTACCGATTTCCATGCTCTTCGCATGGAACTTTTGAATTTCGTGAAAGTTAAGTTTTCACTACAAATTGGACGTCGGGGTGAATGCCGTGTATTGGCTGAAACCTTGGACGGATTTAAATGTCTTCTCAAGTATCTTACTGAGAAGAAGCACAAATTTTTTACTTACGACACCAAAACTGAACGTGTGTTCAAGGTTGTCATGAAAGGACTGCCCAGTGGTGAATCCCTGGATCAGATCAAAGATGAACTGGCAAAATTACTTGGAGTTGTGCCACTCCAAGTAATCAAAATGAAAATGAAATCCCGTCCTGGCGATTCGCGCAACGGGATTTCTAATGATTTTTATTTAGTTCACTTCAAGTCTAGTGAATTAAACAACCTTAATGTCCGAGTGAAGTGGGAACACTTCAGGAAGACTGGAGGAAATTTTCAAAACCTCACTCAGTGCCGTAAGTGCCAGGGATGGGGTCACGGAACTAAAAATTGCTACATGCCAGCTAAATGCATGAATTGTGGTGATTCCTCTCACGCAAAGGACGACTGTCCTGTGAAGGAAGATCCTAAGAAATTTAAATGTTCAAATTGTGGTGAAAACCACAAATCCAATTTTTGGGAATGTAAGACTCGCAAAGCGATCCTACAATCTCGTTCTAACCGACAGGTAGGAAACGCTCCACGTTTCCGACCAGGTACAAATTCCTCTGCTGTTTGTTAACAACGGTCAGCGAGGAACAAATTCCACATTCGTACCCGTAGGTACAAATATCACCCCTGCTTCAAATGTTTCATCTGTACCTACTCCCCTCGCTGCTAACAATGTTCAGCGAGTTAATGGAGCTACCTATGCTGCTATTGCAGCGGGTAGAAATCAAAATACTAACCAACGTTCTAACGGAAATTTTGACAATTTTGACTTAGGAAGCATTACTGCCCCTAAAATGGAATTTTTACAGAATTCATTAATTGACATGATTTCTGATATGCTTAAATCTAACTCCATGTTTGATGCTATTCAAACTAGAGTAAAATTTGCTAATAATATTGTCATGACTTTAAAATTCAGTAATGGTTTTTAAAGCATTAAACATTTTAAATTGGAAAGGGATGAATGACCGCCTCTACGGTTAAAATCCCAAAAAAAAAAAAAAAAAAAAAAAAAAAAATTTTAAATTGGAATGCTCGATCTCTTAAAGATAATGAAGACGAGCTATTTAACTTTTTGAGAGTTCATAACGTGCATATTGCAGTTATAACTGAAACGTTTCTTAAACCTGACCATAAGGTTAAGAAGGACGCAAATTACTTGATTTATAGAAATGATCGTCTTGATGGACCCTGTGGTGGCGTTGCCATCATTATTCATAGACGAATCAAGCATAAAATTCTTTCTTCATTTGAAACCAAAGTTTTTGAAACTTTGGGAGTTTCTGTTGAAACAAAATTTGGACAACTGACGTTTATAGCTGCCTATTTGCCATTCCAATGCGTAGGCCAGCAAAAGAATTTTCTCAAGGGTGACCTCCAGAAACTTACCCGTCATAGGTCTAAATTCTTCATTATTGGTGATTTTAATGCAAAACACCGCTCATGGAATAATGCTCAAAGCAATTCCAATGGTAATATTCTGTTTGATGATTGTTCTGCAGGTTATTACACTATTCAATATCCAAACAGCCCAACATGCTTTTCTTCTGCAAGAAATCCCTCAACTATTGATTTGGTCTTAACTGATTCATGTCATCTTTGTAGCCAATTGGTTACCCATGCTGACTTCGGTTCTGATCACCTTCCAGTAACTTTTGAAATATCCCAAGAAATAATTTCTAATCCCAACAGCTTTACTTTCAATTACCATAGGGCTGATTGGGAGCAATATCGAACATTTATGGAATATAACTTCGATCCAAACATTCCTTTGCAAACCAAAGATGAAATTAATTATGCTCTTGAATCTCTGACTACTTCTATAGTTGAAGCAAGAGCTGCCTCAATACCAAAATGCGAGGTTAAATTCGATTCAATTATAATAGACGATGATCTTCAGCTCTTGATCCGTCTTAAAAATGTCCGTAGGAGACAATTTCAAAGAACACGCGATCCTGCCATGAAAGTTATCTGGCGGGATTTGCAAAAACAAATTAAAAAGCGATTCTCTGCCCTGAGGAACAAAACTTTTGAAAATAATGTTTCTAAATTAGACCCGAGTTCCAAACCCTTTTGGAAACTAACAAAAATTTTGAAAAAACCTCAAAAGCCAATTCCAGCGCTTGAAGAAGGTGGTAAAATTTTGATCACAAATTTGGAAAAAGCTCAGAAACTTGCTAAGCAATTCGAGAGTTCCCATAATTTCAGTTTGGGTCTTACTAGTCCTATTGAGAATCAGGTTGCTCGGGATTTTCTGAATATTTTCTCTCGGGAAAATATTTTTGATGATTCCTGGGGGACTGATTTGGAGGAAGTAAGGTCTATAACTAAAAAATTTCAAAATATGAAAGCTCCAGGTGATGATGGAATTTTCTATATCCTCATCAAAAAACTCCCAGAGAGTACCTTGTCTTTCCTGGTAAAATTATTTAACAGATGTTTCCATTTGGCATACTTTCCTGATAAATGGAAAAATGCAAAAGTTGTTCCAATTTTGAAGCCGGATAAAAATCCAGCTGAAGCTTCTAGCTACCGTCCAATAAGTTTGCTTTCTTCAATAAGTAAACTTTTTGAAAAAATAATTTTGAATAGAATGATGCTTCACATTAATACGAACTCAATTTTTGCAGATGAGCAGTTTGGATTTCGCCATGGGCATTCAACTACTCATCAACTCTTGAGAGTTACCAATTTAATTCGTTCAAACAAATCTGAAGGCCACTCAACTGGAGTTGCTCTTCTAGACATAGAAAAAGCATTCGACAGTGTTTGGCATGAAGGTTTGATTGCTAAATTGAAAAAGTTTAATTTTCCACTTTACATTATGAAATTAGTTCAAAATTATTTAACTGACAGAACTCTGCAGGTAAATTATCAAAATTCCAAATCTAATCGACTACCTGTTAGAGCAGGAGTTCCTCAGGGTAGCATTCTTGGGCCTATATTGTATAACATTTTCACTTCGGACCTCCCTGATTTGCCTCAGGGTTGCCACAAATCTTTGTTCGCTGATGACACAGGCATTTCCGCTAAAGGAAGAAGTCTTCGTGTTATTTGCAGCAGACTTCAGAAAAGTTTAGATATTTACTCTTCTTATTTACAAAAATGGAAGATTTCTCCCAACGCTTCCAAAACTCAACTTATAATATTTCCACATAAGCCCAGGGCTTCCTTTTTGAAACCTAGTAGTAGTCACATAGTCACTATGAACGGAGTTCCAATTTCCTGGTCAAACCAAGTGAAATATCTTGGATTAATACTTGACCATAAATTAACTTTTAAAGATCACATTGAGGGCATTCAAGCCAAATGTAACAAATATATAAAATGTTTGTGTCCTCTTATTAACAGGAAATCCAAACTTTGCCTGACGAATAAACTTCTAATATTTAAACAAGTTTTTAGACCGGCCATTCTTTACGCTGTGCCAATATGGTCTATTTGTTGCACTACCAGGAAAAAAGCACTTCAAAGGATTCAGAACAAAATTCTGAAGATGATTTTGAAGTTGCCTCCCTGGTACAGTACTACCGAAGTACATAGAATTTCGAATGTTGAGACTTTAGCACAAATGTCCAACAAAATAATTAATAATTTCCGGCAAAAATCGTTACAATCCTCAATTGCTACGATTAATTCCCTTTATACTTAGATAAGATTTAGTTTTAGTTATTTAGTTTTAAGCTATCAATTGTTATACTGACATGCAGGTTTAAAAAACCTGTTTAAAATACTGAATTGCCAAGACAGGAACAATGTAAAAACACTTAGATATATATCATAACAATTAAGGCTGGTAAGTTACTGTAGTAACTGGAGCACCTAGGTTAAAAATGAAATGTAATGTATTTTGAATTTGGAACAAATAAAACAACAAATGAACAAAAAAAAAAAAAAAAGATTCTTTGATGCACAACAATTGCGTATTTTTTGGCTGTGCGTAAAAATTTTCAAAACATTTGACTGTTTATTATTCATATATTTAAGATATATCGGTATAGTTATAGGCTTAATTAAGTGAATCTGTCGGAAGTTTGAGCAATTTTAGAAAAACACTTCTAACTGCTATATTTTCAAGAACAATGAACTTGAAATACGTTCATTACGAAAATTTACCACAGATTGTCATTTACTATTGATACGGCTAAAAAAAGCGGTGTTAACAAATGTCTTACATTTCGGTCAGTTAAAAAAAGTTTTAAGGTGATCAGAAAATATATGAATTGTTGTTGGCACAATCGTTGAGACCGCCTTACAAAGAGTTAATTTCTACTTACCCCGTTTCGATTGTTGTGAGCCTTAAATAAACTTTCATTACTTAACGTTAAAAAACAGTTCATTCACGCAGGGATGCAGAAAAAGAGAAAAGTAAAATTCCAACTTCACTCCGTTTTCAATACCATGCGCTTTTCTCCGCTTTGCTTCGACTTTCCTCTTTAGAACTGAGAACAGCTGTTCGGATGGCCTCTTCAATGTACAAAAAACTGAGGAAACCACATTTCGTTTCTCTTTGAGAAACTTGTTTGGCTTGATTGAATCCGTTGATGCGATGAGTCAAGGAATGCATGCTTCTTATTTGGATTTTATGCTTCTTTTATGTTCCATCAAGCGTCGCTAGACTAACTGGTTAGGTACGCGCCTTTTGGATCACAGAATCCTTGATTCGAATCCCGGTTATAACTTTCTTTTATGCTACATTTCTACTTCATTCGCCTCCAGGAGCAAATGCAAAACCTTCTGATTTAATTGTGATGTGCTATTGAGGAAAGTAGCTTTTAACGGGTAATAACTAAAAACATAGAATTTTCATTTGGGCTCATGCGAAAACATATGTTTGAGAAAAGAAAAAGAGAATTATTTCAAACGAAGCTACGACACGTTGACATGAGCGTTGTACAGCATTTAAATCAATTTTACGAATACAATTTTTGATTCGGTTTATCAGCTGATTACAATTCTTGGCACTTCAATTGTTTTTGTACATCAACTCATATTTCAAAAAATAAATCTTCAATTGGGCGACACTGAGGCAAGTTTGTTGGATTGCGGTTTTTTGGTACATAGGGGAACTGCAACCCCCTGCAATGCGATCCAGTTCTTGAAACTGCCGAAAACATCAGCAGCACATATTTAAGCTCCAATCATGTGAGATTAAATGCGGTAAGGTGGCAACAAATTTAATGCCTTCAAACCCAACTTTCCCGCAATGGATAGTTAAAAAATGATTTAGTTGTTTTCGAATTGATGAGCACAACTTGCGTGAATCATGCTGTCCTATACCGTTATCTAGAAAACTCTATATATTTTCCGCAACGCGGCTTGACATGTACCAAGCTTAATTATAGAGCAAAAGAAGGAGCTGTCAAATTAGCACCAGAGCACCAGAGAAATTTGGCTTCACTTGATTTTTTCGCAGATGACAGGCGTTGCAGTCTTGTGATGGAACAGAGAAAAGCGAAATGGAACGTTTCGAAACGGAACGCAGAATCAAAACAAACATTTAATAAGGCTACCAGAAACTTGCTTTTCTGATGGTGATAGAGTTACTAAACGTTTAAATTAAAAATTAACCCCGTTAATATTTACAGTAGACTGATGCTAAATTTGAAATTTTCACTCCACAGTGTATAAACGGTTTCAAATTGGGCCCTGATTAGCCTCTGAAAGTTTAAACTCATTTGATTAGAAACTGACTTGGCACAAACCATTTGAAGTTTATATGGAAATTACTATGGGAAAACAAAACATATTGTTTTTTGTCTTCTAGCCTTTTTACATATTGTACTGTTAACAAATTCTATTACTATTCTTATGAGAATTTTTATCAGCTACAACTTGGCAGAAAACCGTTTTTCATCCAAACGTCAAATAAAATAGTTATTAATTGTTTAAGAGATTGATAATCTTATGGCAAGATTAAGCAACTGTATTGTGGGCAACACTGTATTTTGCATTGTGATAGTAGCCATGATTTTTGTCCTCTATTCTACGTGCCATAAACACCAATGTTGCCTGCTGAACAAGTGATTGAGCATAATCATTGATAATTTTTGTTCCTTACATTTGATTGAAAAGTGGTCTTTAACAAAGTTTTAGCTGAGAAAATTTTCAACAAGCGCAGTTATCATTTTCTAAAATAGAGTGAACTGGTGAATTTTGAGATAGATAAGAACCGAAATTATGGTTTCTCCATAGTAATAGTTTGTGCCAAGGCAGTTTCTCACTAAATGAGTTCAAATTTTGGGAGGCTAATCAGGGCCCAATTTGGAACCGTTTGAGCACTGTGGAGCGAAAATTTCAAATTTTGCATCAGTCTAATGTACACAGTGTCGTTCAGATTAACAGGGATCCACGGTATCGCGTGAATCGCAACGAAAATAAGACACACAAATGCTTGTGTGTTTCCTATTTTAAAATATCTTTCAAACTATTGATAACCTAAATGAGCATGAGAGCATGAGCATGATTGACCGCCCACGGTTGCTACTCTGTTATTGCCAGATCAGCTGTAATTACACAAAGAACCAATAGACGATGCTTAGGACTAGCAATCATCCTCAATGTGTAAAAACTGGTGATCTCAAACTAGGCAATACCAGCGCCGGCCGCGCCCGAACGCAGGACAAGAAAGGAATGGGTAGAAATGTGTTGACGTGACACTCGCTTTGATGGAAGCCGAGAAATCCTCTGCACTTCCACGATGAATCACTGGGATGTTGGATAAGAGGGTAGGGTTTGCAGCAGGGTTCGTTTTGGTAAACGATAAGCTGAAATCATGTACTAATGATAGGGAGGGGTTACTGTATAAATAAATAAAAAGAAATGCTCGCACCCAAATAAACATTTGGAGCTGCACCAACAGCAACCGGCCTCCTCTTAGACTTTCTTCGACCCATCGCAGGTATCACTTTCAAACACAGACGTCAAAATTCCGGATCCATCTCGTCGATATATAATTAATAAAATATAACAAAATACAAATACAAACAACCTCGATCTTCTCACTCAATTTCTTTAAACTCATGCTATATATGAATATTTCAATTGCATGATTGAACTCAACTTTGCCTATTCAATGAATCCACAATTAAATCCACAATTTAAGTAAAGAATCAATTTGCTAAATAATCGAGGTTATTTGAGCAGAAACAAGAAAGATTAATAAATACAAGTATTCATGAATAATTTTTGAAATAGCAAAACTCTGCAAAGGTAAAACAATTCAAGAACATTGATCTACTGTATGATGATATCCAATTGATTCTCTGAGTAGTCCAAATTCTGAAAACCATAGATCATATTATATTATTATAAAATACCAATAGTATGCTATTCGATACACCTTCTTGTCCTTCAGGATCTACAGGACAACTATTTTCTTTAAATGAAAATTTTAGTTATAATGATATAATGATAATATAATTTACAAGTCATGCAATATATAAAATATAAGTTATGTAAAATAAACAAGTATTACAAAATACAAATAAGCTCGATTTTAGTTAACCTCAATACATTTAACCGATTTCAACTTTTGATATTTTATTGTAATTGAAACAAACACTTTATTATGCACCATGGAATGGCTTAACTCACCATGGAATGCTTTTAAAAATATTGGTAAACTTTAATAATGAATCAATAGTCACAAAAATCGAGGTTATTTGGACAGTTAACAGTTTTCATGCAATTGTAATCATTCATTAATTTTCTGTATTTTCCTGAACGAAGGCTGAAAAAAGTGAATCATTATAATATTAATCTAAAAATTTCCCATCATCAAAGATCTGGAAATAAACTTAAAGATTTAAATCAACAAATCCAGCCTAAACAGAGGACTCGCTAACACAAAAAGCTCCCTCATAACTCATGTTCCGAATCTGATTAAATACGTATTTACAAGTATATAAATGAATGTATCAACAAGTAATGTATTTTTTCTCCTGGAAAGGAAAAATAAAATGGTTAATTGCACTGTCATATAAACGTTAAACATACATTAGAGAAAATCAAATGCTGTTAAGTTGCTTCTTCCAGATTCAAACTATCGATAACCTAAATAGTTACAAACTGTTCGAGAACGCCACGCCACCGCACTGCAGCTGAAAAGTATTAGCACCGTCACGCCGATGACGCCACCACCGACCATTTTAAAATCGGAGCACACCTCTAGTTTCTTTCTCCTGGCTTTGACGCTCTCACACGAGCTTTTACCTGCTCTCATCTAAGACTTCGCGAAACACTTACACAGCTATTAATTGCGAAATTTTTATGCCAACCAAAGCATAAATTTACATAGTGTGTGGCAATGACAATAGTACTCTATGCCCAGGGACTGATTAATCCTCTCCAAAACTATCCAAAACTAAATAATTTAACATTTTGAGCCAGTCAGCCTACTCTTCATAGGTTTTCATTATGAGACACTCTGTTAGATTTGACGAGTTTCATTTTACAAAAAAAAAATAGATTTTTCTGCATGATTTTCAATTTGGAACGGTTGTTTTCCTTTACTAGAAAGTGACATTTTGCATTGAACTTAGTGTCAATAAATCTATTTTTTTTTTAAATATAGTAAAATGTATTTCCATATTTTAGTTTTATGTCAGCAATTTGCCTCCAAATTGCGGTATTCAGAATCGCGTTTATTCTCTTTGTTTCAATGCTACATAAAAACAAAACAAACCTGTAAAAATAATTGTAAACATCCATGTAACAATGTCTACATTTAGCTTCAATGTACACGTAAATTCTTCAAATCAATATTCTTAAGAACGTTACTTTTGGAGTTATGGATGCCTACAATGGCCTTCATTTGCAATTAATCATAGCTGATTTGCAGAAATTTCTTTCACCTCAACTCAACAATTGCTGATCAACAAGATCATATAGGGTGTCCCATAATGTCTAAGCATGACTTTGGAACACCCCTGCTTGTTTCAGATGACGTTTAAACAACAGAGTCTTGAAATCACGCTGAATCATTGTTTATTGTTTTCGACCAACAGTTTCATGCTAGGAGAAAGAGGAGACAATAGGGGGACTATTGTGAACCACTTTTCTGTCAAACGTGAACCAGTTGTCTCCTCTTCTTCTTAGGTTTCATGTATCGCAAGTGTTGGTTCTTTACATTTCCGTGCCAATGCAAAGCATTTCTCCGGAAAAGCGCAAACAGATCGTGCACAAATGGTGTTCTATCCCCAACATTTCTGAGTCAATTAGCGAAATTGGAAGGTGTAAACATCGGAGCCGTTCGAAACGCGATTTGGAAGTATGGTGTTGAAGCAAGTTTTCGGGATAAGAAAAATCTGGACGTAAACCGAACCCTCTTGACAGAAATCTGGACCGGAAAATCGTGCAAGCTTTCACTCGCAAGAAAAGTGCTTCAGTTCGAGACGTGGCTAAAAGTGGGATCCCCGAAGAGTAACGTCGGGCGAGCCAAGGCAAGGATGGGTCTAAAGACGTATAAGAAGCAGAAGAAGCCGAATGGGAGTGAAAAACAAGCCGCATCCGTCAAACCAAGGGCTCGGCAGTCATAGGGTAGGATGGTACAAAACGCACCGTTTAAGCAAAATCGTCAAATGCTGGTGTATGGAAGCTAAAATCAAAAAGAAAGTAATGGTGTATGGTTCATAACCATGTTTTCTATGAAGATCAAGTGATTTCGAACTACAAAACGATAAAACAGCAAAAGGGTTTATCTTCCATTTAATTCCACTTAATTAATTTTGGTATCCATGACAGATACGTATTTCGACTACAATGTGCAGTCTTCATCAGTGTCATTCCCACTAAAGAACTTATCAAAATCTAACCCCTTAAGTACTCATCCCCTAGGTAAAAAAGTCAAGATCATAGGTATAAAAATGAAACTACAATGTGTTGAATCGGAACCTACCTAACTAATAAAAACCAAAGATTTAAGTAAGCTAAAGGAGAAAAATCTATACAACTCTCTAATAAGGAAAATCCCCAAAGGCTTGGTAGCCATCATAATGAAGTAATGAAATTGGGTTGTTAGCGGAATGCTAAATAAAACAGCAAAAGGGTTTATCTTCCATTTAATTCCACTTAATTAATTTTGGTATCCATGACAAATACGTATTTCGACTACAATGTGCAGTCTTCATCAGTGTCATTCCCACTAAAGAACTTATCAAAATCTAGTCGAAATACGTATCTGTCATGGATACCAAAATTAATTAAGTGGAATTAAATGGAAGATAAACCCTTTTGCTGTTTTATTTAGCATTCCGCTAACAACCCAATTTCATTACTTCATTCAATACAAAACGATGATTTTTCATGATTTTCAAGGTATTTTATAAATTAATTATATTGTCGAGCAGCTTTGGGACGACCTTCTACCAACGATTTTACGGAAATGAAACAATCAATTCGAGATTTTTCAAGCATTTTACAAATAAGACCCTATTTTTTCGAGGTTGTAGAAGAAAAGATATTAAAATATTGTTCCACGTTAAAGTTCGAGTGGTAGGAAACGTCATTTCAAACTGCTCGAATGATGTGATCCATTGGTTCCAAAATGATAGCGCGGCAAAACGCCTGATTCATGGTACAATATGCACCATAACATTGGGGCAAGACGCACGACAACAATGACCAAAACGCACCACAACATTGGGGTAAAATGCACCGCATGATAGACAAACCATAACCCCTGCAAGTAGATAATGCAAAGGGATGAGCTATTTCAAATGATTATTCCTTTATGTTACATCAGAAATAAGGTCTAAATAGAGTGTTAAACTGTGATTCATAAAGTAAAACATCTAAAAAATATACGAAAAGTGAATTCGTTAAAATGTTTGCGTTTTGGCCGGATTTGGCGTCGGTTCATTACTCCAAGGACACGGTAGCCTGGTATAAAGCCAACAAGGTCCAATTCGTACCCAAGGAGATGAATCCGCCAAACTGTCCCCAGGCCAGGCCGATCGAAACTTTTTGGGCCCTGACCAAAGCATATTTGCGGAAACATGTAAAGGCAGCGGATTCCGTTACAAAGTTTGTGAAAGACTGGGAAAAAGTATCCAACATTGTTGGAAAAGCACCTGTGCTGAAGCTAATGAGTAGTGTGAGATCAAAAATCCGCTCCTTGGCTTACGACTGATCGGATCTCGGATTGTCTACGTTGAACTGTAAGAGAATACTATAGATAACAGGAATACGAAATAAAAATCCAATTTACAGTAAACAGAGTTATGTTATATTTTTTAAATCGTGCCAAGACATTCTGGGACATCCTATATGTATTGGAAGACCAACGTTCAAAATTAAATCAGAAGTTCAGAACTAAACTTTATGATTAAACGTGAAATGAAAAAAAATTGCTTAATTTAATGAAATTTTTCCTTATTTGGTAGATAATTTTTTTTTTAATTATGAGATCATTTTACTATCATTCGATCATAGTTAAGTTATATGATACAAGGAAAGGTTGCTAAGTAAATGATTGACACTTAAAACCTGTCCATTTTGCTGAGTAGCAATCAGCAACAGGGAAACATTGTCTCGCTTTTGAGATCTATAAACTCGGGCCAGACCGTGAACTAAATAGGGAATCATCCTGGGTGTGTACTGAAATTTCTTAAATTTTGGCTGCTGGTTGATCGAACATGCAATATTTTTATGTATAGTTTTATACTTGATTGATTGGGCTGTAGGAAGTTTGAACAACTTTAGTGGAACTTGTCGGTTTTAGCACCGTTTTTATACTGCTGTTTTATGTTTTATTAATGAACTTACATAAATTGCTTATTTGTAGTCCAAAATAAGCTTTAATTAAAAAAATGTTCAATTGTCAAATTGAAAACCTGAATTCATCTCCCTTTGGGGATATCTAATGCTTCTTACAAATATAAAATCTGACAAAAATTTAGTTGGCTTCAGGAAAAGTAAAGAGACATTTTTTGAATAATATATGGTGAATCAGGAAATAGCTGGTGGTTCTTAGCGGTACTTACCTGAGGTTCTTAGTTCTTACCTGAGAATCGGGAAATGGGATTGAATTGTGAGCAGGAATATGTTTTGATAGTCGGCTTGTTCCGATCGATTCATGGCGAATTAAACATGTTTCACCGATAACTTAAGCAATTTTGATTTCTCCTATGAAGATAAGCATGTATTCTTTTCAGATGGTTCTGAAATTTTTTTCTGGAATATTTTTCCGACATCCTTCACATGTTTTATCGAGCTTATTCGGAAAAAAAGATACTTATGATTGCTCTCCGAAGTTTCTTCCAACTTATCTGAGAAAATTCTTCCATCTCATATCGAATGTAGCAGAATATTCATCAAATTTTCCTCTAAAGTATCTTTCAGACGTCCTACTGGTTGAAGTGGAAATGGTATCCTATTTCAAACGAAAATTCCTTCTGACCTTTTCCGGATGACTTTTCTGACTACTTTTCTGATTCCCCTAGAAGTAACATAACATATACTAGTAGTAGTGATAAGGGAACAGATACTAAAAGTAAAGTTAAGGGATTCATTGTAGGTTTTAAAGAGCTCCACCGAATAATTTCATTCAAATTCCTTGAAGCATCTTCTAACTTCCCTCGGAAATTTTTGTCAGCTTTAGCACAGAAGTTGCTACTGATTTGCCATGGAAGATTCTTCTGGCTTCTCCGGAAAAGTTCATCCCCTTTTTTCCGAGTATTTCCGAAATTTTACGAGTTGTTTATTTTAGAGCTTGTGAAAAAAGTGAATTTCGTTGTAATCGCTTCCTGATATTTGATGTGGCCTTAAAGTTATTATTCATTTTATTTTATTGTTATCTAGCTTAATGTTTAAGGTGAAATGTTTCATTACGAGAAAAAGCCCTTTTGAATTGGTTAAAGCTGTACTCAGAAGGGTATAATATTCTCTTATATTTTCATTTTACATCGCAGATTTCAGTTTTGGGAAAATATAAAAAAATCAAATCTCACCAACGCCTAAGATCACGTTTGATTTTCGTATACAAAAATCAACAAGCAAACAACCCAAGTAACCAGCAAGCCCACTAATTCGCCTTTTCGCAATATAAGGCTGATACACGGCTAACATAGGGCATGCTAAGCTTTATATTAGTCGCATATTAGCCTTATATTGCAAAAAGGCGAATTAGCGGGCTTGTTGGTTACTTGGGAACTGCGGTTGATTTTGCAAGATGTGATATCGCAGCTCAGAATATCAAGCTAACAAAACTCACCAGATGCAAATCTCAACAAACTGTGGTGATATTGAGTTTCATGATTTTTGCTTTACACCCGAACGCAACCGCAACTTCCATAACGGCTTCGTGTCTGCCATCGGTGAAGAGTAATAAGAGATATACTATACTATACTTTCTCTTTCTAAGAAAATAATGTGCAGCGGCATCATTTTTGTGTCGAGTCAACTCTCAGCTTGATTTTTGAACGTTATGAATAGTCTCGCTATATCAAAGGAGCTTCTAAAATCAATATCACGCGTGATATTAAGAGCGTATGAGAGCGGGAAAATGTCAATTGATTGATGATTTTGTCAACACTGCCAGATTAACAAACAAACTACATTTCCAATGGAAAAAAATTAAAACTTAAAAATATTTCAATGGTGGTGAAAACCACTCGAAAAGACATGCTGCGGGTGGTGAACCTGACGCAAGCTTAATTGGAAATTAGCTCCGGTAGTTGAAAAGCAACAAATGAAAACAGATAGCACAATTCTTATTTTTAATACACACTACGAAAAAGACATGTAAATTTCAGTGCCCTGAGACCGACACATGCAAGCGGCCCTTTTGACATAAGAATCAGTTGAAAAGGACGAGAAAATCACTTCAGTCAAACGCACTTTTCGTCGAGTTGCATATGTTTCAGTTTCAGGATACTTAATTTTACATGCTATGTTTGTTTACGTTCCATGATTTACGTCAAAGCTGAATTACGTCTCGTGTAAAAATAATAATTTCTAAGTGTGTAGGTATTGAACAGGGACTCAACTGTTCGTCATTCATGTATGCAATCTGTTCAATAATCTACGTTGAAATGATGTTGCTAACGAAATTTTGGGCTCTCCAAATAGGTTCTAACGATAATTTATGTGCACGTTACAAATTGGCCACTTCCCCGGGCTCATCCGGATCATAGTCGATCGCAAATGTGGGTAATATGACTACAAATGATTTTGTTTTTAATTCTCATGTGTTCTGGTCAAAATCAGAAACTGGCCACTTCCCCGAGGGGAACCGTAGGGCTATTCACAGGAAGAATTTGCCACCAAAAATTTTATGAGGGGTGAAAAAATTGATCTAATTTTCCTTGGATATCTACAATTCTCTCTTATCTGTACTTCCTCTAAATTTATGTAATAATCAGTAAACTTGCACAAAATGTCCCAAATAGTAATTTTTTTAATATAAAATATTTGTCTATTTTACCTGCTGCTAAAAAAAATAAGGATTATTCAATGTATGTTGTAATGATAATCTCTTAACACTTAAAATTACCTTGGATAACTTTTATTAATTTAAAAGTTTTACGATAATTAATGAACATTTTATGTGACTTTAGGATACATTTAAAGTTTTAAAACTGTTTAGTGTAAACCTACAAACACTTCAAAAGACCTGAGATGACATGTAAAGAGATGATTATCATTCAGGCATGCACAGATTACTTTAATCTAGTGACCAAATACGTTTTACGGTATTTTGCACGTTTAATTTGCAAACAGCGTCCAGTTCATTATCTGTCTCACTTAAATCCCCTCAATGGCACCTACGTCTCCCTATTGGTTGGCTGGCCACCCCTTATGAAGAGCTCTGCGCACGCCTATGATTTTTAATACGAAATATCAGGTGTCTAAGAATTGGAGTTATATGGAAGTTCTCAAATAATATTATGAGAATAGGTGGGAAGCTTCAGTTGCGAAGTAGCAGTCAAAGATGATGAAGCAGAAGAAGAAGCAGAATAATATGAATCTTGAATATGGAGGATCAACATATAGAGCGTACAGCTGCGACTTTCCACAGGTTCTTTCTCAATTCCAAGGTCTTTTCATCCAAAATCGCTAGATCGTACGAAATAAATCGCCAATCCTGTAACATGGCAGATACGACCTCTGCAAATGAATGTCCAATAACGAAAAGAACTTATTCAGCAACGTTCCGCTTTAAAAACCGAGCTATCGATTTTCCCTCGAACTAGAATTCTATCCCGCCAAAAACTGTTTCAAGTTTAACAAAGCATTCATCGCTGTACCCGACAAACACAAAAAAGCCCCAACTGAACCAACAATTAAACCGGAACACAATACCGAACAGAGAGAAAATAAAAAGCAGAAATCATAACGCTCCGGTAGCCGCAGGGCCAAAATGAGTGCAATGACAGACAAAGGATAAAAATCGCCACACTCAACCAAATTCGTCCGGGGAAATCCTTTCCCGCTCATAGTTCGCCTCGCCACGGTTCGGCCGGTCAGCAGGATTATCTTCTAAACTTTCAACCGCGCTATTCCGCAAAAAGGACAAGCCAAGCACGCGAAACCGTAGTTGAACTAAATTTTTCCGCGCCAAACCCACCTTCTGCCCCCCTCATATCCCATCTCCCCGAAGAATTCAAAACCAAGCCATGAAAGGATTTGCTTTTTTCTGCCACCACCAACAGCACCACAGCCACCGTTGATCCTAATCTAGTTCTGGAACGTTGACCGCGACCGGGTCCCAGTCCCAACGAACAAAACATATCTCGTCACTCGTCCATCCGCTTAGGCTCAACTGTCACTGTCGTCGTCATCGTCGTCGTCAACCAGAATCAGTTTCACCAGGATCGATATAACCATTGGGACGGGGAAGGGGTTGCTGGATAAGGGGGGGGGGTGGGACAAAGGAAAGACCCAAGCCTCCCAAGTTCAACACACAGAAGGCCTCTGGCCAAGTGACGACTCGATTATAATTCGATTTGACGGAATTTCACCTCTCCGGCCTGGCTCCGGTGAAGGGCCTGTGCCGTGCTCCGTTCCGACGTCGTCATCGTCGTTCTCGACGAACGCTCGAGCTGCAACTGATTTTTCCGCCTGCCACCCCACGGAACGACGACGACGGATGGTTTGAGACTTTGAAGTGGGGAGGGAGGTTGTAAAAGCAATCACTTCTCCTTTGGAATTTGTGTCTTTTTTATTTGTGCTGGGTGGGAGAGGGATGGAAAGCGTGAGAAAGAGTGGGATGACTGGTGCTGGTGGTGAGTTTCGAACAGTTTCCGTTCGAGGTGAGTGTAGAACAGTTAGCAGCGGAAGCCAATGTGGAAGCGTTGTGATGAAGCTGGGCGTGGTTTAGCCTGGTACACATACATATGGAGGTGTAGATGTGGTAGTTGAGTTGTTTGTCAGAGGTCGAGTCGAAAGTGCTCTTTGGAAGGGGGAAGAGGGCTGGGGCAAATTTTTTGTGCTCACTGTGCGAGAGCACAACCTCGACCGAGGCTGTTTGACTGTTCTCCTCCCCCTTGATCCTGTTCCTCGCTCTTTTTCCACTGTGCTGTGCTGTGCTTGCTGATACCTACTCTGTGCGGTTCAGGAGAATGTGCTGCCGTGCTTTTCATCTCTCATTCGTGTAATTCGAAGTAACAGCTCACTGTCTGGCGCTACTATAGCGATGTATGCATGAGATGTGTGTAGTTGCGCTCTCTCTCGCTCGCTCCGGTTCACCTCCGGGCAGGATTGTTGTCTCTTTCCCGTGATCTCCCGGGGCCCCGCTGGGATTTGGCCGTAGTAGCATGCCAATACAGCACAGAGTCCACGGTGTGTACGCTCGTTGCATCGAATGTCAGCAGTAGTGTCAGTTTCCAAGTCGGAGTGAGACGGGGCTAGCGTGTGAGTATGAGGCTGCGCTGCTCAGGCGGGTATGAGTGAGAGTGGGGTAAACAGGTCGAGTCGAGTCGGGTCGGGTCGCGTACCTTTTGCACTGACTGTTCTAGGCAGTCAGGCACAAGAAGGCCTTTTGAATAGTAGCAGTGCGCGGTACTGTCTGTGTGCGCCACGTTTTTTGTGTGGACCGTGATTTTTCTGTGCACTGTGAGAGATTCGTGCGACGGCAGGCAGGAGAGTGAACGTAGAGTGTAACTTTCTACCGGGTGACGCATCTGCAATCTTCCGCTGGCCTGCGGCGACGGCTTATCAGCAGCGACCTATTGCGAAACCTACTCTCACTGTATGCTTTTTTCGTTCGGTTCTATTTTCGTTGACTGGTCCGTTATCGGAACTGTGTAACCGGTCGTGACACGGATAGTGAGACATTCCGATCAATACGCGTGGATAAGCAGTGATCATCGGGCGCCTAATGCAGATCGCGAGTGATTGTGTGAAATATTTCATCCGAAACATTTCGTGATTGCTCGAGAGTGACCAACGGCGACGGCGATAGCCACGTGATTCGGCAGTGATTCTTGAGTGATATCATTGGAGCACAAATTGAAGACTCCACTACAAGGGAGAAGAAACGAGTAGAATAAAAATTGTTTATGATTGAAGTTGGAAAACAACGCCGTTTGTGGAAATAAATATGATTGTTGTGGGTTTGTGATAAGACGAAGTTGGTTCTGATTTTGTTTGTTTTCGACTTGGTTCGCGTCTTTGTTTTCCCTTACTTTTCTGTGCTAAGCGAGAGTGAATTTCGGAACAGTCGGTAAACAACGCGGGCGTCAATTTCTAGCGAAACTCGGCGATTTAAGCAGGAAAAATTTTCCTCGATAGCGTAGGCCCCGATTGTGGGGCCAAAACCGGTAGCAATATTATTACCCACAACTCGCTCAGCATGTACGGAGGAGGTGTCCTGTGTCCGTCGCCCTCGACGGCGACCGGATTCTACAATCCGCGCGGCCAGGGCTCCGAGATTGGTGCCCTCGAGCTAGGCTTCCCCCGGGGGATGGCCTTGGTACCTCCACCGCCGCACGGAGCCTGGCGGGATCCCACCAGCCTAGGATCACACCTGCCCGTGTCCAGTACCAGTGAGGACATTACTACGCTTGGTGGTGGCAACGGGCCACCCTCAATGCAGTCCAACACTTCAATCGATAAGAAAGATTTCATATCATCTGCGGCGTCGGCTGCCGGAACCGGATCGCAGCACAACTCCGGCAGCCTATCAGTTTCCCAGCACTCTTCCGTCGATAAGAAGGAGTTCCTCTCGCTCCAGCAGAGCACCACCCCCGGATCACAGAGCATGAACTCCCAGAACGGAAGCCAACAGGACATCAAAAATCAAAACATTGAATGTGTCGTCTGCGGTGACAAAAGCTCCGGCAAACACTACGGACAGTTCACATGCGAAGGTAAGAGATCCTCATAAAACTTTAACTTTCATATCCCCCCTGCGTACAAACCAAAGCTAATCCTCACCATAAATTCCGCCAAACGTGCAGCCGGCCAGACTTACATATGTTCTACACGTGAACCGACGTCGAAGACGACGACGATGGCTTATCCCCTTGGCTTAAACCGTGGGACTCCGCCGCCCGAGATTGCTATCATGCTCTGCGCCAAATTCCCATACCGCTCGCTCGTCGTCCCGGTTCACTGAAGAAACGTGGACTTAATAAAATTATGATTATTGTGGAACTGCTTTTTCCGCAACCTCCCCCCCTACGGCCTCACCACCAACCAACTGGGGAAGTCCTTCCTTAAAGTAGACCTATGGGACGTCGTCCCCGTTCCATTGTTGTTGGTTGGTAGGAACAGGAACGGAACATTTTTCGGACATTCGGTCCCCCCGATTTGAGACACAATTAATCAAAACAAATAAGCATAAAAAAGTAATTTTTCTTCGGTTGGGTCGGGGGCCCTTCGGTCGGTCGCGCTTGACTTTTGTACCATTCAACTGAACACTGCTGTTATTGTTGTTATGGTGTGGTTGGTGTCCTGGTGCATCTTATCTCCTGGGCTAACTGCTGGCTGGGGGACGACCACGGCGAGATAGGCGATTGTGCAAGAGTGAGCGCAAAAGAAAGCAAAGGGCGCGCGCTCCGTTTCCATCCCGGCAGCATTGCTCGAGCTCCGGATGAGGGGTCCGGTCATGTCCGTAAGTGAATGTGTGTTGTGGGTTATGCATGGACTTGGACTTGGTGATGCAGTTTGGGCTGGTTTTTTTTCGCTGCGGGTTTTTTTTATTGTTGCTTGCCTTTTGGGATGGCATTCTTCCCGATTTGTGCCCTCCGGGTAAGACACGGGATTCTGCCGCCCGGAGACGACGGTGACTTTCGGGGGAAGATAGAGAGAGAGAGGCGGCATGTGCGTAATTGTTATGATTTTATTTGGAAGAGGTACACTCGGATTGGGTTCGCTCTTTATTCCGGGAAGAAGTTGGTGTGTTTCGTTTTCGTTTTTTTCTTTTTGCATAAAGTAGTATATGCGGGATATTTATGGGAAAACATTTTTCATCGATTCGGAGGAAAAGGTTCGGGTTCTCTGATGGAACAGACTGTGGTGCCAGAGAAAATGGGAAAGTGTGAAATGATGAATTGGTATGCAAATCGTGGGTGATAGTGGCAAGACAATTGGAAATTTATTTCGAACAATGTTTGGCATCTCCCAGAGAGGTTATGCACGGAAGAGAAGTGAATGTGTTCATCTATCTTGATATTGTGAAAGCTAAAATAGTAAAAATGATACACCCAACCGGGAAATGTAAGATTCTATTACAGATTTGCATGAAAAGTATGCAGTTTCACGATATGAACATATTCTAAAATGTGCTCACTGGAAAGTTTTTAAACTGATTTTGTAATTTTTATGTTTGATATTTTTCGAACAAAGTTTCTACCTCCAAATGCATTGCGTCCAGCAAATCATCTCGTGAAGGTTTTATTCAAAAATGTTCATTCTGGATAAACTTGCTTGAACGCTGCAGTCCATTGCAAGAACTGCCATTACATTTGTTGAATGAAACATATGCAGAGGATGTAATAAATCCTGACATTTGATTTTAGATTTTTTTTTTTAAATCTACATAAACATGGGGGG
Source organism: Ochlerotatus camptorhynchus (assembly GCF_037179485.1). NCBI lineage: Eukaryota > Metazoa > Arthropoda > Insecta > Diptera > Culicidae > Ochlerotatus > Ochlerotatus camptorhynchus. Next base: position 389,682 of record NW_027040739.1, read on the forward strand.
CTCCCTCAGCTCAATCGCTAATGGAAATATATTTGCAATGTACTTGCCACATAATATACAAATGCAAAAATGGAAGGGTAAACAGGTATAATATAGCTTCCTTCAGGAAAAGCAGCTATATGTTTACCATTTTCACTTCCACTAACGTTATAATCACGTGTAGCCGTTGCTTTGGGAATTATACATAACCTGTAATCACTTTTTTATCTTCAGTGGCAATTAATATAGAAGTAAATGTTCTTTATCGACAATACTAAAAGTTCTTCAGTTAATTAGTCAGTCAGTAAGTAGTCCAGAGTTCTTCAGTTAGGCGGGGCAATATGCCCCATCTATCAACTACTATGCTCCCACAACAATGGTACTGTATGCTCTATTCTAAACGGATAGTACATACACCACTCACCAAAGGTGCGACATGCACCAGAGCATTATTGTTAGATGCCTCATACAGCACAGAGATGGAATGAATACTTTTTTCACCCTTAATAGTGATTTTTTTTTCTATTTTTATTATTTATTTGTGACAATTGACAGCAGGGAAACTTGCACAGCATAGTTGTCCCATTAAATACTTGGATTGCCCATCAGTGTTGTATTTATATTATGCCTGAATTCACAGATATTCAAAGGAGGCGTAGATATGCAAAGCTCTCAATTAACAACTGTGAAAGTGCTCAAAAAACATCAAATTAAGTGCCGGCGAAAATTCCAAGTGGGAACGTAATCGTAACTTTAAAGTTCATATTTAAGTATACATGGAGATACATTTTAATTCATGTGTATTCATGTGTGTAGGTTTGTTTTCCTCTGTTCGTGACATAAAACCACTGCGACCAGTAATTTGATCTATTGTAGTAGGGGAAATGTCAGCTTCGGCAATACCTTAACCTATTATCGTCAGGGGTAAAAAAAAGTCCTAGAGCACTCATATTTGGCCAATAGATGCTCTGAAACACAATGTATCCACATGCCAAAATTGAGCTCTCAAGGAAGTTGTGTACGCCCTGACGATAATAAAATAAGGTATTGCCGAAGCCGTCATTAACCCTATATCCCATGTACTTAGATTAGTGCATGTCGTATTTATCATCGCAAGGAACCGACTTTAATTGAAAGGTGCCGCTATTTATACCTTCGATTAGCTTTATTGCAATATACCAACTTTTCTAGATAACTTATAAACTGACAACTAATAATAACATTAATCGGGATACTTATGGTCATTTGGAGGGGATTCCACAATATTTTATTCAAAGCAGTTTAATAATGATACGATATATTCACAAATTTACGACTGTCATAGAAATGGTTAAAAAGCTCCCATGCTTAAGGAGACAATACACATACTTTTTTAACAATCAAATTACTGCATTTTTACTCAAATCCAAATCTCTTTGCACCGTCCAAATCCGTTCTCGGAAAACTTCAAATCATCGAAAAGTGTATCTCTATTACCTATGTCTAGGGTTTCTTACGCGGAACATCCCGGGAAATTTACCAAAAATCACATCTCCCGATTCCCGGGAATTCGTTCCAATTTCCCGGTAAACAATTTAAGAAGCATTTTTGGGTATATTATATAAATATAAGAACTTTCCCAGAAAAGTCATAAGAAACATCCTCTTATGTCAGGCTCATCCATACCAACTTAAGGTATCGAGATAATCGATCCTGCTCGGGAAGCCAGAGCATTTTTCTAAGGGATGCCAGATGAAATTTTTGGGGGAGTCCAGGAAAAACCTTCAAGGATCTCAAAAGACGTTTTAATGCGAAGCCAAAATGTCTTATCAAGAAAGTCGGGAGGAATTTCCGAAGATATCAAAAAACTTCAAAGGAAGTTAAAAACTATTAAATAGATACTTCCAATGACAGTTTTAAAAACTTACTGAAAAAAAATATGCTACCGCGGAATTACTTCTAGGGAAATTGCAAGAGATTTCTGGGAAAATTCGGTAATATCCTCTGGGTTAAAAACTCTCGAAGGTCCTTAGTCATAAGGACCAGAGGCAGTCGAAAGAACAATCGTTGGCAGCTCGGGAAAATTGTATGATGACAGTAAACATATTAAAGTGGTTCTATATCAGTGTTCATTTGGCTGTCGACAGAAGCAGGCCACTCTCGATGTGTGTCACACGTTCGTCTGTTTACTCAGCAGCAACCATTGTTTGATTCCCCTCATTGTTCTTCATCAGCAGTTCTTTCGGTCGATGCGTCGTCGACTTTGGAAAGCAACCGTTTAATGATGAGTGCTTGAGTGCTGACCACGGTAGATAAAGTATTTATTGTGTTGTACCTTATGAATATATTTTGATGATGTTTGGTATAGTGAACAAGAATAATCGGCTCTGTTAGTTAAATTCGATTGAGACTTATCAAATAAATTAATTTAAAAAAAACGGCTATACATAAAACTAAGAAATAAACATTCTGATGAATAAATGACATGAATTCAACATACTATCTTTCCGGACTTTTATCAAACATATTTCTCGTCTCCCGGGAAGGGCAATCAGCTGTTTCCTGTGTCCCAGGAAGTCAAAATAGGTCGGAAAATGGAAACACTACTTATGTCTACACAGCAAAAAATTGATAAATTCACATTTGGCACATTAATGCACTTGTTTGAATTTGTTGAAATATACAGCAAACAAACATTAATTTTAAATGAAAGTATTTAATAATACATTTATTTGCATTGAATTATACATGCCTGTGTGTGTTTTTACATGGATGACAAAAGTTGAATTGAAATCGATTCATTTTTCTACGAACAACGATTTAGATTTACACGAACACGTAAATTTCAGCTTTAATTAATTGAATTTCAGATAGTTAAACCTATAATTTAATATTTAACGATTTTTAAGTAACGACACAATAACAAATCATTACAAAAATATCATTGAAATTCCTAAAATATTTTAAAACGTAAAATTCTGTTACGAGTTTTACATAAGTGTACATGTTAAGGCTTCTATGAATTTGGTTGAAAATTTGTTTTAATTTTCTCAAATTTTTAATGGTAACAACAAGCAAAAAACTAAAAACCAATAAGATCCAACCAAAGGAGTGAGCGTTTGATTAGTATTGTCGCATTAATGACCCTTCGCACAATTTAATCTTCTGTTCAATTTTCACACTGCCGTACTCTAATGGAACTATCAATATATCCTGTTCAGAAATTTCTCTAGCTAATAAATTATCGCACTAAAGCATCATGTTGTATAGCATTTCCTCCCAACTCCACCAATAGGTTGTTTTTGTCGCTCAATTTGGTGTATCCTTACATAATTTTAATGTTGAATATCTTTGCTTACTATGTTAAAAATTGCACGTAAATTTTATCGTTGTCTTTAAGTATCGTTGTGAATCGTAACACATATTGTTGTTTTGCTAAGTAAACGAAATATTTACAACCAACCGGGAAATATAAGATTCTATTACCGATTGACTTGAAAAGTATGCCGAATTTACCTTGAATCTCGAAATCAACAGATTTTGGTCGCCAGAAGGTTTTTAAAATAATTCTGGAATTTTTATGTTAGCTTATTTTTCGAGCAAAGTTTGTTTCCCCAAATGCATTGTGTCTAGAAAATCATATCGTGAAGATTTTTACAAAAATACGAATCCTGGAAAAAAATTGCTTGTACATTAAGTTGGCCCAAAATTTCACTTTGTCAAGAAACCTGGGGCCTCTAATAACTTTATAAAGGATTAAAGGAAGGACTAAGCTATGTTTGAAAAAGTTTTTCTTCATAAAATGTCCCATCTTTCTGTTGTATTTGATATATAATAAAGTCATGAGTGATACCCACTTTTGATGATTAGATGCCATAATGTCCCTAAAAGAAAAAGAAAAATTTTAACATCAAAAGTTTGAATCAAAACATACCGTTACAATTTTTATTCTCTTATAGGTTGAAACCTGAAAAGTATTTAAAAAATATACAAGGGTTAGGTTTCACTGAAATTTTAAGAATTTAAAATATTATTTCCATATAAGCTGTGATAAATTTACCACTTTCGAAAATCTTTTCGGGTAACATCTAAACAACAATTCCCAGAGTTGCCTTCATACAAAAGATTGTTTATAATACCTTTAGCTATCATTTGAAGGGTGAGCCCTAAGGTTCCTGACAAAGTGTAATTTTGGACCAACCTATTGTACACTGCAGTTCATTGCAAGAACTGCCATTACATTTGTTGAATGAAAAATATACAGAGCATGTAATAAATCCACGCATACATGCAAGTTGCAGGAGAAAACTTTTTTGAGTGTAGTGATAAATTAAAAATCTGGATTAATCTATCGGTCGGTATTCGGTGCATTACGGTACATATCTATCCTTCACAAGGACTTAGAATAGGACTTATTGAAGGATCTTCTACAGGATGATCAGAGTCCAGGAAATGTTTGGAGAACACCAGAAAAGATTTAGAAGCTTTCAAATAATGTTCAGAATACATCTGGTCAAATTTTAATGGAAGCCTATGAGACTTATGGTCGATGAATTTTAGGACTTCCGGTTGAAGCCTTTTAAACTTACCGAGGTTTGTTTCTAAATTTGATAAATTTCACGTGGAAGCCGTTTCTCCCTTGAATTCTAAATAATCGATTAATCATATTTGAAAAAAAAAACAATTCTAGATAAACATTTCAAAAGGTTCTATTTGCATTAATCGATTCTACTCTTCGACTTTCTCTTTCGTCAATAACTCAGCTGCAAAACCTTTTCCTGTTGTATTTGACGATTTGGACGCTAGATAAGAACCTCCTTTATCAAACCATGTGGTAGAATTAGCGCGAAATCTGTTTGCATAGCAGTGGTTATGAAAAGAGAAAGTCGATGAAGAGAATCGATCAAAGCAGATAGGACCATTTGAAATGTTCATCGAGAATTGTTGATTATGCAGGGAAATTGAGCCGGAGTCGATTATATTCGAATCAAAGTTGTGCACAGCCCTGATTTTTAGTGACGTTTACCAAACCTATCCTATAGAGGGTTAAACTTGAAATTTTCACACTTCCCGTGACAGTTATGAAGGGCCGTAGTAGGGTTGAAGTTCTCTGCATCTCTCTTAGTTAGTATCGAACTAATAATCCTTCCTATCTCCACTAGTTGCACATGGCTTGTGCTTCTTGGATAATGCGAACGCTCATGCTAAATCCACATAGTGCAAAAAAAAAATATTTCACAGAAGCTGCTTTAGATATACTAAAATGATCTCGATTAATTTTAATTATATAAAGTTTGCATAGTTCATTGGGACGCCTTTCAAAATAATTTCGTGTAGAAAGAATCCAAACAACCATCATTCAAGCAATAGCTTGTATACAGGAAATCTGGTCAATATAAATAATTCACTGTACCTAACATCTTGACCATTATGAACATCAAGGAAAATCAAGAAAACCGGGAGAATGCCAGGAATTCCAAACCACCGGGAAAATTTCTTGAAATATCATGAATCTTGAAAAAAAATCAAGATGCTTGGCTGGAGTAGATTTTCCGGATACAATCATTGTGAAGAATTATTTGATGAAAATTCTAAAGGAATTTTAAGGAGATTTTAGAAGAAATTCTAGGAATTAACATCAAGGTATGTCAGGGAAAAATCCAAAGGAGATTTTGGAACAACTCCTAGAGAATTTTAATTAGAACGCCAAGTCGATTGTGTGAGTTCAAAGTAGATTTTTATGTGGTTTTGTGGGAAATTCCATAAGTTATAAGTTCTGAGAAGCATGTAAAGAAAGTTCTTTGGAGAGCTCCAAATAAATTATGAGAAGAGTTTTATGGGAATTCCAAGGATAGTTCGAAATAAACCTTGAGAATAATTTCTAGGGATTTCTAAGAAAAGTTCCAAGGGGCGACCCCGGCGTAGTGGTTAACATCCATACCTCTCACGGTAAAGTCACGAGTTCAAATCTCACCCCGGACAAGTCACGAATGACCCAAGAGTGTTAAAGTGACTATAATATAAAAAAAAGAAAAGTTCCAGGTGAATCTTTTGAAGATTTTAGAGTACAATTATTTTAGAATTTCGAGAAAATTCTGAGGTGGATTGTATCGACTTTTTTAGCTCATCCAAGTGAATTTTAAATATGTAGAACTATTGAAGGCAGCTGCGGTGAATTCTTGGATGAATCATGAACAATTTGACGAGAATCTTAGAGAATTTCTGTACTGTTGTAAGGAAATTTTCAAGGGACCAGAGAGAATCTCAAATTTATTTGAGAGAATTTCCGAAAAGAACTCTGTGAAGGGGTATGATTCTAAAGGAAATTTTTGCGAACATTCCAAAGAAATCCTGAATGAACTGATTCGCGACCTGAATCAAAAGTCAACTTAATAAATGGTTTTCTTCCAAAAAATGAGGCGGAAATATGAGGAAAGGGAGGTTAGAAATGAACCGTGCCCTTGATTCTTCAATTAATACCGATTTTTCAAACATAAATTTATGTGATCCTTCGTGACTTTTTCCCCCATGACATTTACAAAGAGCTATGTGAGTTAATAATGTTTGTCAAAGTGGATCGCAAACACATTTACCTAGTTTTACACGTGACGGAATCCATCTTTGACATAAAGAATGAGACATAAAAAACATTTCATGTAAAATTAAGTGCCTCGAGACTGAAAAGTTCGCCACTCGACAAAAAGTACGTTTGATTGAGTTGAATTTTGCGTCTATTATGACTCAATTTTATGTCAAAATTGACGCTCGTTTATGACAGTCTCAGAGCACCTAAATTTACATGATTTTTTCTAAATGTGTAGATAGAGCTGGAACTAAGGCGCAACAACCTTTGTAAACAATGTTTTTATCAATGATTTCTAGGAACTCAAGGCACGCCTACGCAAACCAACATAACCATCGGGTAGGAGAAGTCTTGGTGTTGTTGATTTGCGTTGGCGAGCCTTAACTTTCTAGAAATCATCGAAAGAAGCCATTCAAAGCAAAAAAATAATTTTAATATTGCATCCAAGAGTATGCACTTCAGTCATGTCGAAAATCTCATGTAATTTTTATGGCCACACAAATAAACAAATGCAGTAAAAGCAACGTAATGTCAGTTCATGCACTGTATTCATGATAATTTTGCCTTTTTTCGCAAGTATTATTACACCATATTTTCGACACGATTGAAGTGCATCCACTTTGAAAATTATTTTTTTGCTGTGTTGTTTACAAAAGCTGCTACGCCCTAATTGTAGCTCTATCTAGAAATGTCACTATTGGTCACGTTTTTATTGTATTAAAGTTACTACTTAGTTACTATTTTGGTTATAATAGCCACTGAAGTCACTACTATTGTATCAAATACCCACTACCAGTCGTTTATTCGTATATTATGGCTTAATTGCCAACACTGCTTTTGTATGGGGTAAAATTGACACCCTAAGCAGATTGTTTTATTTATTATCATTATTCATCTGACTTTTTTCTTGTCCTAATGAATGTGATCATATATTTTCGCATTGATGTTGTTTATGGCAAAAATAAGTGTTAGTTAAACCTGTTTTCTTCGATACCAAATACTCAACTGAATTTGCTACATTTTTAAATTGAAACCAAAAACGCTTTGCTATTGCATTTTTTTTACTATGGTGAGGGTAAATGAAAATGCGTTTGGGTAATGGGCATTCAATCGTAAGGTTGGTAAAAGCATTTACGGAGATTAATTTGTAGTGCAGAAGCTTGAAAAGATGTCTTAAGAGCCGAAAAGTATGCTTGAAACATAAGCATTACATTTGAAAAAGAACTCAGCTAAAAATAATAAAATATCCTGAATTATTTAGCACGATTTTCATGGACATTATTTATTACTCACAAATGTCGTTAAAGTTCCGCTTGTTTGTTGTGTATGAATGATCCCATTTGAAATCCAGAAATTATATGTAACAATTTGTGTTGTCCATTTAAAAGACTTGTCTCTCATCGCCATCGGTCATCATATTTTTAAAATTTTCACAATTGGATAATTTTACTCCAATTCTCGAGACCTACATTTTTAAAAATGAGTAATGGTTATAACAGTTTATACACTTTTTACTCGCAAAATCCTTAAAAATTACACCAGAACGCGTTATTAAGATGGTTTGACATTGCTTGTTTATTTTTACATAATTTCATAGTTTAAGAAAATCACTGCCCATTTACCCCCACCTCTTCACTACACACTTAGAAATATCTAAGCTTACACGTGACGGAATATATCTTTGACATGTCACGTAAAATGAAGTGCTCCGAGATTGAAAACTTCAAAAGTACGTTTGATTGAGCAGAATTTCACGTCTATTATGACTCAATTTTATGTCAACATTGACGCTCGTATAAGTCAGTCTCAGAGCACCTAAATTTACATCAATTTTTCTAAGTGTGTATGCTTAATGCAATTTAATATTGCATTTTTTAAATTCAGATTATCAGATTTTCTTTTAAAACACTCGTTTTCACGATATTTGAGAGGTCACAACATTTCATTTCATTCTAGAGGCTCAATCAAACTATCGACCATGAACTGAAGCCTGTAGAATCCCATTGAAATTGCAATTGCCAATCACACTGTCCATTGTTCCGGAAAATCATCAATTACTCAACCCAATTCCCCCATTGATTCCAACCCAGCGTAGTAATAATAATAATTATCTAATCACAGCATAACAACTCACTTGCCCCTATCTCATATGGCTGCCGGAGACCAACAGCCCTGAGAGAAAGCAACGAGCAAAAAAGCTGACTTCAAGCATCATTCAATTAAACGATAAACAGAGTGCACTCGCACAAAACAACACTAAAATAACAAAACAGTTTTCCGAAAGAAAAAAAATAACAAACAACCAACCAACCAACCAACCAGCATCTCTTTATAGACTGACATTTGACACCCGATTTCTTGTGGATGAGCGCAACTCATCGCTCACACACCCCTTTTCGAGTCTTGGCTCACTTTCCTTCGGAAGTTCTACCTGATCTTGATCTCCCGGTCCGGGTCAAATCCGAAAAGGGATGCTGCGTCAGCATCACCGTGTCGTCGGTCGCCGTGTCGAGTCATCATTCCGAGGGCTCTCCTCCTGGGTGAACCGGTTCGTCGCTACTGGCTTGCATCTCGCTCGGTTGAAAAAGGTTATACCAACAAACGGATAATAGTCTGTAACTGTAATGTGAGTGTGCATAACAGCGCTACTGTTTTGCCCCATCTCTCTATTCTTGAAACGGTTATTTCACGATTAATGACAATGTCGAGAAAGGATTGCGCCGAACCTGGTCAAATGTCACCGAGCATCAATTAATCTCACCCATTGCACATTCCCGGCTGGCTGCTGACTTGCATTGCAGTGCGGTCGTCGTGATTAAACTGGTTTAATAACGAGTTTTTTTGCTTGCTGCCCGTCGGAGGTAACCTCTTCAATTTCAATATAAATGACCATCATCATTATTATGCCGTGCTATTGTCAAAGCCTACGACGACGACGACGAGTTTGATTATAATATCATACTTTCCGACGCTACTCGACTAAGGCTGCCTAATGATGGCATATGGCTACCGTGGAAGCCGGCGATGAAGGCGCCATGTTTGCATTGTGACCAACAAAGTTGTAGCGTGACAAAACCACATTACCACCACACAGTTCTGAAAATAAAAACCCAAATGGTGGCGATGATGATGATGGTCAGAGGTCAATAGCGCGCTGGTGCTGGTTTTGTTCATCACTTGGACAAGAAAAGGAGTGTGTTTCGTATTTGTACAACTAACTCCCCTGTTGGTGTGTGCGCACTTACGTCAAATTCGATGCCATTTTTCTGGTGCAAAATTTACGTCCAAAACCACGGCGCGCGTTCATGCCACCCGGTCGTGATTCCTTGTTCCGCTTCTCCCAGTACTCGTATTACACCGAATTGAGTTCAACTTTCGATTGTTTAATTGTTTTTTTTTTTCGGGGCTCTGTGTGATCCGATAAGGCAGTAATTAAACGAAACAAAAAAGTCGACTTGCTGAATCAATTCTCAGGGTGTGCGAAGAGCGGTAGCGGCAATATGGCGTCTTCGTCGATCGGAACTTTGTGTTCGCGGCTTTATCTCATTTCGTATATATGGTTGTTTTTTCATGAACATCCAACGAAAAAATAATAATCAACAAACAGCTCCTCCGAGGTGATAAGACAACTCTCCCAATACACATTGGTTAATTCGAGCAACAGTAAATCCCTGATTCCCGTTACCCAGGGGGTTCAACGATTCAAATCGATCGCGTTCCACTCTCTGGCAACCCATGCAATGACTCTATGAGTGCGAGCACATGCGAACAATCATATCTATGCTAATCGTAGCTCATATATCACGAGCATAATTATTCGCCAGCAGGTTGCAGTGCTGGGTGCATGTGCGAAAGGCACTTCTCGAAGTGCACTGCTGCAGCCTACCTAGCAAGATTATCTTTATTAGAACGCAAGGGAAAGGAGCACACTGGATCCCGGCGGTAGGGGGAGCACCGGGCCAAAGTAAACAACCACACACGGTAGATGGTTAACAGTGAATCGTAGGCTCAAGTGGCTGGAGAGTACAAGTAGTGTTAGAATTTATTAACCGGAACCGGCCCTGAAGTGATCCTCTTGTTGGTGGACTTATGCACTGTTGATGCTTCATGTACACCGTTGGAAAATTGTCTTTGTTGAAATTACTTCCACGTGAAAGAGCAGGTACCGTTCATAAACTTAAAAGAAACTGACATTTGAGTAAGGGGATATTCATTAATTACGTCACGTATTTAGGGGGCAATTTGAGACATATTGGGGAGGCAGATCAAGCTCAAACGTGACATCACATTTGTTTGTTTTTTTTTTCCTTTGGTTTGTTTTTTCCGTCGTTCTTGTTTTCCGTGCTGAGCACCAATGCTACCGACGTGCCAGGAAGGCAGCTCCCACACCTGGACCCTACCTATCGACCCATCAACTCATGAACCGGGGACCAACGGCTTTACTTCCCATCCGCAGGAAGGCGTGATCTGAGATGTTATGCCTCAGAACATCCTGGCGGCGCCGACTGGGATTGAACCCAGGCCTGCTGAGGTGAGAGGTAATCACGCTTACCACTACACCACCGGCGCCGTTATCACATTTGTTTACGTTAAAAATATTTGATGAAAAATGTGATTTCTCTTACGAAATTGGATCAAGGAATATTTATAATTCAGGAACACAAACATTTTCTAGGATATTTTTATACAAAGCTTGAATTTTACTGCTATAAGGTGATACGATCCAGAAGCCCGGACTCTAATGCCATTTCGCATTTTCCAGGGGACAATTATCTGCTACCGGAAAACATGCAATATCAAAACTGCTTCCCCATGATTGCAAATATGGTGATGCAAATTCAATGCCTAAAATTGCCATAGTATTCGAGATGAACTCCCTAGAAAACTCGAAGTAGCAGTGCAAGTGCCTATGATTTGTGGACGCTTGATCGAATCACCTTAAAAGTGTGTTGATTTGATCTATAATCATTTTTTTTTTTTAATATGATAAATTTAAGTAAACCTGCTATCCTATTCAGACAGGGTCGACATCAAAGCATCAATGGCATATCATAGGATGGATGGAATATTATCCCTGGACAAGTCACAAAGGAATTCAAAATTAGTTAAAGTGACTACAGTCTAAGCGGCATACACGTTAACTCACAATAACTCAAAATTGAGTCGAACATACTCTTGTCAGTGGTAGGTATGGCCACTCCAAATAGAGTAGACGCACTTCTGCTCATTTTTGAGTTACCGGCGTTCTCTCCTAAACTGAGTAAAACCCACCCTGCGAAATTTTGACGCTGGAAGGAGAGTTAATTTTGTTTTAATATAATCAAAAATTGAATTTTCCCGCTCCGGATTTATTTTCCTGGAGTTGTGCAATCCGAAATAATTTTCCAGAAGCAGTGCGATACAATTCCTACTTACCTAAATGCATTCGGGTTTTAACAATAATATCGTCCTTTTCTAGAGCGTTTTTTTTTTTCAAATCCCGCATTTTGCTGATTGAGTGGTTTTTGGAGTGGAGTTTTTGACTACTGAATATATTGGAAGAAAGTGAGTACGATCGACTCACCCGGTTGGTAAGTTGATGTGTCTTGTGTTCAGAATCATAAGTGCCTAACTGTGATGATCGATTTTCTCTCTCGGCTGGATTAACATTTCTCCGTGCGTTTGATGTTGCTTTTGCTAGCTACTACAACCTTTCACTACATGGTTTTGTAATAAGTTCGGAAAATTTGTTCACTGAACTGTGGTAATGCGAAGAGAAAATCGAACATCGCAGTTAGGTCCTTATGATTATGAACGCTAGATATCTCAAAATCGTTAAGGTTCAATTTACTTAGGGGCATTTTCGGAAAATTCAAAAGCAGTTTTTTTCGATGCATCACTTGTTTGCACTAAATAGCAAAATAAATAGATCACGATTTTTTGCAATCTGAAATGATGTGTCAATGAAAATTATTTTTGAATTTTTCGAAAATGCACCAGTAAGTTGAACCTTAAAGAAATTTTTACTTTTGGTAGATTAATTCATCTTAACTTCTACACATTTCGACCAGCAGAGGTGAACAATGTTTATAGCACTGCTTTTTTTAGAAAACGAGTGTGAAATCATGAACGCAGATTTTTTTTATTGAATAACTTAAGTTAACTTACCATTTCTCGATATTAAAGAGACTATCGAGATAGTGCAACTCTACTGTCTGTATCCCGGTAAAAACGCTCAGTAGCAAGAAACCTCTCGAGATGTGTCTCAAGGTCGGCTTACTACTGGGTAATCTGGAGGGGCTTCGCGATCCTCATGTGCAGTACTGTCACCTGACTAAAAGCTATGAAAAGTTTAAGTGACACAGTAATCAAAGGGTGTATACTAATTATTTATTAATAAAAGCTATAGCAGGTGTGGATTGGATTTCTAATAGTAGTTCTATTGCATTTTATGGGTGTACAGTGGGTTTTTACTATGGGGGATTGATGTACCGGTACTGACCTGCTGCCGTTGATTCTGCTCCGCCGAAGACTACTCTGCCGATGTGCGAGCGCTCGCCGATCATACTACGTACGACGAGCTTGACGTCAGGCGAATCAAGCCTGACAGGGTGGTGATGTTTGAATTACTTGCTAGTGGATCGGTCAACAGATCGACTTAACTTGATGGCGATCTGTGGTCTCCTGGTGTCTACCCTCGTTGACAAGAATCACCAGAGTCCAGGCAAGGCCGGAGTGACTATGCTGAGAGGGGTTCTCTTTTGCGTTTAGAGCCGTCTTGGCCCGAGGAATGCGGCGATTTTGACCTTGCAAGGCCAAAGCGAAATGATATCCTTTACTGTTAGGATTAATAGCCACTAAGGACCAATGATCCGACTCGTGTGCTTCCTGACCGACTTAGTCGGTTGGTTCACAAAATGGTGCCGAATGGTCCTGTGAGGGCAACGGGGTTTATTTTTATTAATTGTCGTACTGGTCTATGGTCATTCGATTAATGTTAGCTATCGGTAATTAATTAGCCAAGCCGTATTACCTGATTGAACAGATAGATATTACCGCGATTCACCACTCACTTTATATTACTTTAAGGACACTTGGTTTTAACGATCCAAAGCACACGAACGCCAGATAATGAGGAATGGCGGTTTTCCTTCGCGATTTTCCCATCCCATTGCTCTTCTCGTGAGACGTTATTTTCCACCCATTTTGAAATCAAAATTCCCCCCCCCCCTATTTTGTTGTACCCACTGATAGAACACTCATACCCACTGTACTGTTGTACGGTTTTATACAATTTTCAAATTTAAAACAATTAATCCTACTAACAAATTAACAAATTTTTATAACGACTACTAACCCTACTATTCCAACACAAAATAACCTTAAGAGACGTGACGGTACATTTAACAACTATGCAAAAATTAAAAATCTAATATGTTTTGTAACAACGGGTACAATAGGGAGAGATCGACATTTAGAAAAATAATTTATTAGCCTGCAAGTAGGATTCTAGAAGCAATTCCGGCTCAAAAAGTGCATTTTTTTATCAGGGTATCGATAACATGGAAAATCAGGGAATATCAAGGAAAACATTTATGGATCTGGAAAATCCGGGAATTTAAGTCAAATTCAGAGAAATATTCAAGCATTTCATAGCAAAACGATATAGATCTTTTCCAGCCCAGTACGCAAATCGGTTGCACATGCGTGTTTCCGATTTAAATTAAACAAAAACATGACTCATATGTTCGCTGCTACCAATGGTTGCATATTTACTTTTTTCTTCATAGTAACTTTTGAAAAAGGCGTATTCAAAAATTTAATATTTTTTTTTTCAAAAAACTGATTAACATGGCATTTGAGAAGAAGTTGTAGGTAGTTAGATTATCTTTGTGGAAAAAATACACTGAAAGAAAAAACTTCGTAAATTATTATTAAATAAACGTAGAACGTTGATTATTTCAAAACAACTCCCCTTCGGTCTTTATAAAAAATATATGAAAAAAAAAACCTAAAGAAATGTCCTAAAATTTGTTTGTTTAAATAAAATCAATGATTTCTTAAATTTTTGTTAATATTTAAAGTTTATGAAATTGGACAGTTTTTAGCAGAATAAAAACTTATTTTAATTCTACACATAATCTTCAATAAATTTGCACTTAAATTTTCTAGCCGTCCAGCTGTTCTCAAGTTTGCGAATTAATAATAATAGTATTAATAGTTTTCAACATTTCAGACTATTTTAAAGTGTTGGTCGTGATGTCCAGCAACGAAATGTTTTTTTTTCCATGATTGTATATTAAAAAACAAACAATTCATTCGCAGATATCGTAGCTGTCAGACTTTCCTGTTTATATTTAGACGCATGTGAGCAATGTTTTATTTAAATCGGAAGGGGTCGAGACAAAATTGACTTTTTATTTAGCGTTTTGGGCTGGAATTCCTTCTGATGGTTATCAGAATTTCGTAAAAAATTGCAGTTTTGTTCCTTATCGCAAAATATTAAACCGGTATTTTTATTTTGTCATTATGGTGATCATTTCCTTGGTCTAAAAAAAAGTTTTTTTTTCAAAAATGACGGTTTACAAAAACAAAAAAAAACTTTTGAACCACTAGGCCGATTTCAAAGATCAAAACATTAAATGCAAGGTGATTACAAATACTTAATTTTTAAGAAAAAAATATACAAACATATGGCACCCTCTGTCTTCAAACCAAGAAAACCATAAAAAAAAACAAATATAATCAGTGTTTTTCAAACAAAATCCCGAATTTTTAATATCATTATATTTTCCTAAACAGTATTTGTAGTTACATTTCATTTGATATTGTGATCTTTAAAATCACCCCTGAGGTTCAAAAGTTATGAATTTTTGAAGAAAAGTATGTTTTGGACCACGCTAATATGTAACGACAAGATAAAAAAAAATACGGGCCTATTATTTTGCGATAAGGAACAAAACTACAATTTTTTACGAAATTCTGAGAACCACTTTATCGTTTTGCTATGGAATGGCTGAATTTATTTAAAAACAGAAGTATGACTAGTTTCAAACAACTTAATTACTCGGATGGTTTGAGGATGGTTTTTCATTTCAAATTTTAAATAGAGTTGCCAACTTGTGGTTGTTCAACGCTTGATGTTGCTTTTTTGCAAGTTGAGCAAAATTTACTTAAATAAAAGGGTATTTCTATGATTTTGAGCTTATTATAAATTCAGCTCCCAGTGGGTGTTGCCACATTCCTGAGTTTAACTGAGATAAAAATCCATTTTCGTAGACGCTAGACGATGTTAGTTGTTGCAACATTTAAGCTGCTCATGGGTATCTGCGTCTCTTAATATATGTTACACCTAATTGCGTTTGACAAAATAGTAGATTGGTGCGTCTACTCGATCCAGCTATGTCCATCAAAAATCAATCCCTTGAGCGCATGGGAGCAACTTTGAGTAAAAGCAAGATTGGTAAAAAGTTATGCTAGGTTAAGGCAAGGCCATTCATTGATCAACTATGTTGAATTAAGTTCGTTTGAAGAGTTGAGCCTGGTTCAACTTTTTTTTCCGATTGAGTTGATCAAGTCAGTTGAGTGTCATGGTTTCAACTGAGTTGATCGATGGACTTGCCTTGTTCAAATCCAGCTTTGAGAGATGATGATGATTTTTTCTTAGTACTTCTAGTTATTGTTCCTTAATGTGTTCTCAACAGCTTGATTAGCTCAGAGAACTAACTAAATGAGAATTTAGAATAATGGTCTTGCTTGAGAGGGTTTTTATTTCATTGCTTGGAGTAGCTCTTTAATGATTCAATAATGATTCAAATATATTTTTCGTATTGTAATGTTGCTGCTATTGTAATTTAGATATAATGAATTTACAGAATTCTGGAGGTGAAAGTACTGTTTTTATAATTTCCCACTACAGGAATTCACCATCGCAAGTAACACATCTTCATGGAATTATGTTGAATAAACTTCTTTACAACCAAAACCAGTCATACAAAGATTATATAAACTGTCATTCTGCCTATAATTGGATATTAGTCCCATATGGATATTCCTCAATTTTAAGATAATAACGCTATCCACTATAAATTGGTCTCTACTTTCATATCACGTGATAAAACTACGGACTTTGATCATGAATACGGGATTATAGGCAGTATAGAACATGTGTGTTGCGTGGGATAGGCCTTAAAAAAGAATTAAGTCAATCAGCTACACCCAATATTTATGCATCAAATTCTTTGCTCACGAATTAAATTGAGACTGATATAAAATAAATTCTACATTTGAGGGTGATTCTACATTCTACGATTTAAGAGGGATATGCTGAAATGAAGTGAAGTATGACGAAGTAGTACCGTACTCTACAATGGTTGTGCTGTGAATCTTATAAAATAGTCAAGCGATTAAGTAGGTACTAGAATCGTGAACGAGATCATGGTAAATCAGTGATGATCGATGATGGATGAAGGAGAGCACGATGTTTTCGACAAACTTACAATGCCGAAAACGTTACTAAGAAGGCTCCAGTAGTTCAAAGTATTTGGTCTAGTTTCAATCAAATTAAATGGGATGCTTAGATATATAAAGGGAAGTATTTCGCAATGCTTTTCAAACAACTAAGTACAGCTCAGTAGAGTCAGGGAGAGCATTTTCGGTGCCTATAAATTTCTCGCATATACGTTTCCTGTTAGCCAGGGTTGCATCCACTCACCTGTTATAAAAAATGTTTTTTTGGAATAATGAAATCAGTAGATGTTATAATGATATTCTGTTACAATAAGAGATTAAAAAGTTTGTGTTTTAATCATAAAACCTGTCAATTTTGCTTTCAGAGTGTCACAATGCGCGATTTTATGATTCGTGAGCGTTCACTCAGAGTGAGTGCTCACGAATCGTAAAATGGCTGATTGTGAAGCACTGAAAGCAATATTGACAAGTTGCATGTGTCAAAAGCATACTTTACAACCTCTTCTTCTAACTTACAAGTTCTAATTATCATTATATCATCTAACGATTTCATAATTCCGAAAAACATTTTTATAGCCAGTGAGTGGAAGCAACCCTGACGTTAGCCATTGGTGACTTGCCTCGTTACTTAAAATTAATCTTGTAACCTTCAGCATGAGAGGCAGTGGTAAGCGTGACTGCCCTTCACTCCAAAGGGTCTGTCTTCAATCACAGTCGGCGCTGTTGGTATTTTCAGAGGCACAACATCTCTGATATCTGGGGTAAGTAAAGCCGTTGGTCTCCAGTCCAGATAAAACTCGATTTGAATGGATTAAAATGTATGCAGAACATTTGAATAATTTCTTTGAGAATCTAATTGAGTCACACTTTTATCGAAAACGACATATTAGCAGTGTTTGGATCCGCTGAGATTATTGCACCTATCGTACAAATATCAGAAAAGTTCTTCTTCAGCTTCTTTTTCTTCTTCTTCTTATTCTTCTTCTTCTTCTTCTACTACTACTACTACTACTTTATTATAGATACGTTCAGCTCTGAGCTGGCGGCATAAAATCAAGTGTATCCTTCTTCAAGCTTCTGTAATTTTATTTTTTAAGTTTATCGCATAATTTTGTGTGAGAATCACTCATGGTAGGGTAATTGATTCTGGTTGGACCTATCGAAAAACTGATGATGGTTGGACCTATTTTTTCAATCGCTAGTTTAGTCAATCTTCGCTAATTTTTTTTCAAAGATCACTTTACTATCATAAAAAAACTCTTCTTCTTCAATTTGCATGGGTGTTTTATAGAAAAAAAAAACTTCAAAACAATTGAGTTTCAATGTGTTTTCAAAATAGTTCACTTTCCACGCATTTGCTCGTCATCATGCATTACTTTCAAACATACAAAAAAGGAATATTTTTCACATTTATTTTTATTTTCATGCAGTAAAAAACTGCTTTAAGGTGTAAACAACACGTTAGTACGCCATTTATCCATTGGTTTCACTAAAATGATTGAATAATTGACGAAATTCGAATAGATAAATATGATCATGGTTGGACCTACGCATGATGATGGTTGGACCTATGTGTTTCCTAAGACGGCCGCTAGGTGCGCTTCGGTTTGTCTACATACTTCATGCGCAGCTGATTTGAAATTCGATTTCGTTTTGGCCGAGTGATCAGTTTCTTCCATTGAAAAAATGGCTAAAGAAAAGAGTTATACGGTCGAAAATGTTCAAGGGGCTGTTCAGCAGTATTGGGTTTGTATGTGCGCTGCTTCTGGCTGTGCCAAGACGGCCAAAAAGATCTGGGAAGCTGCTAAAGACCTTGGGTCACTAGTTGAGCAAAAATTTAAAGGAGGAATTCCATCGTCAGGTTGGCTGAAAGGGTAACCAGCGATTTCCGAACTACCACGAAAGCGCCGAAAGAATCTGTTAATATGAATTTACTTTAAGCACTTCTCATACACCTTCTATGTGTGAATTAATTTAAAATAAAATGTTAACAAACTAAAAATTGCTAACTGCAACATATTTCCGAAAAAAAAAACTCCTAGGAGAAAAAGAACTATAAAACCGGAATTAAGTTCTGATATTCTGTCATTTTGAGTCCCTAAATTCCTCGGGGGCACCCAAAACATGCCCGGAAGTGGCCAATGTGGTCCAAGGCACTCAATTTTGTTATTGATCTTGTTATCGAATGATAGGTTTTATTCCTTCCATGTCAAAATTAGGTCCATGTTCCATATACCCTGAAACTTTTTCCGGCCATATCTCCGGAAACAGTTGACCGATTCCAAAAATATTCGATAGCTTTCAATATGACCACAATACCTATAGTTTGACATTTGAAATTTTCCAAATCGCGTCAATGATTTTCCGAGAAAATGAGGCATGATGAATAGCTAATGCGTGGAAAGTGAACTTTTTTAAAAACGAAGTTAAACTCAAATTTCTTGATTTTTTTAAATAGCAAATTCATAAAAACTGTATATAAAGGGTTTTTCATGATACCAATAAGCTCTAAACAAAGTTTTTGAACAAATATGGGCTAAACTAGCATTTGCAAAAATAGGTCCAACCATCATCATTTTTTAGGTCCAACCAAGATCAGTATAGGTCCAACCAACATCATAATTCTTTGCTGAATAAAAACCTTTTATAAAATCATTTGTTCATAATATTTAACTTTTTATGTTATTATTAGAAACAAGAAAGGTAGATCTTTCCCCTAATCACGCATTTTTTATAATTATATGTTGAATTCATAAAACAAATACGACATGAATGATGACGTCGTGTAAAACCGGCCTAAGTAGGTCCAACCATCATCAGTTGCCCTACGATTAAAAAATAGCTCCCAAAGCCGATCGATGACGTGTTGTCTGCTCTAAAAAAAAAGGCAGCTGTCTGTAAACACCCAAGTGCTACTAATCCTTTTAACATATAAATGGCCGAATGAAACCCTGCCGGTCTCCGACAACGTGTGGGTGTCACGTTTTGGCCAAACAGACACCAAGAAAAAACAACGCAAAGCGAAGAACCCATGGATATCGCATGTTTTGCAATTCCTCCCAGTTGTAAGCTCATGTTTCCAAAATAAAGACATCCACATACACATCCAAAATGTGGGAAAGGATTAACTTTTGGTCCTGGCTTCCGTCGTTCGGTCGTCGACGGACGAAGCGAAGGAGGGAAAATATTTACACCCACCGCTTAGGAAATGCGTTGAACTTTTCCACGAACTTCGGCTCGTTGTCTCTACGACCACGAAGGGACCCTATTGTTGATTTATGCTCCCAGGTATCGTAAAAGTTAATGAAAAAACTCTTTTCTTTTTGCATAAGCATAAGTATTTACTCAAAAGCAACCTTCTGGCCTGTGGCTTGTGGTGGGTGATTTATGAACAATAAGTCCGCTCAATGGTGCTAATAGTGCACGGGCTGGTTGGGTGGCTGGCTGACGCTCGCTTATCAGAAACAAGGTGGGCAAGTAGTCTTACAAAGTGAGCAATAAATCCTGGCCATCGGATCCAGCCAGCCAGTCGTTCGTCACAGCGACCGCGTGAGGGAGGAATAAATTTGTCTTACCAGCATAGAGGCTGGGACTGCGTCACGTGGTCTGTTCCGTTGTTGTGGGCCTCAAATTCTTGTGGTATGAATCTGGTTCAAGCAAACGGTATCCGAAAGGATGCTACTGTTTTTGTGGACTGTCTACAAATGGTCAGGATGATGTCAAACATTGTGGTTAGCTTTTCAATGAGATCGGAATAAGCTTATTGAGTAGGTAGAAGCTAAATTTTCAAGCGAATGAACTCTAATCGGAAAACGCGTCTGCAATTGTTGTCTGATTATAAATTTCAAATCATCCATTGATTCCTGATAAAGTAAATAATGGAATGAAAAAATAAAAAAAATCTCGCCTTCCAACAACGATGGGGATGGACGCATGAGACGCCAACACTGTTTGACATTCAGACATGCACAGAGGGTGTGTGTGTATGTTTGTGATGCACACACCCGGGAATCTCCTCGCTAGAGTGGTGGCGGAACCCGAGGCTCCTCAATATTCGATAATCATGATCATTAGGCTCCGCGTTCGGAGCGAGAGGCCTGGCGTGGAGTGCGATGACGATTATATTGATCGTTTTCATCATCATCATCAGTTTTATTATTAATAAGTGAGTGAGTTCAGCGCGATGATGAAGATCAGCCCCGTCGGACTGAGCAGGAGGAGCAGCGGGATCGTGTGTTGTGTTCGCGAATTTGATGGTGACGGTGTCTCAGAGCGAGAGGGGAAAAGAAACAACGACGGCCGACGGACGGTCGACGACGTGGTTCGGGTGATTGTTTGGTGCGCGCAAGCAAGAGGCGAAGAGTTGCACAAAGCGCGACTGCCGAGTGATCACGGGGCGCGAGTAGGTCACGATTTCTTGCATTCCACCTCCACCCACCACCAACCTATCATCTGGGCGAACAGCTCGTGCGTCCTGCTGGGGCCGTTACCACAATCGATCGATACCGGACAGGAGCAGGAGGATCAGAGTGAGAGCAGTGTATCGAACGGCGAGAGTACGATTGAGGTTAATAGTTAATAAAATCTCAGCGGGCCACGAGGTGCGGGTGGAGGCTCGGACAGCGCCAAAAGGGCCAAGACCTGCAGATGACCAGCAACGGCGTCTGAACTTCCGTAAAAGGTTAGAACATGGCAGTTAATTTCTCGTATTCAAATCGAATTACGCTGAAAGACGTGCTCATTAGCGTGTTTATCGGGGAGCTTCACCGGAACGACATTGTTTGCGTCGTCGAGCCGTCGTCGGTCGGGTTCCCAGAAAACAAATCGACTGCATCCTGTCAGGCTTTATGGGCCCCGAAAAAAGCGATAATCCCCGACGGAGACAATTCTCACTGGAAGCGGCTAATTCGTTTCCGCTAAATAGACGGCAGTCAGAGGAGCGTGGGCAGTTTGGCACCAAGTTGTGGATTAAGCCGGTTACCGGTTTCCGTGGTAATTGCTCTTCGGAAGGCGTTCGTAAACCCATTTCCAAGATAGTAATCTAGACTGGCTTGATAGGACGGGTACCGGTAATTGGACCAGAGCGCATAGGAGAGATCAAAGCCCTCTCACGTGTTCTCGCCCGTTTGACGCCTTTTTCCATTCGAGCATCGTTCCGTGTCCGTGCGCTATGGTCAGTGATTAAATTACTTAATTATAATTAATATCGGTTTTTATAAATCAGCATTTCAAGCTTTCCCACAGAGCGAGCGCGAAGGCCCAGTTCCGAACACGACTGTCTATAATTTTCAACCGATAAGATAACCAGCAGCTCCGACCATTCTCGCGTTCTCGTTCCGACGGCTCGAGATCGTGAAGTGATTGACTGACTGCCTCGGTTCGACTCGACTCGACCGACCAAGATCTGAAGGAAGGAGGAAGGGAGATTCAAAAATCCGTGAAGTTGTGAGGTTTTCTCGCGCCTCGCAAAATCTTCCGTTGTTGTTGGCTGCAAATGTTGCATGTTTTGAATAAATTTAATGCTTGCAAGTTCACTGGCCACTCAGCCAGCCGGGCGAGGCATGGTAAGAGCACAGCAGACAGACAGGCAGTCAGTCAGCTGCTGTCTTTTCCTGTTGGGTGCTACCACTGCTGCTGCTGCTGCTCGAGAATTGTTGGCCGGAACAAGATGAGCCGAGGGGAGCGCGCACTCACCTGCAACGAGCTATCGTGCACAAATCCAATGCATCTACCTTCGGTTTCGGAATCGGGATGCAGTGAGAGATTACGGTGGAATTTCTTCTATTGTGGTGTTAGCTAGACGATTGGGGCAAGTGTGCCACTTCTGGCACTAGTGCTCCCCTAATTGTCCATATGGCCTAAATCATGTTCAAATTAAGTTCTTCCAAATGTTTCAACGCAGGCATGCAGAATAGTATTGAGATTATCATCCTGTGGAAGAAATTTCGATTTTAGTGAAATTTGTTAGGTTTAAGGCCGTATGGCCAATTTGATAACCTATAGTTCCATAACTGGTACACTTTCCCAATTGAAAAATTCGCTGATGGAATAAAAGTTTTACATTTGTTGTTGTATTAAACCCTGACTGGACTGGATTTTAATTATGTTATATGATTTTTTTTATTGACGGACTAGATCCCTTAAATTGTGTTCATCAGACCTCAGACAGTTGTCTCTGGACCTTTCTAGGATGCACGTAATTCGCTCCTCCTCTGTCTGAATTACAGCCCGGCAGTGGACCTCAGAATTACGAGTCCACGAAGGGCTGTGCACACGGAAAGAAAAAAGTCCCCAAAATTGAGTTCTTTTTACTGAACACATAGCTTCCGTGGGGCTAGGTAAAAATAAGTTAAAGAAGAAAACTCAATTTTGAGTAATCCTGATAAAAAATAAATAAATGACCAATTCGGTGAAATGAACCTTTCGGCGAAATTACTCATTCGGTGAAATGTTCTTCGGCGAAATGACACAGCCCCAGATAGAATATATTGATAAATATATCAAGATATTCGTCGTTGATTATTATATGCAGCACAATTTACAAACTTTAACTTTTTATCAAATGCGAAAGTACTAGGGTAGAGAACTACTTCGGCCTAATCGCTCATTTTGGGCCTATCGAGCAGAAAACTTCAAATAAATCCATGATTTCAGAGTTAACAAGTCAATTATGCGTTTGGTACGATACTTTAGTTAATAAGCTACCGAATGAAGTCAATGAGAACGTGTGGTATGAAGGTTTGCACCCATTATTCCCAAAAACAAAAGTTTAAAATCCATAGGCCGAGTTTGGCGTCAATAAGCAGTGTTGGACTTTTGACAATATCTCAACGATTGGTTTCTCGCTTTCAAATCTTACGGTACGTACGGAAAGGTAAATAAATTTGGAAGCCATCAGTAATAATAACATCCCGTTTAGCTTACTTTAGCTTAGTCTGACTGCACGTATCGATAGTTGCACTCCGTGATTGATCTGAACCAGTGAAATTGTACAAAGAATCAACTGAATGGGGCTTGGGAGTAACCTGCCATTCTCAGTGTACATGTTCCAGTGACCTACCTTTAAAGATCAATAACGTCACCGGCCACGTCCTTGCAATCAGGTGGGAGAGGGAAGGAATGTTAGTGTGTGACTTTTGTTGTTTTGGGACCGTGTTTACCTCTGCATCCCACAAAAGTCACAGGAAGGAGGTTTTGTTAGTGGGTTAGGTTCGTTGGATCAGGATTCACCTTGATAAGTGATGCGATCTTTTGTTTTGTGTAGTTATTTATAAGTGTTTTCGATTTATGCTCTAAACAGCCGGCTGTCTAGAGATGTAGATCATTATTAGATGTGTGTATACCGATTTAAACCAACAATAAGGATACTGTTGGGGCCACTCACAAAGTGTGATGATGGTTTATTTTATTTTATCAATGACCAAAATAATTAATTATAAGCTGTTTGAACCGATTTAAACCAACAGCAAGGATGCTGTTGGGGCCACTCACAAAGTGTGATGGTGTTTTATTTAGTTCGGAAGAAAATGAATATGTATACTTCTTTTTTTTTATATAATAGAACGAATTTGTACTGATTCATGAAAGACAGCAAACGATATTTTTTACCGAAAAATACAGCTAGCAACGGTTTGCTGGACACCCAGTAATGAACTCCATCAGTAATAATAACATCCCGTTTGGTGCTAAACTGAACTAGATTAGGAAAGACTAAATGCGAGTTATGCTTAATAGGCCGGAAATGGGGTAGTTAACCCTATGTCAATCGATAATGAAAAATATTACGTTTTGAGTTAAGCAATTATTATCAGAAAATAAACTGAAACTTGAGTTCATCTATTATTACCGGACCTCTAATGATAGAACCCAAGGTTGAGTTTTTTAAACTTAATTTTGAGTATTTTTTTTCTTCCCGTTCGGAGTAGTGGACGACGAGCATGGTGATCCAGCTTTGTAAGCATAAGGAAAAGTGTTGTTTTAGAGCAAATTGTAAACAAACTCTGTGGCTCCTCGTTACAAAAATCCAACATGGCTGAATCATGAATTTCACATATTAGAACACTTATATGTATTTACCTTAATGTTAACCTCACTAATTTTCATTAGGAGTTTTTACAAAAAATCGTATGTAAACCATAATAAGCTGTTGTATTTATAAGGAAAAAAAAGTTAGGTTCGTGCACTTTAATGTCAAAGAAATTTCGATCTGGCATGGAGAAGGTTGCAGATGATTGTGACAAGAAAAAATCTTCGGTCTATGCTGAAGCTCTTTAAATTTACCTGGTGTTTTTGATACATACTTCCTTGAAACTTATGAGACTTCGTTTAGAATCTGTAAAATTCCGTGAGCTTCTCTGGACTTGCCTAGAATTTCCGTACCTTCATGAAGTTCCCTAAATTTTCAAGAATTTCTCTGAACTTCTCTTATGTCCCAATTTTTTTCTGATATCCATAGAACTTCTCTGCTAATCCCACAGTTTTCCAGACATTTTTGGAACATTTCCGAAATTCTCTGAATTATCTATAATTCCTCAGCACTTCTTGAAAACTCCTGCAATTAAATTTGAAAACTAGAGGGCAGTTAAATGAACACTCACAGAATGAAGTTCTCGCTACTCTTCTGATGATGTTCCTGAAGTTGCGCAGAAATTAATAAAAAAATTCCCTAAAGATCTCTAAAATTTCCGACGTTTTCTTAATCTCCGTGATTTCAGTGAAGTTTCGATTTTTTTTAAGTTTTCTATACTTCCCTGATGCTCTCATTAATTATTAAAACTTATACGTTCCCAGCAGTTTCCTGAATTCAATAAAACTGCCCTGAGGTTCTCGAAATGTATCTGAAGTTCTCGAAACTTCGATGATCACAACACTGTCACGTTCTGTCATGACAAAAAATTCGATGAGATTTTGAATAAAATCCCTATCATCGTTTTCTCATCCAATGATAGTGACAGAAGTATCTCTGTAAATATCGCGTGAGATCTTTCATTGAAAATGACATTTGCCATCCCTGACTCTGGTACTTTGAATATTCTGGCGCTTTACAATCATAAGAGAACTCGAGACTAAAAACAGTTATTCAAATTAATTCTAAGTACCTCGACAATAACGTACAATGATTGCAATTCATTATTGTTAGTGAAGGCTGGCTACAAGTAAATTGAGACGCACAAAAAGACCTGTAATTCGTGATTCAATAAGCTTAAAAAGTCCATTGATGGTTGCTTCTCAGTACTTTTATTAAAACTTCAAAGTTACAGCATTGGATGGTAACATTTCTCCAGTTCGAACGAAATCTTGGACCTTCCTCTTGATGGAGCCCATCAGCGCCGGCACAGTGGAAACGGACTCGGAATCAGCGCATTTCTGCCATTTTGTCCGCATTTACTGGATGTCCTTGACTGCCTCGCCGCTTCGTCGAAGTCGCTGCTTTGAAATTGCCTAGTATTTTTCGGTTGGTCGAAATTCCGGGCAATTCGGAGGATTCATTAGCTTGTTGACAAAATCGATCTTGTTGGCAGCATACCACTCCAGAACCACCTTGGAGTAGTGATAGCTGGCCAAATCGAGCCAAAAGCTGACTTTGCCCGCTGTTTCAGACATTCTTCGATGAAAACTTGGGATGTCATCGTCGAGGATGTGACGAATGCAATCGCTTGCCAAATCAATGCCTTCTTCGCAAACTTGTCGGCAAACACGAACTTGAATCTTTCCGGCTTATCCCTACGTCCAGTCGCGATGTAAAACTTTGACCGGGAAGCTGATTAAAATCTAGTTTGACGTATGTTTCGTCATCGATCAAAGTGCAGCCCTTGTGTTTCGTTAAACCACGGTCGTACAAGAGCCTTGCACGCTATTTGGCCACAAAATGCTGCTTCATGTGCCGGTTCGGATGTTTACTGGCTTTATACGACTTGTATCCTTCCCTGGCAAGGATGTTCCGCGCCGTTTGAAAGTTGGCGTTGTACCTTCTGGCCACATTTTGGATCGAAAGACCGGGATTGGCTTTAACGCACCTTAACACCTTGCTGCGCAGCTGACGATCCCTGGTTCCAGTTTTATCGTAGGTCCGCTGATTCCTTTCCACACTCAGGGTTTCCTTGTATGTTTTGAGCACTCGACAATCTGTTGGTTCCGGCATCTTCAGCACTTTAGCCAGCTTGGAACCGGACCACTCCGACCAACATTTTGTCTTCTTTCTAGTTCCATTTGACGTTATTTCTGAACGCGAACGACTACTTTGATCAAACTTAAACCAGTTGTTCCCTATAGAAGTGTAAACAAACCACTGTCAAAAATGTTCGATTCCCAACACTAGCGGCGCACGAGAGGGCGTACCAATATACTTTTAGTCAGCCTTTAAATTTTTAAAAACCGGGAATATTTTGAAATTTGAACCGGGATAACCGGAGCAAAAACCAAAAATTTTAAAATCAAAATTCACTGACCACCCTGCATGATTTTGGTTTCAAACGAAACCTTTAAAAAACGTATTTTTTTTTAAATCTAAAAATCTAAATTCCAGGATGTTAAAAACTGGTATAGTCTCAAAATCTTGCAATCTTCAAAACTCAATTTTTCAATTTGGCCTAGTGCCCTTCAAGTTTAGAACTTTAAAAAATATATCTTCACTATGGAGCATAATTTGACAATGTGTTGCAATCCATCTAAAAAAAATTCAAAACTCTGAAAATTTAGTTTTATTGCTAATATAATAAATATATATTAGTATAATATATAATTATTATAATAAAATGCTCTAGCTTTATTTTTTTTTTAGTGACAGCAATCGCTGAAATCAAGCATTTTACCATATTCAGCTGTTTATATGAAAGCAGGAAAAATATCAAGGACTCCCGGGATAAAAACGGGAATTAATTTTCTAAGATTCAGTGGCAATCCTGTGATTTCAAATAGAAATCATTTTACATTTGTTGATTCGAATTTCTCGAGCCATTCATTTTACCTGTGTGTAATCAAATATCGTCTGACTAAACTGATTAAGCTAATCAACGATGTTTAACATACAATCCGCCAGTTTTACAAATCATTACAGATATTTTATCCATAAATTACCAACCATGAACAAAAGTACAAATCGAAATTCAAAACTCATAGAACCTAATTATTCAATTACATTGAGTGCATAACGCACGTGTCAAAAAAAGTGATCATAAACCAACCAACAATAGTTTTTACATCGAGCCTCTCCGTTGGAGATGTTTGCAGCTGTGTTCAACAACCACTCACTGGCTCATTGCATTGCATTGTATGTGATATAATGATGGAGGTGAAAGGATTGAGATTAAATTTGTAATGCATGCTCAAGAGCATGATGAGACGCAGCGATCCAGCGGAGCGTGTTGAAATATAGTTTTTCATTATTTATCTCATTATGGCAGGCTGGAGGAGCTGCGCCGAGATACAAGAACTGCGAATAGAACAGCGAGGGAGGCAATTAAGAAGCTTCATGAAGCGTTTGCTGAGCTGGCAAACGGTGTTTTACAGTATGTTCTACTAGATCTTCAACACCACCGGTAATGGTGATTAAAACTATCATCATATCGGTCGGAGCAACAACAGCAACCAGTAGCTGCAAGCATTGAGAGCATCTCCTCCGCCCGTGTCGTCCGTCATCTCGGTCGTCGTCGTCGCGAGAGACGTCAGGATGGGTTGCATAATTTGACGGCTCGTTCAGTTTGCGGTTCGGTTTCGCTCTATTGTGTCCCGAGTCGAGTTGGTGAACGGGGTGTAATTGAAACCCCGTTCGGTTTCGGAACGATTGCACCGGGTAGATAACCCAGGAGAGCACGCGAGCGGGCAAATCTGGGCTATCCATCATCCGGAACAAAACTTTCGTTCTCCCCAGCGAGCGAGCGGACGGGTGTCCGATGGGTGCCTTGGGCCACGAAAATCTGATAATTAAATTAAAAAATATATGATACACCTATTTATCTAGATTCGCATTGTTCCCGGGTTGCCACCAGCCCCGTGCAGGCCGGAACGAATAGATATGGATATACGGAGAGTGCCTTCGGGTTGGAATCCTTCTCCACCCACTCTTCGGCAGTGACGATATGATGGCGAAGCACAGGATTATTCACTCATTTGTTGCAGAAGTTCAGTTCGGTTTCAAGCCCGGAAGGAACGGGAAGATGTATCACATTTGGTACCTACTCGACTTTCATCCTCAGCCTTTGTGTCTGTGTGACGACGATACCTCGGTACCACCGTGTGTTGGGATCTCCTTCTTTGGGGATCGGAATCGGGGTGGGATGGGAGCCTTGAGCAACGAGATAATTTTGAGGTTCGTTGGGAGATAATTGATTATGAAACCCCTTTTTGCAGCGGTATGGTTGCTGTTGCTTTGGTCCTCGTGTCGTCGTGATAGATCGGGAAAAGTGATCCCTGTGAAATTATACATTATTCATAAACACAAAAGCGAGAAGACATGGCGGCAGAATCGGTCACATATGCAATATTGTAACACCCGTGTCGTCGCTTGCCCATTTGAAGATTCCTGGGTGTCGAGGGAGAAGAGCTGTATGTCCGGCAGGCATGATGTCGGGTGTGTATGTATGCCCGTACAACCCAGAACTGCAAGCATAGAAGGGGATTGAACTAGAGCAAACCGAAAGCGCAATTTTTATGCTGTTTTATAGAATGTTAACAGGAAATAATTTTGCATAAATTTGCATAGAGCGCAGCAGCTAGAATTTGGTTATTTTTTATTCGGCTAGTGACATGATGATACCGCAAACCGACACCCGAAGAAGTGGGACATCAACACACACACAAGGGCCGAAGTTGCCAGCGCATACATCACAATATTTAATTCAATTACGTTTGATTAAAAATCAGCAAGTTTCGACGATTGCCGCGTCAACTGGTCGGACACTCACCGAGAGTCACATGTGGCAGAGTGAGAGTTATCGAGTGTCAAATTTTAATAAATTTAATCATAAATTAAAGTCAGGAAACCCTTGCGAAACGTCTGCCCGAACGAGTGTGTCGACAGAGGGCTGCCTCCAGGGAAAAAGTGTATAATTTTCCTCTCAGCGTGGGTGTGTATTTTTCCCTCCTTGTTGGCCCCAGTGGACCCGATGATCACGGTTTCCTCCGTCATGGGCAATCGATCATACGAGCACGTTTCACATGAAAAATAAAAAAAAAAACTGAGATTCGTGGCGGAGTGTTGTTTCTTCGCCTTGTTGTGGAACGCGGTATTAAAAGGTCCCATCCTCACATCCATACACATTTATTGTATCGCGCGCAGGTCCACGGAAAATGTATATAGAAAATAATAAATTATTTTCTGATCAACGATGATAGCGATTTGCAGAGCGCGCGCGAGGACGATGATCTCTGCTGAAGCGAGGCGATCCAAACTGGGACGGGAAAATCGTTTCCATCGCATTAAATCTTACGCGGCGTGACTCCAAAAGCTGGCAACCCTGCTTGCTTTGACAGAATGCCTCCCACTCCCACCACCACATTGCGGTGTTCTTCTGGTTCACCCCCATCAAATACCGATCACTGCATTTGGCTTATTACTATTGTTTAAGTATAATTAAACCGTTAACGGAAAGATGCGCGCGTTTCCCCGCGCTGGAAATCGATTGATTCCGTTCCCGCCGTGCCCCGTCCATGCAACAAAAGCAAAAGCGGACACCAAAACCGACTCTCATTGCATAAAGAATAAGATCACGACTTTCGGTGGTACTTATGAGTTTATTTCTTTCGATTTTCTTTTCATTTCCTCGACACCCCAGTGCCAGTGCTCATTTGGCGCGCGGGGTGATCAGAACGAGCAGATGATCCAGGTCCAGGTCGTCGTCTCTGGCGCCTGTGGGTTAGCCCTTTCGTGAGATCGCGCGGTCGCCTGGTGGACCAGACCCAGATTGGCGAGCTGGGGTGACTTACTGGCTATTATCTCCCGATCCGTTGCCGTCTTCCAAACGACTGCCACTGCCGGTTAGGTAGGACTTGATTTCGGACGACGGGGACATGGAGACGTGCAACAAAATAATATTGAATTAAAAGCGATTGGAATTGAAAGACCATCGATAGGGTGAATTGAATACTTGTGGTTCCCACAGGGAGGCGTTTTGAAGGTACTTCGAAGCGACGCGTGGAGCGATTTGCAATGCAGTTAATAGTACTCCACGCATTTAAAGACATGCATACTATAATTATTATTACATGGGGCACACAGTAAATGAAGAGTTCTTGTAACTTTACAGGAGAGTTATGATTCAGGGATGCGGAAATTGATTTACGGGTTATTTTAACTCTCGGCTTTCGTTCTATACAACGGTTAAAGTTAGTTCCCAAACGAAGATTTGACGATGCATTCCCATTCATTTTCGGAAATTATCGAAACGAAATCCGGTCACCGGAAGAAAAATGTAGTGCCAAATTGCAAAACTGATAGCCTTTCAAAGCTATTATGTGCAGCGAGTGAGCTGAAGTGACTATTTGTCACTAGACCAATTCTCGCTGCAACCAGTCATCTTTTTGCACGAGGTTCTCTTGTACTCACTCAGAAGTTCTAGTTAAAAACTGGAAAAATCGATTGACAAAGGTCAAATTGCTGGGAGCTCTAACAGTTTTCAAAAGTGCTCAATTTTTAAAATTCTCAAATGTATCTCAAATGGTGATGCACCATTAGGGAAAGTGGGGGCTTTTATTTGGCATGTCCAAAAAGTTAACAGCCATATGTTGGCCATCATATTGGATTTATTCTTTCCAATAGAAAGCTGAGACTTTTTCCTATAGCTACAGTTTAAATTTCGATGGAATAATCCAAATTTTATTTCCAAGTAAAAAGATGAAAATTAAAAGGTTATTTGAAAAATCACATATCACTATAGGATTTCTGGCGTACAAAAATCGAAAAACTGACTTTCACGGATCGTATTCTCAAAATTTCCTATCGATAGCTAACACTTTAACCAAGAGAAACCCAAATTGTCAGCTGCAGTCCGTGAGATATCGATTGTCAAAGTAAGCAAAGTGAAAAAAGTGCACAGTTTTCTACAAAAACGTGCCCTTACTCAAATTATTTTTGGACAAGTATTAGCAACGTAACTAAGGTTATCTAGTATTTTTAGAAAGGTAATTCAGTAAACAACAACTTAAATCAAAAAGATCCACCCAAGCATCAATTTTCACCTAAATGAGGACTTATGAGCAACTTTGCAGGAGACACTTTTTTAAGTTTTAATGTCAGGCTCTAAATGCATCTTTCCTGCTAAATTCCCAATCTGAACCACAGTGCATTGAGATTTTTTTAACAGTAGTCAAACAAACATTTTTTAAATTATTTTTTTAGTATTATTGTTTAGGATACGCCAAATAAATCGCTAGAATGTTTACACTTGGAACTTTCACCCGAAACAAATTTACATCATCGTTTCGAATTTGTTCATTAGCATTAGCATTAGCATCGAACAAGTTGCACAATATCGTAGGTGGTACGAATTCAAAACTATTAAAAGCAAGACGGATATCTATTACTGGACAGATAGTAAGTAGGAAGTAATTACTATCTCCCAGATAAAGACATATCCCGCTCCAACAGTTAAGGATTGTCCTGGCCACGTCCTTACAACTGGTAGGGATAGGAAAGGTATGTTAGTCCAACATTTACTTAAGAGAGATGCAGAGAACTCTACGACCCCTCATAAATGTCTCGGGAATTTAGGAATTATGTTAGTAGGGAAGGTAAGCCATAGGATACACCCAGTCAGTGTTGCTGGCATATATAGTTTTTTTTATTAATGTTGAAATTGCTGTCCGGATCATCTGCTAGAAGATAAGGTTGCTGAAATAAAATGAAAATATAACAAAGTGAACTCGCCATCGTTGTCACACCCGTAGCTAATTAAAAGGAAGGAAATATGTTGTATTTTATCTTTTTTTTTTCTATTGATTGAGAGGAAAACTCGCGGGAGTGAAAATAATTTTACTACCTCTTCTCCCGTAGGTCCAAAACTTCTATGTCTTTTCAATTTTAATTATAATCAATTAAAGTAAACTTAAGTTCATGTGATGCACTCAAATTATACGAAATTTTTTAAATTAACACTTGGAACTTTCACCCGAAACAAATTTACATCATCGTTTCGAATTTGTTCATTCTATAAATTAACAGTCCATTTTCATTTTCAAAGCATTTATACTTTGACCATTTTTTCTCAAATGTATTCTCATGATTTCCCAAAATACGTAGCATGATTTACTGTATTGATATTCAATTTACATATCAAATTTATTTCCATGCAGCAAATATTTTAACTAGGAACTAGTGAACTAGGATCAATTCGAAAAATGTCCGAATTATTTTCAAAAAATCAATCATTGAATTTCCTAGCCCAATTTTCAATCTTTTCTTAACTACTTAATCAACCGAAACTTGTTGAAGTACACTTTTATTGTATTTTGTTCGAGTCGGAATCGAAAAATCGTAGTCAGTTATTTTGAAATCAGAGCAGTCGGAGTCGTAGTCAGATTTGGTCGATTTAGATCCAACTCCACAGTGCTGGCATCTATAAGTAAACACGTGAATTTGAAATCAGATCACTTTTCAAAAACAGTCAACTTTCCTTCTCTCTAACACGATATTCTCTATACCTAGGTGAAAACTCAGGCTACTCCGACAACATCTCCCATTCAAATGTATAAAATTGAATAATCGTTACTCGATATCCTCGCTAACTTCATGATCCCTTAAATGTCGATTTAGAGAGAGTTTACTGTAATAGGATTTGTATTTTTTTTCTCTTATTTTCATTCTTTCTTTGTCTATCATTCTTTCTCATTCTCATACTAGTGTTCATATACTATGTAGACGGTTATTGAGAAGTTTTAGGCCCCCCTTACCCTGCTCCTACGAAGTCAACCCTCCTTACATTTTTTTACCGTAGACACTCGCAAACCCCTTCCCCTCCCCCTCACCATAAGTTTCAAGGAAGTTTATGAACAGCTTCTAAGTCTATATGCGGATTTATC
Organism: Ochlerotatus camptorhynchus; assembly: GCF_037179485.1. Taxonomy (NCBI): domain Eukaryota; kingdom Metazoa; phylum Arthropoda; class Insecta; order Diptera; family Culicidae; genus Ochlerotatus; species Ochlerotatus camptorhynchus. Next base: position 423,685 of record NW_027040739.1, read on the forward strand.
GTTATAAAAGATAAAACTCAAGAACGAGTAAAGATATCACAAATCAGACAAATAGGGTAGAGAACTACTTCGGCCTAATCACCCATTTTGGGCCTATCGAGCAGAAAACTTCAAATAAATCCATAATTTCAGAGATAACAAGTCAATTATGCGTTTGGTACGATACTTTAGTTAATAAGCTACCGGATGAAGTCAATGAGAACGCGTGGTATGAAAGTTTGCACCCATTATTCCCAAAAACAAAAGAAGCGCTCCGACCGAATCATGTTTTATCTTCATCCGATAGGCCGAAGTGAATTCATTGACGTTTCAATGGCGTTTCAATGGCGTTTCAATGCGTTAGGCCGAGTTTAGAATCCGTAGGCCGAGTTTGGTGTCAAGAAGCAGTGTTAAACTTTTCACAATATCTCAACGATTGGTTTCTCTTTATCAAATCTTACGGTACGTACGGAAAGGTAAATAAATTTGAAATCCATCAGTAATAATAACATCCCGTTTGGTGCTAAACTTCGCTAGATTAAGAAAGACTAAGTGCGGGTTGTGTTTAATAGGCCGGAAATGGGGTAGTTAGCCCAATATAGATGCATATGTTTAATTTGAAAAAGTAAACCGTTAAATTTTTTTGACATGGATCCCTAGCGCCAGCTTAAAATGTTAATGATTTTTTTATATCATACCCCAATAATCAATTTTCACATATGAAAACTCCGAAAGATTTTGAAAAATAAGCCACACTCACTGTGTGATCTCAGGAGTTGGCTCGTAAAGCCTTTGAAGTGATTCCCTATGTCCTACGGAGTTAACTTTTAAAATGTCTGAAGTAAACCCGGAAAGCCTTTGGATATATCGTGAGTTGACTCAACAAGTTCTTGTAGAGAATACCATGCAAAGAAAATTACGAGCACGAAAAGAAAAGTCTTGTTGAACTCAGCGTATTTTTAAACTGGCTAAAATCTTAACTGGTTAATTATCTTCTAAAACAGATATGGTAATCAGCTTTTTTATATATGTTCGGAGCTTCCTGGTACTGTTTTCTAAGGTTGAGAATTCTCAATTACTTCCTGATTTTCCACATTTCCCAACACCCTTAAAAATCTCGAATCTATTTCCGCTTACCTTCAGTTTTTGACATAAATAACTACAAAAGAAATAAGAAGAAAAAAATCGTATACATTAAGGTGCTCTGAAGCTGACATATACAAGCTGCCATTTTGACATAAAAATGAGTCATAACCAGGGTCTGTAACCCAAAATTTTCAAAATCAGAAGCGATCCTCAAAAGCAAAATAATCAAATTAATTTTGGGCAAAATTATTATTTTGAATATTGCAAACCCCAAAGCCTCGATATTATCATCAATTCTGCTTTAGGCAATAATTTTCCATCGATCTGTTCGTAAAAACTAACACAACACGATCTACAGCGCTATATGTGTGTAATATGAAAATAATCATTTTACATTTGATCCGCAAAATCATCCCCGCCAAGATTAAGACGAATATTAATATTGACAACAACACAGACGATTATGACCATCCACCCACGAATCCTAAGTAACATTGATCGATTATCTTCATCGACTTTCTCTTTCGTTAATAACTTGAGCACATAACCGTTTCTTGTCCTGTTTGTCGTATTAGATGCTGGATAACAGCTTCTTTTATCGATCTGTGTGCTTAAATTACCTGAGAATGTCTTTACATGGCCGTGGGGATACAAAGAGAAAGTCGATGAAGAGAATCGGTCAATGTTACTTAGGACCTAATGCAATGTTCAGCTTGAAATGACTTTCAGAGGCTACCTTGATCAAGAACACGTTTTTCCGTCAAAATTCAAATTCAAGCAGGTAGTTGGTCTGTCTTTAAGGTTGTTTTCATTTTCAGCTAAGTTGAGTGTAGAAGGAATGATTTTTATCAGCACTGGTCATAACAGAATTTCGATCAAATGTTTTTTTCGTAAAGTAACGAACTTTTTAGTTTCGGAGCACTTAATTTTATATGACATGTTTGTTTACGTCTCATCCTTTATGTCAAAGATAGATTCCGTCACGTGCAAGATTTGTTATTTCTAAGCGTTTACGGTGCTACGAAAATGCATGTCGAAAAATTTCACCTTGTAGATCTCCGTAATTGAAAATTTACAATTTCTGCAAAATCTCATAAGAAAGCAATTTCAAACGTAATTGTCATAATTGCAATAATTTACAATTGCTTCATCTTCTACCTGCGTACAGTTTTCCACAACTCGTTACGCGTCTTGACCAAGCGGCACATGACGAAATTGCTTACGTTTCGGATTGAATTAAGCCGCATAATGAACTGACCCCAAAAGGGCGACACAAACACACCCCCCTTTAGATGTTGCCAGTCAGTCAGAAGTCTCTCTAGACCGGCTGACTGATAACCGGCTACCGCGGCTGATCCTTGACTGACCTCGCCCTGATTGAGGTTGTACTCCGGTCGCTGCCGACTTCAATTAAGCATGAGCATGCAAGCAGCTCAATCCCGTAGGCGGGAAGATCCCGTGAAGTAGCACGCGATTATTATAATACACACCACATCTCCGGAATCGCTGGTGGCCACCTATTATGATTATGCAGATATTCTTTCTCGCTCGCTCTCTCGGACAATCGGGTTCGGGTTGAGGATTCCTAAATTATTAGGTTCGAACAGAAGAAAAAAGGTGTACGAGGAGACGATGGCTCTCCGGTGATGGTCAGGTAACCGTCCCGATCGGTTCGCTTGTTTTGGGTGGGCTGTGATTTATTTATTTTATACATTTTCCACGGAGTGGAGCACTCATTTGAATACACAGGTGGGCAATGCCGCGAACGGTGGCCTGAAATGATTATAACTCAATTTATCACCCATCCCAACCGAATCCGAGTGAGAGAGGGATGGGGGTAAGCGCCAGGATTGGATTCGCCTCCCGGCGATCCGGTAGGTCCAATTTTCTTTGCTTTATGTGTTTATTTAACGCTCACGTTCTGCAATGAAATGACCGCGCACTGATGAAAGGGGGCTTCTGGGCTTGCAATCCAATCGGAATCGGCGTCGGTGGTCAAAATTGCACCGAACCGGTGCACGGGCGGACGTGAGGTTGAAAAATGAATTTCCTGTGTCGAACTTTGGTACATCCTTTGCGTAGTTTGTCTGGCTACCAGATGGCTGCCATGGCCAGAGTGGAAGTCAAGACCCACCGGAGACAGGTAACATTATGCAAATTGAAATTTGCTAAAAGCATCCTAATGGTCGTATTTTTGTGAGCCTATTCCTAGCCCAAGCTGGAGAACAAAAAAGACTACATACAAAGAATAATCGCATTCACCGCTATTGTGTCGGGACGTCGAATATTGTTACTGCCACCGCTGACAGGGTCTTTCTCAGGACGACGACGCTGCATGTCCTTTCCATTCATGCCTGCCAAACAGCAAAGGATAATGAATGAAAAGTCCCTTGTCCCTTCTGGCTGCAAGCGTGTGGACTGAAAGATCATGCACTCACTCGTTCGCTCCGAATCGGAAGAAAAGAATCAGCAGGAGGTCCCCATTGACTAACGACTGTCGCTTTCATCCAACCCAGCACAAAAAAATATCCTAATTATTAAAAACTTTTCCCCCCGTAGGGTAAACTGCTGCAACCAAAACATTCGACACAAAAGTGCACACACGAATCGGGACACAATGTTTCCAATTGTTTGACATTTTATCGGGTTCGGCCTTCGTTGCCTCCTTGCTCCTCGTTGCAACAGAAACAAGCAATTGATTCAATTACTTTCCAGCCCCTCGCCGCGCGAAGCCCTCCTGGTGGTGGCGGCGCAGTTCACGTCTTGCGAGAAATTCCCGTAGATTCCGAGATCAAAATATTGCTCCCGCGGTACAATAGGATCGATTCCCACTCTCGGCTCCTAACGAGTTTCCTTCCCATCGGCGGGAGATTTGCTTCGAGATTTTCTTGCCGTTATCCCCATCGCCCGTTCAAGTTGCATTGCTCTGTCGGGTTCATTCTTTTCGAAGAAGAATAATTAACATGTTTCGTATTTTAACCCCGTCTGTCGAACTCTGGCCAGCCAACGAACGGTTCCGCCCAAGCTCTGGTCGAATGGCGGCTTGGCGTACGCGCACTAATTTCTATCCGCCAACTAATTACCACCAGCGACCGCCAATACTCTGGCCTTTATGGCGAAGAAAAGCGAGGAGACAGCGAGTGAGGTTAAAACAATTAATCTTGCCTGTCCGTGGTCGCTTTGTGGTCCAAACCGGGGGAAAAGACCAAACGGTCACAGATTCGACGACGGCGTGACGTGTAGTCTTTGTTGTTTACTAAAAATTATGTCGGATTTGGGTGGAGCAGAGATGTTGAAGATCGTTTTGAAAATTCGGATATACCTACCTAGCCAATGTCTAACTGAATGATTGGAGTAGTTGCGCTTTGGAACTTTTTTTTTTCCGCTGCGGATGCATCCTACTTTCCATATTTTGTTGACGAATCCACTAGGAATTGATGTAAAAATAATGACTTTCAGTTTTGATAAAAACAAAATACTGTATGTCCGATGTTCCTGTTATTGATGCCGAAAATGTCTTTAAGGGGAAAAGGGACGTCATTAATTTTTGAAATTTCAAAAGCAGAAATAGTTTTTTTTTCAATGAAAGGTGTTCACTGTGATGCAGTAGGCCAGTAGAATGCAATGAACACATTTTCAATAACGTTCTTCTTCTTCTTATTCGCATTCCAAGCTTATTGCATATCGCATATTAGCTTAATGCGCGCTCTCAACTTAGTGTTCTAGATGCACTTCTACAGTTATTAATTGAGAGTTTTCGATGCCTGTACCATTTTTGCATGCGTATAATTGTGTGGCAAGTCCAATCATACTTCTATGCCCAGAAAAGTCGAGAAATTTTCCAACCCGAAAAATTCCTAGACCGGGCCGAGAATTGAACCCAGCCACCTCCAGCATGGTCTTGCTTTGTAGCTGCGCCTTTACCGACTGAGCTAAGGGATGCATGAACGTAAGTTTGGTTTTAAACGAAAAAACAGCTTATTAATTTCCAAAAATTAATGACGTCTCCTTTCTCCTTTCTCCAAAATTGCAATTGTAATTTTTTCAGAACATAAGAATAAATGAAAACACATCGGGTTTTCAGTATGTTATTATGCGATATTTCTGTCAATTGCGGGACAGCGTAGTATTACCAAAAAATTTCGTTGAAAAAAACGCTACTTAAATGCGTGTAAAAAATCAAAAATTTGGCATATCCGGAAATCCTACACAGCAAAAAATAGTTTTAATATCACATCAGAGTGGATGCACTTCAATCGTGTCGAAAATATCATTAATACAGTGCATGAACTGAATTTACGATGCTTTTACTGCATTTGTTTATTTTTGTGGCCATAAATATTACATGAGATTTTCAACAAAATTCCAAAATGAACAATTCATTAATATTGGTTTTTTAACTAGGCGGTTGTTGAATAAATCCTAAAATTAATATTCAATTTTTGAAAATAGAAAATCAATTTCTTTATTAATCATAATTTGATTCCAAACATGTTCACTCACTTTCGGAAACTTACTTATGTTAGTCATAGTAAAACAACTTTAGAAATCAACGTGGGACTGACATATTTACGTTGCAAAACTATCACATACAAGACACACAACTAAAATTTATTTAAGATAATTGAAATCTAGTTTATCTCTATCTATGCTCAATTAAATATCCATAAAATAGCAAACCTTGTAATTGAATAAATGGAACGTAAATTTGATTGTTTCATTGAAGCATATTAAACACCCAATAGAATGGATTAATCCCTATACATACAACATACAGTTCTAGTTCATAACTTTCATTATTTTTTTTTTCTTTCTTTCGAGAAAGATCGTGAGATATTCACCCATATTCTTGATTTTGTTCGAACACAAGAAGAATCAGAGGCGAACCAGCCTTTATGCTGAAAACCTCTTAAATAAAGAAAAAAAAAGAACATAAGAATATGGGTGATTGACAAAAAAATATTAGTGCTTTGTGTAGTCACCATTTCCCAAGTAACGGCAAATAAAATGGAAGTTTAAGGCAGACGTATAATTTCAGTGGGAACGTAACAATGAAATTTGGAATTAGTTGTATTCATCTGAACAACTTTTCCAAAGACAGCAACATTCTATTAGAAGAGCAGTCAAGTTAAAGCAAGCAATCAGAAGCCAAATGGTACATAACTGCCGACATACATGAGAATTCTGATCTGAGCTGTCCAGTAAACAATAGGTCTTATCCATCTGAATAACTTTACTAAAGACAGCAACCCCTTACAAAGTTGAAACACTGAAAACGAAACTAACTCACTTTTACTGACTCATATGGAGATATTTATAAAATCGTAGGTCACTCAGCGCATGAGTAACCTATTTTTTTTTTAAATGTCTTCATACGAATGAGTAAAAGTGACTCGCTCTTTGCATAAGATTCGTTTTCAGTGAATGTAGACTGATTAAACAAGCCTTTTGAATCAAATAACACTATAGCTGCATGGTGAGAGAATTCTGAACTAATAGGCCAATCATGTCATAGGGCTTGTACAACTGAATAATTACACTGAATACAGAAACCTGCTTTCTGGTAGTGCTGTCAAGTTAAAACATAGAATTTTATGCAAATTGCACACTAAGCTTGATCATCCAATAGGCCGTTATGATTCACAAATCTTACTCAGAGAGTGAGTCACTTTTATTCATTCGTATGGAAAAATTTCTAAAAGCATAGGTTACTCACTCTCTGAATTAGTTTCGTTTTCAGTGTTTGACTGAAGTCAAATTTTCTACGTTTCCCTTACTTAAGCATTTGGATTAGCATACTAAGCCCCACATATTTTCTGTTTTTTGCTGCAAAGATAAAACATTACATTAAAAATTGAGTGGTACCTCGTCTCTCTGTTCTCTCGGAAGTCATAGTAAGCGAGCACGTAATTGGTTGATTACGCAGGGCTGGTAGCTAGTCATTTTTCAGTGACTTTGTCACTATTTTACAGTCTTATTTCACTAACAAAAAAAGTCACTAAAGTCACTATTTCCTTAAAAATTGCCACTAAAGTCACTTTTCACAACCAAAATAGAGTGAAATGGAAAATTGAGTACTTGGCACTAAGGACGTCTACAGAAGTTCTGACAAAATATGCACATCTGTTGAAAAATTAACAGTTTTAATCAGGTGAACCGCAAAAAAATCAAGGAACTTTAAAACATAAGGAAATTCAAGGAACTTTAAAACACTGGGAGATGCCTTCAATTTTTATTACAAATTGTAAAAAATATACCTCCTTTCCTCAAAAATAAATTCTAACCCGTGGCAACTTTTCAAGGGTATTTGCCTGTGCTAGATTTTCAGAAGTCTTTGAAGAATTATCAAGAACTCATAATAAAAACTCACGTGAGATTTTCTGTCACTCTACTTATAACACTCTCAGCCGCACGGCCTTTGAATCAACCGTGAGTTCATTGTCTATGGTTTCTGTCATTAAGATATTTTCAGTGTTCTCAAATGTCTTTATCTACTGGTCTGCTACGGGTGTGTGTTAACTTGAAAAAAAGTGAAAAAGAAGCAACGCACAACGCAGAGATCCAAAATCTAAGCGGCTACACGAAACGAAAATCAATTATTTTATTCATGTGTTTCACTTAAGCTGGGTTTAGACAGGGCAAGTCAGTTGGTCAAGTCAGTTGAATTCAACTGACTTGAACGCGAATTGAACGTGTAAACCATGCCATTCAACTGACTTGATCAACTCACTTGAATTGAAAATAGTTGAACCAGGTTCAACTTTTCAAGCCAATTGAATTCAACTGAGTTGATCATTTGACTTGCCTAGTCTAAACCCAGCTTTATACATTTTTGCCAAAACCACATAGGTCCTATAAGAATGCATGAAAGGCATGTGTGACCGCTTATACATTTCATTTGATACATGCTCTTCTTTAACTTTTTGAAAGGCGCCTGCTTATTAGTTCACTTATACATGTTATGAATAATCAGCAATATAAATTTGCCAAAAGGTATAAGGAGATTTTTATCCGTGTAAGAGGCAAATGAGTGTCATCTTGTCAGGAAGAGCGGATAAAACAGGTGGTGCAAACATGAATTTGAAATGTATTTTTTTCCTTGTTACTCTCATGGATTGTTGTTGTGATGTCACGCAAACGTTCCATAAGAACAACTTAGGAAAGAAAGAGGCGGTAAATTTAGAACGCACGATCTGTTTATCTGAACATATGCGCTAGGTTCCGTTTATGGAGCATTTTGACGTTTAATCAGCGCACACTGCTGCAGCAGCTATATCGAAGAAGTGCAAGCAAGAGGGGAACAGATTAGTGGGAAAACAATGAATCCATTATAATCCGTGTTCTAGATAGAGAAAGATCATTAAACGTCAAAAAGGTCAATTCAGCTGCTTGCTGCTGGTCGTTTTGGCAGTTTGTTTTTCATTGACCTTTCTGACATTTATTACACGCACATTTTCAATTGAGAAGTTTGTTATCCTCACTTTCGCTCCAGTCAAAAATATTGGTTTGTTATTGTTATCTTCACTTTCGGAACATCAATACACGTGGGTATAGAATGTACTAATGGCTGAGTGGTAGCTGGCGCACAGTGATACCGCTCAAAGAAGTTGTACTCAAAACGAAACGTTTGTGTATTTCGTTTCATTGAATGGAAAGTGCATGGTCATCCTTCGAGAGTGAAAAAAGACAAGAATAAGGGAGTGCTGAGTTGTAATGTTGCATTACTTGGGTTGTCAATAAATCAAATGAGCGGCGTATTTAAAAATATCAAATGAGTTTTAATCAGAGCTGATATTTGGTTGGCGTGATATTTGTGATATAAGTGATTTTCACAACCCTGATTCTGGGATAGATTTTTGTTAATATAATTCTAAGGAAGTACCATGGGAATTCTGAAGAGAATACAAATTGAATTTTTCCAATAGAACTCTGGGGAGAAGTCCAAGATTATTCTAAGTAGAAATTAATGATATTTCTGAGGTTGATTGCATGGGAATTCTAAGGAGAATTCAAGTAAATTTAAAATGGATTTATGGAAGGAACCTTCAAGAAAATCAAAATCTTCTTTAACACTAAAAACATTTGATATTTATACGATACATGAGGAGATGAAAGTATAGAGTTAATACTTCCGCTGTAAAACGGCAGTGTGAAAATTGTATACAGAGAGTAGAATGCGAGCAAAGGAAAATTTTGAGGAAGGTACGAATCGGGTAGAGCAATCACATGGTGATTTGAGTGTGAAACAATCTATACAACTGTTTCCGCAAATCGAAGGTAAATGAGCAAATTTACGATCATCCCTTTTGCCAGTGTGGCGGGGGAAACACCCCTCACTATCCCTCATCAATGGTTGCATCTCCAACTACGTCAAGCATCTCCAACTACGAAAATAATCTATTTCCTTAAAGAAATGTTGATTGTTCTGCAAAGAATTACAAGAGGGCAATATTTTTTTTAAGCTAGAAGCAAGTTAAATAGAAGGGGAATGATTCTAAAAAAGTACTTGAGATCATTCTGAAATAATTCTGTAAATGTTTTGGCGAATTATAAATCGCAGAATAAAATTCAAGATCTTTGAAAAAATGTTGTCGTTGTAATGATCTATTTAACCCTATTAAAGCTGGTTTATTGGTTTATACATTAATTTGTTTACATATATTATTTATACATACAATTTACAATTACACAATATATACATATATTGGTTTATACATTAATTTGTTTACATATATTATTTATACATACAATTTACAATTACACAATATATACATAAATTGGTTTATACATTAATTTAAAATATCGCTCAACCAGTAACATTAAAAAAAACTCCGGAAAATCCGGAAATTTCTATTTGCTGGTCATCATGTATAACGTTATCAAAAGGAAATTATTCAAATCGCTTCAAATGCTCTACATAGGAGATTCTGTTCAGAGATTTGATATTATTAGAGGAATTCATGATATGTGATTTAAGTTCCATGATAAAAAAAACAGTTTATTTCAATATTCAACTAAATTAGAATTTCTGAGTCATCATATAAATGTCACTATTGGTTACTTATTTATTATTTAAAATTCACTATTTTGACACTATTTCCATAATTTTAGTCACTAAAGTCACTACAATTATATCGTATCAGCACTACCAGCACTGGCTACGGCTAAAAACTTTAATTAATTTTCAATATTCAACCATTGACAAACAGCTATCATCTTTATACCAAACAAATCTTACATAAAATGGTGTAATTAAAATTGAATTTAATTCATAAATGACCATGTTATAAGCATTCAAAACCTGGCACTATTTCGTCACACAACTTTTTTTTTATTTGTCTACCAGTATAGTCCACAAAAAAGTAGTCTAAGGCCAACCATTTTTTTAACTTCAATGTAGTTTGTTTAACAATAATTTTCAGGATAAAAGTGACCGTCAAAGTCCATGTCTTTTTAAGTTGTCGTTATAGGGTGTTGTTTTAAAAAATAAAAATTTTCGCGTTTCGTAATATTTTAACGAGACCCAAGAGGAAAATAATATTGTAGTCTCCTGAAAGTCAGTCAATACCACCGATTTATCCCAGGAATATAACTCTTTCTGTAAAAGGAGGACCGATTGTCCACTACGTTGTCCGATGCGAAAATGAGTTTCGATACGACATCGTTCTAAACATAAAGTTCATCCCAAACCTGCCCGATATCATCCGGGCAACTCTCCACAAATGAGAGATAAATATGAGAGCGAGATAAATATGGAAAAACTGCCAGTCGGATCGGACGATATTGGGTAGGTGCGGATAGCCTAATGCAAATACAGAATTTCAAGATCTGCACTCTCACTTTGGAGAATCTAAGTTGTACAATACGTACATCGTACAAGACCTTGATAAGCCTGTAGACCCCAAAATACGTTGTCTTTACAACTGCGTGACTATCCCACATTATGGGGCTACGTCGAGCTCTGCGCGTTCAAAAATTTAGTCGGGATATCGTACAATACCTAATTGACTCTGTAGAACATCAATATCTAAACTAAACTTCAGGAACCTTATAGAATCTTAGATATATTGCTAATACATTTGATCAGATCCTATGAAGCTCTACGGATTCGGACACTAAATCAGGACATTCAAGATTGTTTTGAGCTTGTAGAACATTAATGCATTATTATGCTGTTTTGTATTTCATAAAAATGTTAAAGCTCTGTGAGCATTTTTGAATACAGGTCATTCAATAAAATATCTCAGTCGTCTCTGTTGAACTTGAAAACAAGAGGTTCAAAAGTATAGAATTATTTGGACGCCCTAGATAGATCTTTTAAAAAATATTCTTCTAGATAATTTCTACATTTCTGTACTTCTACAGCTGAATTCTATCAATAGTGAAGAAAAATTGATTAAAATGAACCTCAGAAAAAAAGGGACTGATGAACGATAACCCGATGACAATTTGTATAGTACTTTTCTATTAAGACTGCCAGATCATGAGTTTCCATGCAACTTTATCAGCGAAAACGAATTTTAACTAGTCTCACCTCCTTAGGTACACCGTACACGGTAGAGAGTTTAATAGGAAAAAGGAGCACATAATACTGTGTGCTTCTGGATTCTAACTGAACCACACGTTACGCAGAGGGGAGCGGAAGTAAAGAAATCTCTGGAAAACAATCAACGTAGCTTATGGATATCCTCTAATAAAAAATATAAATCAAAACCATTCTAATGAAAAATCTCATTTCTCTCGTCTTTCCTGTGGCAGGTTGCAAATCGTTCTTCAAGCGGTCCGTCCGACGGAACCTCACCTACTCGTGTCGGGGTAATCGGAACTGCCCGATCGATCAGCACCACCGGAATCAGTGTCAATTCTGTCGTCTACGAAAGTGCCTCAAAATGGGAATGCGACGCGAAGGTAAGTCAAATTCAATTACATCACATCTGCATTATTTTGTGGGGGAGGGGAATGTGTTGGTAAATAGCGACAAAGGTGCTAAACCGTTCCGTGTGTGTATGTGTTCTTATATGTGCGAAGCGAGAAAGGGTAGTCAGGGGTCACGTTGTAAGAATTATTATTGTTCGCAAAGCTACCGTCACCATGTTATTGTTGACACGCCAACGCGCGGTCCTATGAAAGCCAATTTGCGACACAGAGCGAGAGAAAGAGCGAGGAAAACCGCAAAAAGGCGAAAGTGTCGTCACCCAGCCACAGCACGAGAAGAGGTAACAAACGATGTCAAATGATGTTGACAAAACGAAATGTGCGAAACAAGAGACAGGCACAACAATTGCCCATATAATAACGTTAGCACTGCGGAGCCAAGGTCGCATCAGAACACGGGATGGGATGGGGGAATATGGGGAGGACAAATTACGTTCCGGGAGGAGGCCGTGGCTCAGCGAGCCGTGATTTGGAACAATAATCTATTAAATTCATTAGTTCTGTTGAATCGCGATGCAATAACAACGAACGAGATGGCACCTTGACGAAGCGGTTATTATTGCTGCGCCGAGTACCGAGAGTATTATTGTGCATAACGCGACGATTGCCGGCTATTTTATGCTGCTTAAGCCACGAATGAAGTCATTATTTATTGTGTATGTAAATCATAATGTTATTACCGAGCTGAGCCTTAATGCGGTACAAATATAATAATGCATGCGCATTAATAACGCGCTATTCATCTCCGCGTAAGCTCTGTGACAGAATCGAGCGTAAAACGGATGGGATTACATTTGTCAACTGTTTCAAGTCGTATTGTTATCGTTGACTAAAACTTGTAGTTGACTTATTTACAACAAACTCAAAATACTACATTAGTCCCAATCAACCAATTAGGGCCGATTTCAGACTGGTGTGAGAACTTCGTCAATTAACTCCTTTTGGCTAGTCTTTTCGCGAAATCCTTTCCTACTGGGGGTCCCCCGGAATCGATGCCAAGCAATATTTCAACAGCTTGAATAAAAACCGGTAATATCGTTATTAAGTCACAAAACTTATCTGCATGTAAAAAAGCAAAACAGCAGGAATACCTATAGTTTCTTGGTTCCCATAAGAGTGCCCTCCTGCCGCTTGGCTCAAGAATAGCAGAAGAAAGGCAACACTACTGTTTCGATTCAATTGTTCCCGGAATACAGCACAAGCAAATCAATAAAAAAAACGGAAAGTCTATTTTGAGGTTACATTACACATACACACCTGGGGGTACCGACCGGAACCGCCCTACAGGGTGCAACTGTCAATTGGGCGAGGGCATCCGAAATGTCAAAAGTTGTTCAATCCAACCGTGCGAGGAAGCAAAAAAGCGTGACATTGGACACTCCAATGGAGACATCAAGTATTCATTGGTTAATAAATATTAAAAACAGAAAAACGAACCTCCTGGGAGAATCACGGTCTGCTTGGATAGAGCAATCCCGGAGCGATAAGAATCGACGTGTGGAACACAATAAACACATCTATTATTGTTGTTGAAGCCGCTGCGCTGACGCTCGCTCTGGTTTGCATGTCAAACGCAAAGCTTAGCTGCCCGACGGAGTCCGTTATGGTGTTCAAAGAGCGGAACAGAATGACATGCAAGTTCCGTAACGGGGAAACGTTTTCCCAGGTCGTGATTTATGGGATCGTTATGATTTTTAATATTTTGAGCAAATACCGCTCAAAGTCTCGAATCGCAAAATTATCCTTGTGGAAGGAACCCTTCAATCCAAACATCCAGCGGCGTGCAATCCTTATGATTTTAAATATGTAAAGCAAATATAGACAGACAATTGATGCCATCAGGAGAGGATGGATTTAATCCCGTTTTTCTGTGCCGTAAATGGGACGCTTTTCTGCCGCCTCTAGAAGACATTCAGGGCGCGACGCGGGGCGAGAAAGAACAATACCGACGGAAACTATTTTCTATTGTTCCCGAAGGAAGATTTATGGTTCGATGTCGTCCCTCGCCCGTCTCGCTCTTTCACCGGGATGTAAAATTAAAAGACACGAAAAAGGACTGACCACTGGTCAGTCTCCTTACCTTCGTCCTCAAAGATCTCCCTCTAAGAAGGGGGAAGAAAAGGGGTGAATCTTTGCAAGGTTTTCGGAAACGCACATTCACCGACGGAGAACCGGCTTCTAGCATGGGAACCGGTTCCATTGACCAGTAGTGGTCAAGAAGCAAAACTGACCGTTAGAATAAATTAAAGAAATAGTTAAAGGGACACGACCCCGGCGGTGCGTGGCGGCCAATGATGTGTTGTGAAGGACATTATTTGAATCACAGCAACGCCGGGCGATTCGGGATGTGTGTAGGTTCGCAGGACATGCGAGCGGTGTATGTCGTTGGGATTTTCGGAGATTCCGGACGTGTGAGCCACGAGAGTGACACAAAGCGGTGCGGTGTGAGGATTACGGTTTTACCGTTTTTGTTTATGTGGATTGATGGGTGGTGAGATCATTGATACAGGTACGGAATACAAACATTGGAAGATGAAGGGAACGGAATCAAAATATGTTTCGAGGACTCGTGGAAGATTTGAGTTTTAAAACATAGAGGTGTATTTTGTTTTGCTGATTTTAGACAATTTTAAGAGCAAAAATTAAAAAAAAAACCTTCATTCAATTACTTGCATAGTAATTATTAGATGGGTCAATGAAGTTAGTAAAGTTTGACAGAGCCAGAAACAGCTTTCCATTAAAAAATCACATCAAATTCTAGCATCATAAGGCCTGAGCGCAATGACAGCGGAAGCAGAACGGGAGCGGTAGTGGAAAGCCTAAATTGAGTTAGAACTCAACTTCGATTTGACATCTTGATGGTATTTTTTACAACTGTCAAACTTTTTTCTTTTCTTTTTTCCTTTAATAACATCGGCATCTGTTCCACAATCGAGTGCCAATCACCGACGAGCGTCGATTGCCAATTGGTGTTTAATCACCGACGGAAATCGAGTGCCAGAGAGACGACCAACGGATTTACTTCCCTTCTGAAGGTCGGCAACAGTCAAACTTGCCGCTGCCGTTTACGTTTACTTATAGACTTGGAGCTGCTAATTGATATCAAAAGTCGTTTAATTTTAAGATTGTTTATTTTTATTTTAAAATCTAATCTCGAAAGACTTAAACATCCAAATGTGTCATAATGAATGTGGGCGTCTTGTGGCAAACCTGTATAAATCCAAATGTGGTTTAAAGTTAGTGGGAGTGATTGATAGAGTAAGCTCTGGCAATTGAATCTGTTTTGCATCGGACATATACATTATGTATTGAGATAAATCAAATATACTGCATTAATGTTGCACAAGTCATAATTCAAATATGTCTGCTTCTTCTTTTGATATTCTTCGTTACCAGATGAACTGTTTGATGTTGTACATTAAATAACTTAAAATTATCAAATCAAAAGTGCGATAAATTACCTGAAATAATAGGAAGCATTTTATGGTGAATATATATTTCAAACTAATTGTTCTAAATTTAACACCACAATGTTTTTCACTGAATCGTAGCAGTCTTATTTATAAGTAATATTAGTAACAGAACAAATTTAATTGTTTTCGTATTTTTCAGTGTAAATAAATTAACTCTCTCGACCATTGAAGCCCAAAAAATATATTGAAAAATTACCACCGTTGGGAACGGCGCCGGTGGTGTAGTGGTAAGCGTGATTACCTCTTACCCCAGCAGGCCTGGGTTCAATACCAGTCGGCGCCGCCGGGATGTTCTGAGGCATAACATCTCTGATCACGCCTTCTTTCGGATGGGAAGTAAAAGCCGTTGGTCCCCGGTTCATGAGTTGATGGGTCGATATGTAGGGTCCAGGTGTGGGAGCTGCCTTCCTGGTACGTCGGTAGCATTGGTGTTCAGCACGGAAAACAAGATCGACGGAAAAAACAAACCAAAGGAAAAAAAAAATACCACCGTTGGAACATTATGAAACTAGCCTCAAACGAAAAAAGGGCACGTAAGATTTCGTTTGGTGGGTGTTTCAGCGATACTGATATATTTTTATAATAATTTTATTCTACCAGAGATACACAGTTCGAAAAAATAATGTAAATTTCTGTTCAATATGATGCACATAAATGGAGCGTCACATATCATATAAGTTTACATTATATATCGTGTAAAGTTCTGAGACACTTCATTCAATGTTGCAAATATTGTATTAAAAAATCCATCTTTGTAAACAACATTGTTTACAAGTTGCTTGGTTGCATGAAATGAAATACAAGTTTACGTGAATGAATGTTTACATCACAATTAAAATTCAGAATTTTTATCTGTGTACCGATGCCAGAAGTTGTGACCGGTGTTGCAAAATACGCTGCAGGGGGAGGGATTTTGGAGTCTAAAATTAGTCAAAAATATGCTATTTCATTTATGAAGTTTCTCTCAGCCATATATCAAAAATGAAAATTATACATAGAAGTTGAACTAAACCGCAGATTAGTAAAGTTGTAAAATTCATTGTTTTTTATATTTAAATCTACACAGATAAAAATTCTGAATTTTATTTGTAATGTAAACATTCATTAACGTACACTTGTATATACTATATTTACTACATTGCATGAAATGTGTCAGAACTTTACATGATATGATATGTGATGCTCCATTTATGTGCATCATATTGAACAGAAATTTACACTACTTTTTCGAACTGTGTATGAATCTACTCACTCCATTTCAAACAAAGAATTTTGAAAATTTTCAGACTCCATAACTCAGTGAAAGTTTTAGTTTCCGATCTTAAAAACCTTCAATATTTCGATATTAGAAAATTTCAAAATTCTAGACCTCATTTTTAACCATGTCATTTGAATAGTCACTGGGCTTAGTGGATCATCGGTCGCAGAGGTTAACTGTGATGTTCAGGGCTTGGATGTCTCGTTTTTGCGTACTGAGAAGAAGGTCGTCGATTCAATCTCAAACCCCTTCCAATCGTGATCTGAATTGGCTTACATTATTTACTATTTAACGCTACGCTTTAAAAGATTGCATATAGCTTCCAAATTGCAATCAGATATACTTTGCCCTTCCCACTAACAAAAACGTCCTTCTCGTGATAGCCTCAAGTAACAAGTAGTCAACTCAGTCTCTAGTAACACCGAGGGGTGTCGAACTAACAATTCTTCTCCTTCTTCTCTCCTGAAGACCGTAAGGAATCAGAAGTTGCTCCCTGTGAATAGATTGATTATTCCAAGCCCGATTCAGTTAAACTCAAACTGTGGGTAAAATTTCATAAATTTTCAAATTTCTTAAAATTAAGCGTGTTAGTGTCGAAATCTGAACGTACAACAAATTGCGCATCAGTTTTCATTAAAATAGGGCTGTAAATGTACTCAATTCGTCTCAACACTCAACTGAACTAAAAATTAGGACAACCTTAACAGGTAGACCAACTACCTGCATGAATTTGAGTTTTGTAATAACAATATTCTCTTGATCAAGGCAAGCTCTGAGTATCGAAGTCAACATTTGTTTTTCTTCGTTCGTGATTGGATGCTCACTGTCTCCTGTGTTGTTGCCAATATTAGTATTCGTCTTCATCTGGGTGAGGCTGATTTTGAGGATCAAATGCAAAATTATTATTTTTATTTTACGCAAATATAGAGCTCAGGAACGTGTCATGTTGGAAAATGATTGCCTCTTGCTGAATTATTTTAGGTTCTGGAGTCGACAATATTCAAAATAATTGCCGAAAATGAATTTGATTTTGACAATTTTGATTCGGATAATCAAGCACTGGTGATTATCCACAAATGCGTATTAGTTGATGTATAATGAACCCATTTCTTTCATTTCGCTCGTACATGACAGTAAAGATTTTCAAAATAAACGCAATTCATCTAAACTGGCTTGAAGCGCTACTCTTTGCGTGTGATGGTAAATCAACAAACACTGCTCACTACTAAGTGGTTGGTTTGCAGACCACAATTCTTAATGAGTAATGAACTTTTTGTGTCTTTTAAATTTGGATTTATTGTTTAAAAAGGATTTATTTCCTATAAGTATAAGGAGGGGAATTTAGGGGACAAGGCCTAATTTACTCCCCGTAACCCTATTACCATATTTGATATTAATCTTTAGTGCACTTTACCAAATATCAAGTATCATAGAAACACCACGGGACGTTAGAAGATGATCGTCGGTACATGATCTGAAATCACATGGTAAAACAAAATATGGAAAAGAGTTCAAAATACTGAACACTTAAAGTCTCTATAAAATAGAAAAGAAAAACTTTCGAATTTTTCCTTCCATACGTATTTGATGAGTAATAAATGTCTTAACTAACAAATAGCCTTGTCTCTAGCTTAATGAAACATAATTAAATTGATTAATCAATGACTATGAAGTTTGACTTCGAACGATTCAGAAAGATCAAGTCTTTCCGAAAATCGGTTAATCTATGTGTACTGGTAAATTAGGTATTACACGGACAGAAAATTGTTTGCATTGAACCAAAAAAAACTTTATTTGTAGTTAAACAAAAAATTCCGGTTGAAATTATATTGCATTTTATTGTTTCGATAATACTTATTCAAATAAATTTAAAATAAGATTCTTTTTGTTTGAATAAGCCACTCTTCAACTGCAACTATTGTTAAAATAACAATATTCTTTTGTTAAGCAAACAATAGTTAATTTTAATTAAGCATTTAGGGGAAAAGTTTGCTTCGGCAATACCTTAACCTATTATCGTCAGGGGGGTAAACAACGTCCTGAGCTCATTTTTGGCATGTTGATACATTGTGTTTCAGAGCAACTATTGTCCAAATTTTAGTGCTCTAGGACTTTGTTTACCCCCCCCCCCCCCTGACGATAATAGGTTAAGGTATTGCCGAAGCCAACTTTTCCTCTATTTATTGTGTCCGTTCAGGCCATGAATGCAAAAATAACTACAAACCATTCCCTCGTTCCCGGACAAAAATGTAAACAATAACACAAAACTGTTCTCGTTTGATTCAGTTTTTTTTCGCGTTCGACGTAAATATTGTTTTTAACATTGAATTTCGGGAAAAAAGAGCAAGATTTCCGAAAATCTTGAGACTTGAGGTAAGTAATTATGCTGCAGTTGCTAAATATAAACAGTTTTTCTTTATTTTTTTCCTTGATTTTTTTTCCGTCGATCTTGTTTTCCGTACTGAGTACGCCATGACGGCAGCTGCCGCACCTGGACCCTACCTATCGACTCATCAACTCATGAACCGGAGAGATTTTATGCCTCAGAAAGTTTTTTTTTTAATTCAATTGCAATTCTGTTTATTACTAAAAGAAAACAAAACATTATTGAATCAATAAAATATTTTTATTTCTGCTGCGTCTATTTTCAGGCTTAATAAAATAAATGTGATTGAATCAACAAGAAATCTCTTTTAAAAACAAACATATTTTTTTGTTGATCCAGCTGCCAAATTGGACAGCTCACGTCAAAACCATGAAAGCTCTTGTAAATTAGAAAAGATTTTCGTTTTGATTTAACAATCCAAGGGTTTTTAGAAACAAAGATACTGGATTGTTGAAATAATAATGATTTCTTTTTGCAGCCAAAACAAAATGAAATTCTTATTAATTTTACGTGAAATATTATTACGTTTAAAATATTGTTTTCTGCGTGTAAGAAGTGGATTCCCAATTTTTGCCAACACTGAACAGGAAAAATATTTTCAGACTTAGATTCCTTGTCTAATTTTCTAATAAAAACAGTATCTAATGCTAGCTCTAGCTTCATTTGTTACGTAGATATTAACAAAAGAAAGTATCCGAGCAAAGTCGGATATCAAAATATTATCAAAATTATATCCAATTATTTTTTTTTAATGATGGTGATATTATATTTTGAAATTCTTCTTATTTAATTTAGGTTGAATTCACAGTTTGATGTTGTTTTAATATTTCTAAAAAAAATATTGAAAACAAAATTTTATATTTTATGTAAAGAGCATGTACATTTTTCACTAAAAGTTACTTTTTCAAACTTTTATAGTAAAAACAAATTTGCTATCAAATAAATTGTAAAAGTCAAAAAATAATGCAGTGAATTTAAATAAAATAATAATTATGAGGATATGTTCAGATATGTGAGACCTCCTTAGCTCAGCCGGTAAAGGCACAGCTGCAAAGCAAGACTTTGCTGGAGGTGGCTGGGATCAATTTCCAGTCCAGTATGGGAATTTTTCAGGTTGAATAATTTCTTGAATTCCTCGGGCATAGAGTATGGTTGTACTTGCCACACAATTATACCAATGCAAACATGGTACAGGCATCTAAAATTCTCAATTAATAACTGTGGAAGTGCATCTAGAACACTAAGTTGAGAGCACGCAATAAGCTAATATGCCATACGCAATAACCTTGAAATGCGAGGAGGAAGAAGAATTTCCATGAACCACATATTTATTTAACAACATTTATTTAATATTGTTGATATTAATCTTTTTGCGAATTTAATTTACAAATTGGTATAAAATTAATTTCATTCTGTTCGTCTATAATAATTAAAAAAACAATAATAATATAAATAGAAATATTAAAATAATAATGAATTTTGTTTTTTTTACAGTAATAATAACATATTGATGACCTATTTTCTTTAGTATTAAAGAAAATACCAATATCAAAACACATACATTGATTTGTTATCAAGAAGGCTAGATCTTTTCAATACCCTTCATATACCATTCAGATTTCAGTTTTTGTTATGATTACTGTTAACTCGACTACACGTTTTTTTTTTTCCTTTGGTTTGTTTTTTTTCCGTCGATCTTGTTTTCCGTGCTGAGCACCAATGCTACCGACGTGCCAGGAAGGCAGCTCCCAAACCTGAACCCTACCTATCGACCCATCAACTCATGAACCGGGGACCAACGGCTTTACTTCCCATCCGAAGGAAGGCGTGATCAGAGATGTTATGCCTCAACCACACGGTTATCAAGAACGTTTATATCAAAATATCAAATTTTGTTTTCATTTTGGTTTCATTCTCTGCACGGGTAGTACTTTCATGAAAATCACGAATCCAAATTTGGTCCATATCGCAAGAGGTCATTTCACTTCTGCAATTTTTTTTTCTTCGATCATTTGGCATGGAATAACCCACGTATTGTTGATTGAAATTTAAACTGGTCTATCCCAACAGTGTCACAAGTTTGATAAAAGCGCAAGTTTCTCTCGTCTTGGTGTCTTCGGTGCACTTATTTCATGCTTCATATGGAAGGATGTGCACTAAATACACCAAGACGATTAGATGGAAACTCACACTTTTATCACATATTTTCATAAGTGCGAATAAGCCCAGTTTGGAGGAAAATGGCCAATATTTGAAAGAAAGACATTTCAAGTACGAAGATTATTCAATATTTAGTAGACCTACGTTGATTTTTATGTTATCAAGCAGAAAAGTGCAGCTTTTAAGCAAATTTAATACCGATTTTTGTTGGACTTGTCATATCTAATACAGCTTCTTCAAAATTTAATTTTTTGGATTAAAACTTGAGTCATTGGAACTCTACTGGTGTAACGATTGCACCATCTTAACTGTAAATGAAGTGGCATACTTCACAAATCAAGTCTTGATCTATCGAATTTTCAAAATAAATTTAACGTAAACGACAGCTTGTCCTATCGTTCACCTAAAAAATCTTCATTTATGGCAAAACCACGAAAAACCAGTTCCCTCAAGTCGCTTAGCTTAAGCCCATGTGCCTTCAATGTTCCCATGTAGATATCCACGTAAATCGAGGGTAATAGCGCTCGCACATTTCGTCGAAGCAAGACCTGAAATTGATGATTATATTGTTAACAAGAGTACACTACACTACAGCACTATACACAAGGTATATCTTCTCCCCTCCGATGATGTTCGAACCACCACGCAGCATCATACGTGCGGAAAACATCTCTCGGTACAACTCGGCGAGCTGGTAGGAAACATTGTAAAACAATTATTGTGTGGGTGATCAATGATGATTATGATGTTCATCATATCTTGACTCTCCTCCACCCCGCGCTCCATGATGCCCGTTTGTGACGACAGCGAACAGCGAGGGAACCACTCAGCACAAGCCGCGCGCTCGGCCGAGGGGGAGAAACCGTAAAAAGCTCCATTCAATAACCAACATTATCTCGATGTCAATCATAAGTGATCTTTTTCGCTCGCTGTTGTTGGCTGTATGTAAAAATATTTTCTCTCCCCAAGTCTCCCCGTAAACGTCATTATCGTTCGGGCTCATCGCTCTTTTCGTACCGAATACCTGTCAACTTCAACCTTTCCACATATACACACACAGGGAAGAACCGCTAGCGAGCGATAACGCACATGACAATGTTCCTCTCCAGCCAACCATCCAGCTAACGCGAAGCGTTTGAAGAGCCCTCCAAGATCCGACGGTCGGTCTCCGTCTCTATGCGTGTGAAAGATTGACAGTTCTGCCCCTTTCCCGTCCCTGGCCCATCCATCACAAATCGAGTGCGCCACCGCATCATGTAAATGATGATGTTTGCATCTTCTATTGTCCCGGATCAGCCGTGCGCTCTTTCCGGAACATGGGATGACTTATCACCACAGACACGGACACGCATCTGTCCCTTCTCGGGGCCAACAAAGACCGTTACGTCCAGCTAAGACTCTCGATGTCCACGCGGAGATGCAACGGAAAGGTGTCAAAACTGACCATCGTTGCTCCCTTATCCCACCAAACGGCAGCCCATTAAATGTTTTGACCACTGGTCATCATTACCGTCTGCATTGTTCGACCAAGGCCGAAACCGTCCGCCGTAAGGGTGGAGAGCAAAAAACTTAATTAAAATAAAATGTCCATTTTTAAAATGACAAAACAGCGTTATAAATACCGTACACAGATAGGCAGATCCCGAAAAGGGTTCGCTCGGAGCTGACAATACAGAGTTAAAAAAGGGATCATCGCATTCAATTTGCGCAGGTACGCGGGCAGGTAGTTGCATGTAACCCCTTTCCATCGCGCCATACATGCTCGGCACAGACACATTCTCGTTGTAGTTCGGTTGGATTAGGCCTTTGTCTGTCGACACCTGAAACTAATAGGTGATCATAAATTTGACCTTCGGGGATGCGTATTCGTCGACTCACGGCTCTTTGAACTACACTCCTTGCTCGTAGATTTACATGGGAAATTGTGCAATTAAGGCCACGACGGATGCAGGCAAGGAAGGCGACGACCTTCGAGAGTGTGTGATGAAGAGTTATGAGTGGTAATTAATCTGATGCGACTTCGACGGTGATCTTCGAGAGTTGCCAGTGCGTTTCTGTGTGCTGGAATGCAAGATTTGGTCAACGGTTTCTGCTCCATGGAATGGTATCAGTTTGGACTTGATGTTTTTTCAGAGAGTCATACCTCTCAAGCTGAGCCGTTGTTTGGAAACTCAACTTTTTCTTAACATACGACCTACAACATTTTCCCATTATTTCCGAGTTAAACGTTACTTCGGGTCACCCTTACGTGCTCCCAAAACTATATAATGATTAATGACCATTATTCAAATCACAAGAACCATCAATACCAGGCCCGGTCAAAGCCAGAAAATCATTCGTCCATAAATTGAAAGGTGAAGAAAAATTAAGCGACTTGAAAATATAAACACCCGAAAAAAAAATCCGACGAAGAAATCAATCCACTGTTCTCCCTCTTTTCTCGAGGTATGATCTCATCATCATTGCCGCCGCCGTCCCGCAATGGTAAAGTATGTATGTTTACATCAACCGAAAAAAAAAAAAATAGAGAAAGAGGCGTCAATGCGGGAAATCTCCCAGTTAACACACTCACATATGGCATAGCTTGGATGTGCAAAGATGCCCAATCATGGCGCATTCCATAGGCCACTCGCTCCCTCTTGGCGGAAGAAAGAAAAAAAATCAATGAATGTACCTTCCAACCCCACCACCCGGGATGGTCCGACCGATCGTAGTCGATTAACTGTTTTTTGTTTGGCAAGGCACGGCGGTCAAGCGCAGAAATCCAAACCCTTAATTTGTGTTGTAGTACGCGACTCTTTACGGCGTCGAGAATTCGGTATCAATAAGTGATTAATTTTGTCGATTTCCAGCGCAGATGAAATCGAGAGATGCGGTGTAGACGATCAATGATGGATTCACCTAGTAAGGGATTCAATCGTGCTGGTAATAATCTCAATTTTTCCCTTTCTTCATTTTCACATTTCTTGGTTGCTGGCTGGCTCCACTTTGCTTATAAAACGCTTGTTTTTTTCAATTAGCTGGGGCCCTCCAATTGTTATTGTTTAAGAGCTAGACATCTGATAGGCCACAAAGCTCATTGGAGAAATTATGACATGATCTCAGCAAAATTGTCGTGAATCTTAGAAAGAGTTTCTTACAACTTTGAGCACACTTCCGCACTCTACCCGACCAGACCGTTATAACAAAAATATATCATGATTTTATCAACTTCTGTTAGACATAACAACCGTTGATATAATCTTGTTTTAAGAGCTCTGTGGTGAAATGAGGAATAAAAAATCATCATGATATAAAATTGTTACACAATTTTTTAGAATAAAATTTAAAACAACATTTTAACTAAGTTTGTTAGCATTAGTAGCACGAAAAATGAAACGATTTGTTTTCAGTCCGCATCGTGCTCTCTTGCCGTGCGGATCTATTTGCTTTTTGCTTAAGGAAGTGTTACTACTACCTAAAGCTACAACAAATTTAAACAGCACTTTTCAGTGCTCAACCTGTAAAATTTTTCTACCTTGTTCAACTCTTATTCCTCTTCGATCCTTGTTTGGACCCTACCCGTGGTAATCCTTCTTGGATATCGATTTGGAAAATTCCTCTTCGATCCTTCAGATTCTTATAGTAATCTGCTTGGAAGTCGATTTGGATAAAAATTTACTGCCGGCATGGCGCCTAAACGCAAAAGAAAGGGGCAAACTCTTGATCCCCCTTCTGATGAAATTAATTTGAGTAATCAATTTGATTTGCTCACTGATGATGAGAATGATCCATCATCCAAGAAAAATTCTAGTAAACTTTCCCGGCTTAATGCCAAGAAGGAAAAGATCCCCCCTATTTTGATAACCACTTCCGATTTCCATGCTCTTTGTATGGAACTTTTGAATTTCGTGAAAGTTAAGTTTTCACTACAAATTGGACGTCGGTGTGAATGCCGTGTATTGGCTGAAACCTTGGACGGATTTAAATGTCTTCTCAAGTATCTTACTGAGAAGAAGCACATTTTTTTTACTTTCGACACCAACTCAAGGTTGTCATTAAAGGACTGCCCAGTGGTGAATCCCTGGATCAGATCAAAGATGAACTGGCAAAATTACTTGGAGTTGTGCCACTCCAAGTAATCAAAATGAAAATGAAATCCCGTCCTGGCGATTCGCGCAACGGGATTTCTAATGATTTTTATTTAGTTTACTTCAAGTCTAGTGAACTAAACAACCTTAAAGCCTTAGAAAAAGCTAGCCTTATGCTCCATGTCCGAGTGAAGTGGGAACACTTCAGGAAGACTGGAGGAAATTTCCAAAACCTCACTCAGTGCCGTAAGTGCCAGGGATGGGGTCACGCAACTAAAAAAAAATTGCTACATGCCAGCTAAATGCATGAATTGTGGTGATTCCTCTCACGCAAAGGACGACTGTCCTTTTAGAGATGAACTAGCCTAAGGCTAAAAATCTCTTTAATAAAGCCTTAAAAAAAAGGACGACTGTCCTGTGAAGGAAGATCCTAAGAAATTTAAATGTTCAAATTGTGGTGAAAACCACAAATCCAATTTTTGAGAATGTAAGACTCACAAAGCGATCCTACAATCTCGTTCTAACCGTCAGGTAGGAAACGCTCCACGTTTCCGACCAGGTATAAATTCCTCTGCTGTTAACAACGGTCAGCGAGGAACAAATTCTACATTCGTACCCGTAGGTACTAATATCACCCCTGCTTCAAATGTTTCATCTGTACCTACTCGCCTTGCTGCTAACAATGTTCGACGAGTTAATGGAGCTACCTATGTTGCTATTGCAACGGGTAGAAATAAAAATACTAACCAACGTTCTAACGGAAATTTTGACAATTTTGACTTAATTGACATGATTTCTGATATGCTTAAATCTAACTCCATGTTTGATACTATTCAAACTGGAGTAAAAGTTGCTAATAATATTGTCATGACTTTAAAATTCAATAATGGATTTTAAAGCTTTAAATATTTTAACTTGGAATGCTCGATCTCTTAAAGATAATGAAGACGAGCCATTTAACTTTTTGAGAGTTCATAACGTGCATATTGCCGTTATAACTGAAACGTTCCTTAAACCTGACCATAAGGTTAAGAAGGACTCAAATTATTTACTTTATAGAAATGATCGTCTTGATGGACCCTGTGGTGGCGTTGCCATCATTGTTCATAGACGATTCAAACATAAAATTCTTTCTTCATTTGAAACCAAAGTTTTTGAAACTTTGGGAGTTTCTGTTGAAACAAAATTTGGACAACTTACGCCATTCCAATGCGTAGGCCAGCAAAAGAATTTTCTCAAGGGTGACCTTCAGAAACTTACCCGTCATAGGTCTAAATTCTTTATTATTGGTGATTTTAATGCAAAACACCGCTCATGGAATAATGCTCAAAGCAATTCCAACGGTAATATTCTGTTTGATGATTGTTCTGCAGGTTATTACACTATTCAATATCCAAACAGTCCAACATGCTTTTCTACTGCAAGAAATCCCTCAACTATTGATTTGGTCTTAACTGATTCATGTCAACTTTGTAGCCAATTGGTTACCCATGCTGACTTCGGTTCTGATCACCTTCCAGTAACTTCTGAAATATCCCAAGAAATAATTTGTAATCCTAACAGCTCTATTTTCAATTACCATAGAGCTGATTGGGAGCAATATCGAACATTTATGGAATATAACTTCGATCCAAACATTCCTTTGCAAACCAAAGATGAAATTAATTATGCTCTTGAATCTCTGACTTCTTCTATAGTTGCAGCAAGAGCTGCCTCAGTACCAAAATGCGAGGTTAAATTCGATTCAATTATAATAGACGACGATCTTCAGCTATTCTTAAAAATCTTAAAGTCTTAAAAATGTCCGTAGGTGACAATATCAAAGAACACGCGATCCTGCCATGAAAGTTATCTGGCGGGATTTGCAAAAACAAATTAAAAATCGATTCTCTGCCCTGAGGAACAAAAGTTTTGAAAATAATGTTTCTAAATTAGACCCGAGTTCCAAACCCTTTTGGAAACTCACAAAAATTTTGAAAAAACCTATTCCAGCGCTTAAAGAAGGTGGTAAAATTTTGATCACAAATTTGGAAAAAGCTCAGAAACTTGCTAAGCAATTCGAGAGTTCCCATAATTTTAGTTTGGGTCTTACTAGTCCTATTGAGAATCAGGTTGCTCGGGATTTTCTGAATATTTTCTCTCGGGAAAATATTTTTGATGATTCCTGGGGGACTGATTTGGACGAAGTAAGGTCTATAACTAAAAAGTTTCAAAATATGAAAGCTCCAGGTGATGATGGAATTTTCTATATCCTCATCTAAAAACTCCCAGAGAGTACCTTGTCTTTCTTGGTAAAATTATTTAACAGATGTTTCCATTTGGCATACTTTCCTGATAAATGGAAAAATGCGAAAGTTGCTCCAATTTTGAAGCCGGATAAAAATCCAGCTGAAGCTTCTAGCTACCGTCCAATAAGTTTGTTTTCTTCAATAAGTAAACTTTTTGAAAAGATAATTTTAAATAGAATGATGCTCCACATCAATACGAACTCAATTTTTGCAGATGAGCAGTTTGGATTTCGCCATGGGCATTCAACTACCCATCAACTCTTAAGAGTTACCAATTTAATTCGTTCAAACAAATCTGAAGGCCACTGAACTGGAGTTGCTCTTCTAGACATAGAAAAAGCATTTGACAGTGTTTGGCATGAAAGTTTCATTGCTAAATTGAAAAAGTTTAATTTTCCATTTAAAATATGAAATTAGTTCTGAATTATTTAACTGACAGAACTCTACAGGTAAATTACCAAAATTCCAAATCCAATCGACTACCTGTTAGTGCAGGAGTTCCTCAGAGTAGCATTCTTGGGCCTATATTGTATAACATTGTCACTTCGGACCTCCCTGATTTGCCTCAGGGTTGCCACAAATCTTTGTTCGCTGATGACACAGGCATTTCCGCTAAAGGAAGAAGTCTTCGTGTTATTTGCAGCAGACTGCAGAAAAGTTTAGATATTTTCTCTTCTTATTTACAAAAATGGAAGATTTCTCCCAACGCTTCCAAAACTCAACTTATAATATTTCCACATAAGCCCAGGGCTTCCTTTTTGAAACCTAGTAGTAGTCACATAGTCACTATGAACGGAGTTCCAATTTCCTGGTCAAACCAAGTGAAATATCTTGGATTAATACTTGACCAAAAATTAACTTTTAAAGATCACATTGAGGGCATTCAAGCTAAATGTAACAAATATATTAAATGTTTGTATCCTCTTATAAACAGGAAATCCAAACTTTGCCTGACGAATAAACTTCTAATATTTAAACTAGTTTTTAGACCGGCCATGCTTTACGCTGTGCCAATATGGTCTTGTTGTTGCACTACCAGGAAAAAAGCACTTCAAAGGATTCAGAACAAAGTTCTGAAAATGATTTTGAAGTTGCCTCCCTGGTACAGTACTACTGAGGTACATAGAATTTCGAATGTTGAGACTTTAGAACAAATGTCCAACAAAATAATTAATAATTTCAGGCAAAAATCGTTGCAATCCTCAATTGCAACGATTAATTCTCTTTATACTTAGATAAGATTTAGTTTTAGTTTTTAATTTTAAGATATCAATTGTTATACTGACATGCAGGTTTAAAAAACCTGTTTAAAATACTGAATTGCCAAGACAGGAACAATGTAAAAATACTTAGATATATATCATAACAATTAAGGCTGGTAAGTTACTGTAGTAACTGGAGCCCCAAGGTTAAAATGAAATGTAATTTATTTTAACTTTGAAACAAATAAAGAGTTAAAAAAAAACGATTTGTTTTATTTTAATTTTTGTTTTGTTTTAGTCTTGAACCGGTAGTAGAATCAAAATTTATTTAAGGGCTACGGAAAAGTTTTTCACATGGAACTGGGCTAATAGGGTTAATGTCCCTAATGTCAGCCTAAGTGTCCCTAATATTGGGCCCATAATTTAATTTCGAAGGCAAGCATTTTTTTGATAATGATAAACTAAAAATCAAACATATTCATTTGTATTGTCTAGATGATGCATTGTTCTACCGAAAATTGAAGAGTTTGTGATTTTTATTAGATCCATAGGCTAAAGTTAGTGCTTTTTCCCCTATTTTTTTAACAGCTTTCTCTTCTGATTGGGATGCTAAGAATTAAATAAATCATTACAATCAACTCTCTCTTACTCGATCTCTCCTTAACTCGATTCTCCCTAACTCGATGGAAATCCAGGGGCCTCATTTCGCAAGTCAAACTACCTATCCCAAAGGGACTAGACTACTATATATTGATTCCGTAAAACCTGAAAATGTTACTTTTGAAATTGTCACTGCAAGACGCTTCTGATCAAATGGCTTACCTAGATTTTAACTATCTAGGATCGATTGCACAATAATAGTGTGAACCAATGATATATTCGCTCATGAACGGAATCCAAAAACATAAATTAACAGTTCAGTTGCGTTCTTTGAATTCTGGCGTGAATATTTTGCAATTTGTGAAAATCAATAATTTTTGATGATATACAAATTAAAATGATCAATGGAAAATTGCAACACTAACCGTCGAACATTAGCAACCAAAACTAACTTCGATTATAACTTTTATTTGCAATGGTGTGGGAGACAGATCTCAACGCATAACCAAACAAAACGGTACATGTTTTAAAACAGACCATGTTACGAATAATTGTACATCTCAGTAACTCAGTGTGTATTATTTCTGATACTTCATTCTGCTCGGGTAGGTTTCGAGCGTAAGGTAGGTGTTCCAGTAATAGTGGTGTACCTATAGTTGCGGTATGGAGGTTGTGCCGAAATAGTGAGGAAGATCCGGATAAAATTATTTTTCATCGGTAGCTCTCCTAAAATAAAGCATATTCGCATATTTCAAACTTAAAATATGCCCAAAAGTGACGGAAAATAATTATTTTTCCTTAATATGTTCACTCCTTTGCACCTATAGTTGCGGTAGTGTTCCTATAATAGTGGAACCCATAAGAAACCAACGCATTCCACTATTATAGGAATCAAAGTTAGCAACTACCACAACTACTGGAACATCGTTCCTATTAATGGTGGACGCATTCCTTAACGTTAAAAGTTATCCGAAATATTGAGCTATATCTCAAGTAACAGATTTTATCATGATCATGGTAGACCTCACTCTAGTAGAATGCCGAGAAAACCTGTAGTTACTTTTTGTGTTTTTAAATTTATTTAACTGTTTCAATAAAACCGGGATAACTATGTTAGACTGATGGAAAATAAACCGGCAGATTTCCTAGATTGTTGAAAAGAAAATGTCAATGAGGATCAAAAGAATTATCAAAGTAATTAGTTAACTTAACCGGTTTGTGGCAAGTGGTAAGGAAGAGTTTTTTTTAAAGAATATTAGACTTTGATAAAGGTTAGAAAAATCGTTTGTCAAGATCCTTCAGTATGAAAAATCAACAAGATTCTGCGACTTAAAGCAATTTTCAACGTTCTGGGACAAAACCAACATATTTGCGAAAATTTTAAATAATGGACAAGTTTCTGATAAATCGGACATGGAGCATTGATTCCATTTTTCTTAACCCGATTACAATACCGCTTCCCAGCACAAGCACGAACTGATCAAATTGAAAACTCACCATCCCGCTGCTGCGGCAAGTGGTGTGTGTGTGTGTGGGTACCGATATGATTGGCTATTGACTCATATTGTTGGGACGCGTTGTTAACCTCATTCGGGCCCATTCTATTCCGGCTGGCTCTGGGTGGGTAGACCATGGTGCGAAAGCGCCACGTCACGGTGGCGGCGTGTCGGTGGAACGTGCCAGCATGATACGTCACATTTTGCTGTAATGTTTCCCCGGTTGCACCGGCATCCATATGAAGATGCATCATCCTCGTCCTCCACTGCCGTAACGGTACTCGCCTTGCTTATATTGATAATCAAAACAATCACGCCACAGACAGGTCCATGTCAACAACACACGTGTATGTGTGTGTGTTGATGGTGTGATTCCTGCTCGCGTAGATCGCTATCATTACACCATCTTTTCTAATTATTCAAATTACTGCGCCCGAAAACGAAATCCAGAACAAAAGCTCGTCGTCGGGCAGCGGAGACGTAAACAGAAAAGTATCGGATATCCTTCGGGAAAAGAGGACAAACAAACACAATCACACACACACACACTCCGGCAGACGCAGACCGCGAGCAGTCCAACAAAAGCCCCGAGACGGTTTTCTAAATAAATTGTAAACGGATACTTTTTTCCTGTCCGGTGGTGGTGCGGTGGACCCTCGAATTTCCGTGGAATATTATTAGCCGCTATAAATGGCTCTGGGAACATCTTCGTGTCTTGTCCCAGGGATATTTGATAATTTTCTTGGCTCTCGTAGCAAGTTCCTGTCCTAGCATCAGCAAACCGTCCGACCCTGACGAGACGAGACGAGGGAAGAATTATTACGGAAATAAATCTCCCTGACGCGACGCGACGAGGACACCCTGAAGCAGAGGGACAACATGTAGCGTAGATTACCTGCCAAAATTTGACCTTTTTCCAACGTTGAGATGCGGCTGTTCTGGCGCTGGGTGCAGTAAGCGCATTAAAAATGAGCCCATGTCCAGGCTTCTTCCAGGATATAGAGGATAGAAAACAATAGAGGGTTATGCAAAAATGCCATTATGCTTTTCCCATGCCAAAAATCCAAAGGGAAGAAGAAATACTTTGCATGACTGATTTCGGCTTTTCGCATAAAATATGTAAAAGACGCCGGAGCGCCGGTCGCGGCCAATCTGCAGAATAAGGTAACGAGATCGATAGAGCGAGAGAGAGAGAGAGAGAGCGGGAAAATGTGTGAAGCGAGCCTAATTAGACATTCCTGTGTTCGTTCCTTCTACATAATATGCATACTCATCGTGATTTGGCTGCTTTATGGAAATTGCATCTTGCGTGCGTTGTCTTCAACTCACCGTTTGTGTGTCGGAGGGTTAGATTCTTTTCTTTTGCCACCCGGTGTGGCCTCAATGCCCAGGAGCAGATGCTGCCAGACATATTCTCCTCGGACACGGAAGAGGTCAAAGGGAGCACATTCCTGCGCGAGATTCCATCGAGTCCGGTATGCGAAAGTTATTGAGTTGATTGGATATCGCTCAATATAGGTAGATGCTGGACATTTCCTTGAACTTTTAGGTCTGTTGTCAGCTCGCCATGAAACTGAAAAATACGCTAGGATGTTTTATGTCCAACGTTTCGGTCTTTGGACTTGGCCTTCTTTAGAGAGTTTACAGTTGTACCGGTCAGCTAAAAATTTGTTTTGATCTTAAACTAAAACTAGCCCTGATGAAGATCACAACCCCTGGATCGAAACGTTGACGATGATAAAACTACTAAAACACTAAGCTGAATCCATTAAGATCTTTAATTTTTCTGAAGTTTTCGGAGCATCCATGAAGTAAATGGAACTGCCCTAATGTACTCTGAATTTCAATAATGCTCTCTAGACCTGAATTCCCAGAGGTTTTTAAAAGTTGACGCAATTTTCCTGAAAATAATTGAACTGCCCTGAAGTTCTTTGATCTATCTCGAATCTCCCATAATTTGTTGGTGTTTTAGATACTACTAATGGAACTTCCATTAAAATCTCTAAACTTCACTGAAGTTTCTTAAAATTTCAAAAGGTTCTCAAACTTTCTTTAAAGTTTCCTAATTTTCCTAGCAATTCTCGGATCTTCTCTAGCGTTTCAATAATTTTCCATATATTCATAGAACATTTCTGAAGACCCCACAAAATTACAGAAATTTTCAGAACATTCCTGAAGTTCTCGGAATATTCCATAACTCTTAGGAACTTTTTGCTGAAGTTTTCTGAAATTCCCTGAGTTTCTTGGACCTTCCAGAGTGACCAGTAAACCTGGAAAAAGCCGCGAATTTGAAGTTATCGGGAAAAAAAATATTAACAAACCCGCGAATGTACATGTCAAATCGGGAACAAATATGCTTTTTATCTGTCTTCGACAATAATAAAGTTTTGGATCTTGAAAAAATGTCAAGATCCTTGGACTAAATTTTTAAGATACATTCAATATTTTTGATTTTTTTTTTCAAAGCAATTTTGGGCAGATTTTAGAATGAATTCTAGTAAATTTTGGAATAAACTCTACAACAATTTTAACTAGAACTCGTAGACAACTGTGTGAGTTCAGAGTACCTCTTTTATGTAGCTCTTTGAAAAACTCCATGGCGATTGTGAAGTGGATTCCAAAGAGATTTAAGAAAATTCCGAGGGTAAGGGCAAAAAGTGGAGGTGAATTGCATGGCGATTCTCGGGAGATTCAAGCGAATTAAAATGAAAATTGAAAGAAGCTTCAGTGAATTCTTCGAAAAAGTTTAAATTCGTTTAGAATCTAAGCACAATGTTTTTTGGAGTGTGCTCCAGTGAGAATCTCAAATTTATTTTAGATGAATTCTGAAAAGAAATCTGTGAAAGAAAATGCTTGAGAACATTAAAACAAAATTCTCTCTTTTGATAAATTTTGAAAACTTTGAAGCAGAACCAAATTCAAGATCCAGGAAAAATTCTGCTGTCTTAGTAATTATTCATTTAACCTAGTTATCTCTTCGGCTCAATCGCATTTGATTTTATGCTGAATTCAAATGTAAATGTGAGAAAATTTCCACAATTCCGAGAAAAATCCAAGAAATTGCTGGTTACCATGAACTTCTGTTAAGTTCCTGTAGTTTCCTTGAAGTTTCCTGAAGTTCTTGGTACTGCCTTGAAATAAATGGAACTGTCCTAAACATTTTTAAGCCTGCCTGAAAGTCTCTGCCCTTCTTTAAAATTCACAAAACCTGTCTTTAGTTTAGTTAGTAAAATTGTCAGCACTTCTCTGGACTTTCCTGAAGTTCCTTGAACTTCATAAAGTGTCTCAAAATGTTGCTGACGTTCATGGTCCTAAATTTATCCAACCTAACGTTCAAGATTTTCAAACTTGACCAAAAGTCTGGTCATCCCTGAAGTTATTGTGACAGCCTTAACTTATCTCTGAACTATCTCTATCTTCTCATATCTTTCATTAGGTTTTTGGAACTTCTCGCAAGTTTCCACAATTATCCTCAAGTTTTCTGAACATTTTTAAAATTTTCTTGAATTTCCCGAAGCTCTTGATGAAACCACCTTCAAGTTCGTGAAGCATGCCTGAAGTGCCCGAAATGTTACAGAAGTTTCCTTACCATCCCGCAATCTGTTCATTAGGGTAGCTCAAAATAACACATTATCTGTAAATCTGGGGGCTTACCCTCCAAATGATAGCTAAGAGTGTTACAAAAAATATCTTGTATGGTGGCTACTCTGAAAAACGTGAGATTTTGA
Source organism: Ochlerotatus camptorhynchus (assembly GCF_037179485.1). Taxonomy (NCBI): domain Eukaryota; kingdom Metazoa; phylum Arthropoda; class Insecta; order Diptera; family Culicidae; genus Ochlerotatus; species Ochlerotatus camptorhynchus. Next base: position 458,346 of record NW_027040739.1, read on the forward strand.
AGGTCTTTTTTGCTCCATACCGTTGTTTGTGAATGGAGTTTTAGCCGGTATTCATTTTTGTGAATTCCTTGATACCTGGTTGTTGGTAATAAAGATACCATTTGAAGTCAGTATTCTTACTACCAAAAATCAGACAGCTAGGAATTGGGACCTTGGAATACTGGCTAAAACTCCATCCTCACGGTACCTTTATGTAGCAAAAAAGACCTTCAAAACCTCAAGGATTTTAACTCCAAATTAAAATTCTGGCTGCCTTTTTAAAAGATCCTCAGCACAGATATTCAGAACCTCTGTGAATGTCAAGTTCGGAATCCCAATTGCCATCTCCTTTATGCGACTCCTAAAACACTTTTCTGAGATTCAATTCAATTTTGAAGTCAGGATCCTAAAATCCTTGCAACATTCATATGGGAAGCACCCTAATAACCAACCTTTGAAAAAAATGACTTACTACCAACTCGAAACTGACATACCTCTCGGTATTGAATTACTGCTCTCCGGTGTACTTATCACCACTCCAGATTACCGCAGATATAAATCTTCCTACCCTCCGCTTATCATCCTTCTCCCCCAGCGTGAACATCTCACGGTGCAACACCACTGCTGTGCCAGAGCACAGATAACAGCAAACTGCAGCCCAGCATCTCATCGCGTAATCTCTCCCCGAATCCCTGAGAAAACTTACGAACAACAGCAAGCAACCAAACGAAGGAAAAGTAAAAAAATACTTTCCAGCCTTTCAACCGAGTTGTTCGATTACGATTACGTGGTCCATCCATACACTACACAACACACACCCGCTGCTCAAAGGGAACAGTATCGTTCCGCGCGCGCGTTATCGATACATAAAAACCGTTTTCTTCCCGCGCGCGACCTGCTTTGCTCCGTCCAGCTGAAGACCCTTGAGTGTGTGTCTACATATTTCATTTCCTTCACGTGGTAACCGAAGATTTTTTTTTGTCCGTTCGTTCTCACTACACCCGGAACACCCTGATCCACAACTTACCCCCCCCCCCCCCCCCGCCCCACAGACGTTGCTGTTTTGTTGTTGTTTTGGTTGTTATTTTATTTATTACCCTGGTCCTATCTCGTGGTTCGACCGATATTATCCCATCCTCTGCGCCACCTCACACTGCCTCATCGCTCCCGACTGCACGTCAGATAACAACAACAGCAGCACTGCAGAATCTCCGCGCGAGATGTGTACTCTACATGTTGTTACTGTTACTGATTTGGATTCTTCTTCTTCTTCGTCTTCGTCTTCCCCATCTTCTGCTGGGAGAGATTCCGGTGTCAGTGAGCATGTACTCCTTCACTTTCCGCTGTGGGTTTCGGATTTTGGGGTCCGAAGCGCAGCCTGGCGCGAAACTTTCGGAGGTTATGTCCATACACTGCAATCCGCCTTACATGTTCTACGGGGGTTCGTTCGTGTAGGTACGCAGGTTCAGCCTGGATATTGTTCCTTTCTGCCTTCTGGTGCGGCCTGGGCCCGGGCGATGCGCTGTAAAATGCATAACATAACAGATATATAATTATGGTTAAATTAGTCGGTATTCACCTTGCCGTAAGCCTGCGACTGATGCGCTTAACCTATATGAGTGTTTACCCCGTGGACTGGGTTGTGGGTGGAGGAGAGGGTGAAAGGATGAAGAGTTACTACGTGAGCACCGGCGTAGGCAGATGAGGGCAGCATGTGATTCTGGGCTCGAGTGTTGACGTAGATTGTTTCAAATTTATTTACGAATGAATGAATGAAGAGCAAATTCAAAGCAGGTCTTCAGAACAGTATTCCAATTTGTGAAGTCGTTCTGTTTTGGCTTATTTCTGACTAAACCTGTACAATTGTTCAGATGAAATCTTTGATTTGCCTGTCAACCATGACAATCCTGAACTAACGTCTTCAAATATTAAATCATGTTTTTTTTTATGATTCAATATATTTTTGTTTATGCATCAAAATTAAAAGCTGAAATGTTGATACTGCATACTTGAACAAAAAAGAAATTTGGGCTCTGATTTGCTTAAAAAAAATATTCCAGGGTGTCAATCCAACCAGGAAAACCGGGAAATCCGGGAAAAAGTCGGGAATCCAGATTTGCCGGGAAAAAACCGGGAAAAATGCGGGAAAACCCAAATCGCACCGGGAAAGTCCATAAATACTCATCCCAAATAACAACTTTGGGTTTACCATAGTCTTGTAGGCCATAATTTGATCTTGAAGAATCATTGAAGCCTTTATAAAACTTGCAATGTTACTTGGAATCAATCAATTTTATGTCACATACACCATTATATTCTCTCGTTTACACATCTGTTTACAACTTTCATATTATGTCACTTGCAATCTGTTCGCGCACGGGACAAATGGTGATTTTGCTGTTATTCCTACCACGATAGCTTACCTAGTTTTTTTTTTAGAATTTCTTTTGGTAAGTCCAGGCATTTTGGAAAACCCAATAAACCAAATCAATGATATTATGGGGCTTCACGAAGGTTTTACCATTCTATCATTAAGTCGAATCTTCGTATACCTTGTTGAGTCTGCATAACTTCAAGATCAGAATTTCGGGATGGTTTGGATAATCCAACAATGTTATTTTTAAACATAATTAAAAATTTTAAATGATGTACGAAATGCTCAAAAATTCGGAGACAATCAAAAAGATTTCGATTAAACTATAAAATATCGTCAGGACAATTTCAAGAATGATAAATATTTTGGTAACACATATTTGTATTCCACAAAATGTTATTTGGCTAATTGAGCTTCAAGATATAAACTCCAGGAAGATTTGAAGAACTTTTAATACTGGGTTTCTTATTCTCAGGTCACTTGTATTGATATGCTTTTTCCGACACACCAAACAAAATTTAGGCTCATTTTTTTTTTGCAGTGAAACTCTTTGATTTTATACGAATTCATGGTTCCATGAGAATTTTGAGATCTAGATCATCAACATGTTAATGCAAATCTCATCTCATATTTTTTTCTAAAAAGTAGACGTATTGTAAAACAATTCTGCTCAAAAATTTGTATGATTATCTCTAAACGGTTATTTTTGAACGCCTTTTCTTGTTTAAGACGGAGGTGATGTTGTGGTTAGGTTTTTTATTAAATAACCGGGGAAAACCCGAGAATTTGAAAATTGGATTTGAATGGACACCCTGTTATTCCATCCACGGTGCCTCCGATAGAAGAGCTTATCAAAACAATCATTATCACACCCTGAAATACCCACCTAACGCAAGATTTTTAAGGGCTGGGTACATTCATCGACTATTACTTTAATCTATTGTGAGAGCTTAGGTTCGTTCTTTTCATATGAGGCTAGGATCAAAATGTTCTACATAATATTTTACTTTCTTCATATATATTTTTTTGTGAATCACAAACTTATTTTTTAAGCCCAACAAGTGTATGGAAAAATTACCCGATTGTGCATTTTGAACTAGCCTTAAATGGAAGAGGGGCACCTCAGGTTTCGTTTGGTGAGTATTTCGGCTATAATGATTTTTTTGTATTAATGTTGTTCTGCCAGATACACCGTGAGCATCATATAGATCCCAATAATTGAACAGGTCATATCGAAAAATTTGAGCTCTGCCTGATCGTCCCTATTCATGATAAACATCTGTAAATGATCCCCTCAAAATGAAAATAGTAATATACACTTAATTTTTATCATCATTCAAAACGTCTCGAAATGTATAAACCATGAAAATCAATTGCATGATAATCAAAGTATCGGTATTTGGTGAGAACAGTTAAATAAACAACATGGATCATACCCAAACGGCGCCGGTGGTGTAGTGGTAAGCGTGATTGCCTCTCACCCCAGTAGGCCTGGGTTCAATCCCACTTGGCGCCGCCGGGATGTTCTGAGACATAACTGCCGTTGGTCCCCGGTTCATGAGTTGATGGGCCCCTAGGTGTAGGGTCCAGGTGTGGGAGCTGCCTCCCTGGCGTCGGTAGCATTGGTGCACAGCACGGAAAACAAGATCAACGGAAATCAAATCAAGGAAAAAAAACATGGATCATGGTAATTATTTTAAATTGAATCATACACGCAAACCAAAAATGTATTACATTGAATATTAGTAGCATTTCCTATCATCATCCGCAACAAATACCGCAGCGAATGATTGAGTTTGTAGACTTCTTTTTTTCATCTCCTAATTCTTTCCTTTATTTAACGTTGGTCTCTGTTCCGCAATCTAGTGCCAATCACCGACGGACATCGAAAGCCATCTATTGACGGCAATCTAATGTGCAGTAAGGCAGTTTCCACACCTGCGTAGAATATCGCATCCATTCAAACACACATGGGCCGGGACCAACGGCTTTACTTCCCTTCCGAAGGAAGACGTGAACAGAAATTGTTATGCCTTAGAAAAATCCCACCGACCTCGGCTGGGATTGAACCCAGGGGTCTTGGGGCGAGAAAGCAGTCACGCTTACCACTACACCACCGGCACCGGCTAGTTTGTAGACGATGTTATTATGTTATATCTTTTTTTATTTCGTATTCGGTCTGCGTTTTCGACTGTACAACCAAGCATTTTATTTATAACAATGTAGAACGACGCACACACTTGCCACGATTCTCTGCAATTCCTGTTCTGTAGAAAATGTTTACGATATCGAGTATGAAAGAAAATGAGCGCTTCTTATTCGCTTTCCATATTAGGAAGCATGGAGAGAAGGCTGGAGATAGTACAGGTCTGATAATCACAACGTTCGAGGTTCTTCGAGTCTAGTCGGCAACCTGTTTTCTATTTTTTTCAACATGATTCATTTCACTCACTTCACATTTTTTCATTCTCCATTTTCTTGATTGAGACCACAGCTCGGTATATCTAATCCTCCATTCATGCGGTCTAACATCCTGCGATGATGAACCCCTCATAATTGTAAACAAATCTTACATCCCCTGGTTGGGTTTAAGATTCGCTACAAATGGCCACACCATTCTAATTTTTTTCCTTGAAAATATATTTTAGAAGAGCCACCCATTCAACTTTAAAGAGTCTTCGGATCGACAGAGACATTTTATCAACTGAATGGAACAAAAAAAAAACAACTTGGTTAGGCAACAACAAAGACAACATATGGAGAAGACTGGCAACTTTACCAGAATCGTAAGGGCAAATATAGAAGGGGACATGTTGACCATGTTTAGTTTAGTAAAAATCTACCCTATAAAAAAAGACTTCCGCAATTTATATGGAACATTTCATCTTTTATATTGGCACATGCTGACAAAATCGGGTCATTACTGTATTGCTATAACATGACATTTAAACTAGATAGATTGTTGTGATATTCATCAAAGTTGTTTTTATAAATAAGGTCTATTGGATGCTCGACTGATGAGATCTACTCAAAATGTTGTCGGTTTTCTATCAAATTGCCAAAAACTCAGGTTACTCATAGACTGAATGGAAATTGGTGGAAAATCGTGGACAATTTTACTCAGTTAATGAGTAACCTGCGTTTTTGCGAATTTGAGTGAAAACCGACTCAGCTTTGAGTAGGTTTCATTGGTTCTAGTCATCACTAATGCCATTTGATTCTAATGGCTTGCTTTGAGTGAAAACCGACTCAGCTTTGAGTAGGTTTCATTGGTTCTAGTCATCACTAATGCCATTTGATTCTAATGGCTTGCTTAGGTCGACATCTCAACTAGATAAAAGTAAAGTTGTTCATGCGGCTTAGATCTATTGTATAGTGGACAGCAGGTGGTACGAATGTACGAGTTGACTTTTAATGGCTTGCTTTACCTTGACAGTTCAACTAGGTAGATAGTTTCTGTTCTAGGCAAAGTTATTCCTATTTTCTCACCAGGACCTATTTCCTCACCAGGTGGTAACAAGTGACTTACTGCCTTTGGAAAAGTAGTTCAGATGGACAAAACCAATTAGATGATACACAGTTTTTATTTCAGAATTCTGTCACCAGGAAAGTTAGTGTGCCTTTGATATAATGATCCTTTAACACTCCGATGCCTCTGATAAACGTGTGACGGCAAGTTTGCAAGATTAGCTATTTCTTGATGAATTTCAAAAAATGTGATACCACTAGAATTCCTAGGATTTGAAGATTATTTTGAGTCTGAATAGGTTGCAATAGGGCCGTCTACTTTTTTAAATGTGACATGTCAAATTTTTAAACTTCTTGGTAACAAACTTTTTTATGTAATTTTATGATTAAGAATGTCTCATATATTGTTTCCTGTGTAGAAATTACATACAGCGTACATGCAAAAAGATCATAAATTTGACCAAAGTGTTTCAAGTGTCCATGGTTTTAAAAATTCCTGAAGTTTCCATGGAATTTTTACTCAAATTTACTAAAAAAAACACCATGTATGTTTTCCCAGAAAGACAGCATTTTTCTCTACAACTTTGTCTCAGACTGCGTTTCGATCAGAAGTGACATTTTCGTGCTTCAATTTATTGAAAAATGTCAAAGACGCCATTTTGAAAAACAATACAACATGGCCGAATTTTTGTAAAAATGTGAATTAAAACACACATTTACGCAACATTGTATGCAAATCGGAGAAAGTCGAGTTTTCCGATTCGTCATTTGGCGTGGAACTTTTATAATTTGTTGAAAAATATCACATACGCCATTTGGAAGATTTTTCAAGATTTTTGATTTTAGCTTACATGTGAATAATTGAGCATAGAGCAGTTCCAAGCCAAATAGCGGAAAAAATCGATTGCTATGGGCAAACATTCACTTTTTTTTCTAAAATTTTGCCATTTTGTATTAGGTATATATATTTTTTAAATGTCGTCTTTGACATTTTCAGTATATTGTAGCACCTAAACGTCACTTCTGCTCAAAATGACGTCTGGGACAAAGTTGTAGAGAAAAATAATGTCTTCTTGGGAAAAATATAAAAGGTATTTTTTTGTAATTTTAATAAAAAACTACAATAAAGTGTTAAAAGCTCATGTTTCTGAAAATGTCCATGATAATATTTTTTAAAGATGTGCTCATGAAAAATGCATTCTTTTGGAATGTTAAAAACTATGGACTTTAAGCGTCATTGACAAAACCGTAGAGCTTTTGATCAAATCTACATAATGCTGGAATTAGGGCGTAACAGCCTTTGTAAACAATGACTTCTCTTGTTGATTTCTCGGAATTCAACACGCTTACACAAACCAACAAATCCATCGGGTAGGAGAAGTTGTCCTCTGCTCGATGGAGATGTCGATTTGCCAGGGAGAGCCATGACTTCGGAGAAATCATCGAGATAAGTCATTGTTTACAAAAGCTGTTACGCCCTTATTCCAGCTCTATTAAGAAATGTTTTAACTTTTTGATAGTATACATTTTCTTAGACGTCATAAGCATCAGATGTGACGTTTGAGCAAAAATTACCCATAACAAACAATTATGCAAAGTTTCATGCAAATCGGAGAAGGTCGAGTCTGTAATTTAATTGTACAGTCAACTCTCCCCAACTCGATGTCCACTGACTCGATATCGAGTTATAGAACCATAGTAAAAATGAATTTCATGGCTACTTTGATTTTTCATGGACGAGATTAACTAGCCTACGGCTAAAAATCTCAAAAATGAAGTTTAAAAAAAAGCTACTGCGATAGCAAATTGTAACTCGATGGTCCCTTCAATATCAAGTTGTAGAGAGTTCACGGTATTTGTACTATTTTACCTGGAAATGCTCTATATTTAACTATTTATCTATAATGTTCAAGTTGTAAATCATTAGTACTCAAGATGCAAGAAGTACCGAAGGTCTACCATCTAAAACGCTCTAAATCTGCCCCTGCGCACGACAACGATCAACCGTATGCCCTTCGCCTTCTACGCTTCTGATATGACGACGAACAACGAGCGCATAGGGTACTCAATCCGTGCAGGGTTCAAGTGGGTAAGCAGTACGAGGTCCCAGCAGCAGCAGCAGCAGCAGCACCAATCTCAACAACCAACGACGACGAGAGTACGAGAGGGTCTTGAGATCAACTCCTCTTCTTCACTGGCTGGCATCATGCGGTGAAGTGCGCGCGGAGTCAAGTGGGGCAAGTGGAGACCTTTTTTACGATCAGCCTCAGCCAGTGTGCCATCGCCTTATAGTATAGTGTGCTAGTGAGTAAGTCGTTTTTCAGTTGTTCTTTGGCTGAACTGAGACCGGGAGATGTGTGTAACTCGAAATCGATTATCCAAAGTTGGAGAGAACCGAAGAAGCTGCGCGAGTGTGCCTACGCTTACGTGCACACATCAGAGACACACAGGCTGCCGCTGCCGATTCGGAGGAGACTGACTTTTTACGACCACCGAACGAACCTTGGTCTAGAAATTGCCAAGCTTATGCTAGTTCTGTGATGATGGCACTGGCCTGGGGAAAGGAGAGGGCGCCGAACACAATGAGGCAAGTGTTTTGATTGATGTTTTTTGTTGTTACTGCCAAGCTCCGTGGCAAGAGACGAGATTTATTGGATATGACATCTGGGGGAAGGCGCGCTCCGTGGCTTCTAGAGAGGCTCTCAAACGCTCGTGCACGCTGCTCCTCGAGTAGGTACCTCGATACGGCTGCTAGTGAAAGGTTTTTCGTCACACCACAACCGGACTTCCTTGACCTGAGTAGGTGTTTGGAGCGTTTTTCAACATACTACCCGACGAATCTGTAAGCACCTGCTTTGAAGAAGCAAATCAAATTAGCATATATCAATATTTGCAGCGCTCCCAAAAAAAAAAGTTTTAGTTTGAATTCAGATCATCACCCATCGGCAAAATTCCCCAACCCGAGTCCATAGACCACATATGTTCAGGTCATTCCCTTGGTTGTGATCAGCTCCTTTCTCAATCTGACGAAATGGAATCAAAAGGAATCCTTCGCCGCGCAAAACAAGAGATAAAGAAAAAGGCGAAACAACAACCGTTTCCTTCGCTCCCACAACGCACGATTCCGAATTCCGAAGACCCACGCTGCCGCTGTCGGTGCTGCCATATGGTGTAAATTCAATTTTAAGCAACTCTCGCGTTTGGAACCGCGTGGAACCCCCCGTCGTTGCTGGCGAAAGGGACGGATTGCCGAATCTCGCGGAGATAAGCAACGGAATATCTTGCAAAATTGGGGAAAACGAAATGTACGTGCCGTGCTCAAGTGAATCGCTACGCAAACGAAACATACGCAGTTTGCTGATTTTACTCTTCACGGCCAATTAAACCAACTCAAATTTGAGTTTCGTTCACCCAAATTCGCAATAACGTAGGTTACTCATGGACAGTAAAATTTTCCTCGACTGTCCAGGAAAATCTTTCAGAATAGGAGAAAAATCGAGAGAGGTTTCACTCAGCTATTAATATAGGGTAAGGTGGGGTAATACGCGCCGTGGAGTAATATTTCCAACAGCGCTTATTTACTTGTTTTTTAAAACAATTCTAAAGAGTTTACACCCAGAATCGCTGGATAAGCTGCTGAACTATCATCTGGGAAACAATGTATATTAATTAGTCTTTGAATAGTAAGATTAAAAAACGCAGTTGATCATATAACCCCGTGGCGTATATTACCCCACCTTAACCTACTCCTAGCCTGAGTAAAATTTTCATCAATTTTCCTCAAATTCGAGCAAATTTTTCCGGAAAAGCCAGGAATAGTTTACTCTGTCAAACCTACGTTTTTGTGATTTTGAGTGAAAACCTCTAAGTTTGAGTCAAATACATTGACCGTGCACTATATTGCAATGAACTGCACCGGTTGGTGGTTAGATTGGAGGGAGCTGATTCCCAGGTGTCGCAATTTTCGCCGAATGCCAACCGGTGTGATTTTTCTTTGCGGTGATCGTCGCTCGTCAACCAAAGGCTAAAAGTATCTTTAATAAAGAAAACTACTACTACTACTACTACTACTACGTCGGCCGTCGAGGTGCGAATGAGATCTGAGTCTGGAGCGGTCTGGATGAAATTTGGGGAGAATTTTGAGATGAGAATCGCATGGTCTAGATTTTCGCTTTCTTGGCTTCACTCTTTCCAATATGGTGCATTGTAGTTTTAAAACTATGTTACCAATTAATCGATATGTGTGAATTTTATATGTTAAAATTTCGGTACATTAAAACTATTTTTTTTTTATATTTTCTATTTACTTACTTGAAACTGAACCAATTTTTTTTTATTTTAAAGCATTCTTAAAGCCATAATCGTTAATGTTGGACTATACCCAAGAACACGTTTTTATTTTAAATTTAGAATCCTAATATTTTTGCTAAGTTCATGATATTACAAACTGTAAGGCTTTTTGCAAATACTCTAAGCCTTCATTCCTGCTTTTCTTTGTTGCCATGAGCTATAAATATAGTTATAATGCCATAAATCTTACAAAATTTACTTTGGTAACAATTTTCAGAGCCTAAATTTAATTGAGGAACTAGGCCAAGTTGAGGGATCTTAAATCTTTATACAAAATTTTGAGATACAGCAAATATGTAATAGTTGCCAAGATTTGAATAAATACGTAAGCTTTGCACATTTCTCTTGACCTGAAAACCTAATCCAATTCTAATCAATTTTCGTTCACTCTTAGTGAAGTGATCCACATCGATTTGATAACTCGGTTAGAAATCCAGCAGTCACACAAATGAAATCTTATTGAATAACAGCTCATCATGTTTGAATCAAACGAACTCAGCTCAGTTCCCTTATGAATGACTTGTTGAGCATAATGCAGTTCAACATTTTTTTATTTTTCCTCACCCAAAACGAAGGCCTGCCTCCATTCTTCCGTTCTCCGACTTTAGCTCCTTTCAACGGATCATACCAGTTTTCCACCTTTTATCAAACCTTTTATCCGGGTTACCAATTTCCTCTCGCATCAACCGTCGTCCCGAGGAAAAAAAAAGATTCGCGCGAAAAAATTACATCATTAATCACTCAATAAATCAACAAACGACCTGAGCGAAACCCTACCTCGGGGAATCTTGCATCCATCCTAGCCGTCCAAGATAGTCTCGATTTTTCACACAGTCTCCGCCAGAGTACACTCTAGAAGAGATCATTAGACACATTTTAACAAACAACACCCTTTGCATGATGGGACCGAACGGTCCATAGACAGAAGGCCAAGACCTTATTCTTCGTCGTCTGTAAACGCCTGTCCCGCTTCGAAGGGGCATTTAATTGATTCAATTACTGGTTATGATTAATTAATCCAAAACTGCCAGCATCCAGCCAACAGACACAATGTTTCCTTTTCGCTGCATATCTACGCACATTCAAATGACTCCAGCGTCGTCATCGTTTTGTAAAGAAATTCCAAATTCCATTCTTCAATTTCTTCATAATGGCAAAAATTGCAACTCTCCTTCTCCTCAACAACGGTGCATCGGCAGCCAACTGGCAGTTCAACAGAAACATAAACCACCGGGCGTTTGACTGGATCCTCCCTGAGCCGGCGGACGACGGAGCGAGGGAGGAGAAGGCGCACAGGAAGGAACCGTGAGAAAATTCCTCGGCTTTTATGATGTACAATCTTTCGTGATGTACGCGAAATATCTGAGTTGCTTTTCTGGGTCTGGGCGGATGGCGGTGCATGGACAGAGCACTGTTCGGGCGCGTCTCTTCTTGTCAGAGTGCAGTGCACTGTGTAGCTGATGGTTCCGTTCGGTGTTGGTTGGGCTAGCAGCCAGGCAGCCGCGCGGAAAAGGAAGCGAACTGAAGATCACGGATCTTTACGAATTAGACGAGGTAAGGGGAGCTCGGTAAATGATTTGTTAAGCAAGACGCGGTATTGGGGGTTATGTATTGACAGGGACGAACTTTTGGAGCTGCGAAATACTCTTGAATCTTTAACCCTGAATTCGACCCATTACATCGGATCAGGTTACCACCCGAACGATACCGATAAAAACACAAGCAAGCACGGGGATCATCTTGCGCGCCTCTACCGGCTGAAGATCGTCCAACTGTCTAGCCAGGTTTGCTACCCTCGTTCTTCTGGCAACCATTCAACCAACCGCTACTGATCATCATCTCGTGGCCCCGTTCCTCCCGTGGTGGAGTGGCAAAACCGTGATAGTAGGAAATTCAATTTATAGCCAGTAGATTTACACGAACTTGTCTGGGGTGGAAATGAAACTACCTCTTCTGCCACTATTTCCTTACCCATTCCTTCGTCGAACATGGTGCGCAATGATAACAGCTAACACTGGGCTGCTGTCTACGAGAACTGGAGCGCTGTTGGTCGTTGCCGCCGATGACGCTACTCCACTGCTTGCTGGATGGTCAGGATGAGGATTTGCGATTTCCTCTGCTGATAAGCGATTGTGTTCCACAAAAGCCGAGAAGAAGCATGTTTCACTTCACGTGAAATCGGAACTTCAACCGCTCTGGCGTGCGCAGGTTGGGTCAAGGAATTGGACAATAATCACTTCTGCAGGGTAGAAAGAAATGATGTGAATTTCTGTTATTATATTTAAATCAGATTGCTTAAAAGCTCTTTATTGTAGATCATGTTGGTTAGGAAATGTAACAAGAAATATTTCAAAAAATGCATGGATTCCAATCTTGCCTACAACTTTTTGTATGCGAATCGGAAAAGTGTAAAAGCTAACAACAACCTATTTTGTACCAATAAAAATCAAACTGCAAACTGCAACACTCCTATTGTTGCGATACGTTAGAAGTGTTCCTATTGTTGTGTATGTAGACCTTCATATCCACATCCAACAATAGGAGTGTTTCCCCTACTGACTTGGTCCGATTAGGCAGAAGCTGAAATTTTTAGGATAGAATTTATACTTGTAAAACAAATGTTGGATAATGTCCATGTAAGACTTTGACTATAGGAAGCTAATCGTTCAAATCTGGATGTTCTGAATGATTCGAGGTTATATCAAATGTGCTACGCATAATTTTAGATTGCAGGTTAAAAATCTTAAAATATTATATTTTTCTCAAAACTTAAGATCTATAACAAATCTATTACAAGTCGACGATCATAAATCTATCCACTGAGATACGACCTTTTCCGTGGAATTTGTTTTGGAAAAGTGGTCAGTAGCTATGTCTGATTATGTCTCATCAGTCTACTACTCTAATTTAGAACGACACGTTTTATATTCATCCCAACGTTTCAGCACTTGTTGGTGCCTTCTTCAGGGAAAAATAAATATAAAATAAAAGAACATAGTCAAAAAAGTGGTTAGAACTTGAATAGTACCTAAAGCGGACATGCGACATATTAAACAGCATCAATATTCAATAACTAATCCAATGACTATCCATTTGGCCTCATCTGGAATTGCACGGATGTACCCAGGAAAGAGGCCAGAACTTGAATATGTATTCTGGGTTATCGCAAAGTTAAAGCCTTTACACGCTTTTTTAAAACTACCAACATTTAGGTAGAATCCACCCGATGTTGTCCACATGTCAACTAGTCACTTCCAACTTAGTTTACCCATTTTTGGGTACGTTTAGTTTTGACTAATCTGGGAGGATTCTACACAAATTTGGATAGATTTAAAATAGCTTGTAGGACAACGGTAGTGTCGCGGATAAACTTGTATGGCCAACTATGAGCATGAGCATTTTTGTATAATACATTATGAGCACATCCATTGTCCGTCATGACTCTTAAAATGCATGATCACTAAACAAAATGAATATGTTCTTTCGATAGCCGGCTATCGAGAGATTAAATAAACAATACATAATTGTGGTTGCATCGCCAACTTGAGGTGAATTCTAACCGAATACCCTACCCAACCCTCCAACTCCGTAGCACTTATGAGGGTGTCGCTATGTCGGTGGTCTCTCGTTAAGTAAGTACTAGGGGAAACACTCCTATAATTGCGGTTTTCCGTGCTGAGCACCAATGCTACCGACGTGCCAGGAAGGCAGCTCCCACACCTGGACCCTACCTATCGACCCATCAACTCATGAACCGGGGACCAACGGCTTTACTTCCCATCCGAAGGAAGGCGTGATCAGAGATGTTATGCCTCAGAACATCCCGGCGGCGCCGACTGGGATTGAACCCAGGCCTGCTGGGGTGAGAGGTAATCACGCTTACCACTACACCACCGGTGCCGTTAGTTGCGGTACGTTAGAAGCGTTAGGTTCCTATAGTTGTGTACGGAGTCTCCATACACAACTATAGGAACCTAACGCTTCTAACGTACCGCAACTATAGGAGCGTTTACCCTACATCAACATTTCCTTCCCTATCCCTAGTTATGGTAAAGATGGGCGTGGCCGGGAATAGCGACAGTCATGCTTCTGTTACTCTTGTTTAGATTGGAACCAATGTTCGCATTATTCCTGAAAGTAGTCCAACTGAGAATTTCAGCAGAGACGTGAGTGTCGCTAGTATCCAATCTACGAAGTATATCATAACAACGCTAACGCTAACGCTAATATATTATGAGCACTTCCATTGTATAGTTTTTGGATGTGCTCATAATTTCCTATACAAATAATGCTCATGTTCATAGTTTGGTATTCAAGTGTATTCGCGGCATAACAGTGACAAGCAGGGCGTCACAATATCAGCTTCAATCGACCAAATCGATGCGACGAAGAGACTGCTGGCTTTCTTTTTCTGTTAAAGTCGAACAGCTTCGCAGCATTCTAGAACCTCAGTCGGCGTGCACAAACAAATGTTCAATCGCTTATCTCTCTTTCTCCCGTCGCTCCATTGGTCTTCCTTTCAAGCTTCGGTGAAACGGATGAGCGAAAGAGCGATCGACTTTGATAGTTTTCTCTTTCATGAAACATATCAACAGAGGTTTCATGACGTATATGACGGAAAATGAAATAACACATTTAAAGCATTTCTCACGTGAAAACACTTGAAGATTACACGTAATATTTTTAATTTATCTTCCATCCATATATTTATCTAAAAAATATGATCGAAAACGGGACATAACGCATTTTAAACAAATTGAAAGAGCGCTGATAGAGTGTTCGTGAAAGGGGATTGAAAGCCATAATGAGGTTTCGTTTAACTAGAAAATCGACGTTAGTTACATTGAAAGCGATGAGCAAAGCAACGACGAGAAGTTCCACAGCCAGCCTTTCCTTCTAAGCGTCCTGCTTTTTTATTTTCGTTTCTTGCTAATAGTCTACACGCTAACTTGAAAGTACTCATTAATGAGTAAAAAAATACCCATTTTGAAGAAAAGTGGCTTAACTCATTAATGATTAAACAATTTTACCCATTAATGAGTATCTGTTACCCATTAATGATTAACAATTACTCATTAATGGGTAACAGATACTCATTAATGGGTAAAAAATTTACTCATTTAATGAGTTAAGCCACTTTTCTTCAAAATGGGTCTTTTTCAACCATTAATGGGTACTTTCAAGTTAGCGTGTAGCTAGGCGTTATAGAAATGAAGCGTCGAACACGTATGTATGAGAGCTAGTCGAGTAAGATAGGTGACACAATCGGAAGAAGTGTTAGTTTGTTTACTAAAATGAACCGCCCATTTTGTTATGGCAAGTTTTGCTATAAGAAATGCTCCTCGTGTTTATTAGCGAAATTCACATCAAAGATTGATTAATTGCGTTGGAAATCAGTTTGGCACGGCATTTGTGACCAGCATCCACCTTCCGGTTGTATGAAACAGGTCAAAACTGTCCAAATCCGCAGATAAAAATTTTTGTTTTGATTTTCTGTATGGCAAAATAGGTATGAGAGAAACAAAACACGAGTTCATTTTAGAGCTTCGAAAATGTAGAGCCCTGGTGACAAGTATAGCCTAGGATCTGTGTATAAGAGACACGCCAAGAGTGAAACCGAATTTACCCGAGATGTTTTTAAGACAGGTGGGCAGTAACTCACGGTCTCCCAGTGTTGGTGAGTTCTTTGCCGTTAATGTTCACGAAAAGTTCACTATTTTGCCATACAGAAATTCAAAACTCAGTACGGTAAACAAATCAAGAAAAAAATTGTTACGGTGCTTCGTCATTGTCATCGCTCGCTTCCGTCGTTGCCCCGTTTGAAGCAAACAACTGGAAATGTTGATGGAAATTAAGCTGATTCAGCTTTGCCGCTAGCTGTGGAAAAACCATCAATGGAGAAAATTGCAACGTATGTGAAAGCGCTGGACGCGGATCCTAATCAGATGATCGCTACATACAGTATAGCAGAGGAAAAATTTATGTTTATAAAGTTCAAATCAGAGGAATCGATGCTTCATTGCTTATTGCACAACAGTGAACAATTATTTGCCATTATGCCGATGGAAAATCAATCGAGGTACGCATGTCGCTTGCGGGACCACCATCCAGTGCACGAGAGTTTACGACCTACCACCAGAAGTCCCGGATAATGATCTATCGTTGGTGCTGGCGAAATATCATTGGCGTTACTAAACCAAACTGACAAACAGTCCGCATCGTGCTCTCTTGCCGTGCGGATCTATTTGCTTTTTGCTTAAGGAAGTGTTACTACTACCTAAAGCTACAACAAATTTAAACAGCACTTTTCAGTGCTCAACCTGTAAAAATTTTCTACCTTGTTCAACTCCTCTTATTCCTCTTCGATCCTTGTTTGGAGCCTACCCGAGGTAATCCTTCTTGGATATCGATTTGGAAAATTCCTCTTCGATCCTTCAGATTCTTATAGTAATCTGCTTGGAAGTCGATTTGGATAAAAAATTTACTGCCGCCATGACGCCTAAACGCAAAAGAAAGGGGCAAACTCTTGACCCCCCTTCTGAAGAAATTAATTTGAGTAATCAATTTGATTTGCTCACGGATGATGAGAATGATCCATCATCCAAGAAAAATTCTAGTAAACTTTCCCGGCTTAATGCCAAGAAGGAAAAGATTCCCCCTATTGTGATAACCACTACCGATTTCCATGCTCTTCGCATGGAACTTTTGAATTTCGTGAAAGTTAAGTTTTCACTACAAATTGGACGTCGGGGTGAATGCCGTGTATTGGCTGAAACCTTGGACGGATTTAAATGTCTTCTCAAGTATCTTACTGAGAAGAAGCACAAATTTTTTACTTACGACACCAAAACTGAACGTGTGTTCAAGGTTGTCATGAAAGGACTGCCCAGTGGTGAATCCCTGGATCAGATCAAAGATGAACTGGCAAAATTACTTGGAGTTGTGCCACTCCAAGTAATCAAAATGAAAATGAAATCCCGTCCTGGCTATTCGCGCAACGGGATTTCTAATGATTTTTATTTAGTTCACTTCAAGTCTAGTGAACTAAACAACCTTAAGGCCTTAGAAAAAGCTAGCCTTATGCTCCATGTCCGAGTGAAGTGGGATGTTCAAATTGTGGTGAAAACCACAAATCCAATTTTTGGGAATGTAAGACTCGCAAAGCGATCCTACAATCTCGTTCTAACCGACAGGTAGGAAACGCTCCACGTTTCCGACCAGGTACAAATTCCTCTGCTGTTAAGGCCATCGTTCGGACATTTTGAGCCGTTTGTCTGTGATTTGGGTGGTTTTCCAGGAAACGTCCCGAAAATCCTGTGAAGGAAAGCGAATATCGGGAAACAAATTTCGTCCGATTGTAGCCAAGGATTTTGTTTTCCTAGTGGGGTAAAATTTGGGTGGAAAAGTGCATTCAACTTCAAGTGGTGTGCTTTTTCCGGGAAAGTGGCATTTCCACCCAAAGAGAATATGCACGTGAGTGTATATGTGCGCGCAAGGAAATGCAATCTTGCGCCTATGTTTTCCCGGGAATTTCCCAAGAAAGTATACCATATTTTTATACCAGGACATTCTGCAGACTATGCACAACATGATGGTATACATAAACATATGATTTTCGAAAATTTGTAGCATGGTTTTTCAATTTCCAAACCATGCGCCAAACATTCTCGCTGTAAATTCGTCACGGACATAGTAAAGAAGCAATCAGCAATTACGCATTTGTTTTACCACGTTGCCACATTTTCTTGTTCGTAGGTCCACGAGTCCTTTTTCGCTAGTTCGCTCATCATATCAAATTGATCAGGAATTCTTCCGAATGTCAAAAATTATATCGAAGACCTACGACGGATCCGAAATTGAAATTGAGATCTCCATATATTCTTTCATCATATCAAAATGAACAGGAGTTCTTCAAAATCTTATCTTATCTATCGAAGACCTACGACTTATCGGGAATTGAAATCGAATCCTCCATATTCCCTCGTCACATCAAATTGATCATTAATTCTTCCGAATAATCAGAAATTATATATAAAACGTATGACTAATCGGAAATTGAAAATGAGTTCTCCATATATTCCACCAACACATCAAATTGATCATAAATCCTTCTGTAGACATTCGGGCAGTTAGAATATATTTCAAAATACAAGGATGGTCAAAAATTCTTCCAAACTATCAGAAGTTATATGGAAACCCTTCGATTGATTGCAAATTGAAATCAAATTCTCCATTAATTCCTTGATCATATCATATTGGAATTATCAGGAATTATTCCGAATAATAAGAAATTATATCGGAAAATGAAATCGAGTTCTCCATATGTTCCCTCATCACATCAAATTGATCAGGATTTCTTCCAAATTATCAGAATTAATATCGAACACGTATGACTAATTGGAAATTGAAATTGAGTTCTCCATATATTCCATCAACATATCAAATTAATCAGAAATCCTTCTGAAGAACTTCGGGCAGTTCGAATGTATTTCAAAATACAAGGATGATCAGAAATTATTTCGAAATTTCACCGAATTATCAGAAGTTATATGGAAACCCTATGAGTGATTGGAAATTGAAATCGATTTCACCATAATGTGTACCCTATGTACCATATCAAAGTGTTCAGAAATTCTCCGGGATTATCAGAAATTATATTGAAGGTCTTCGACTAATAGAACAATTGCAACCAAGTTTCCATATATATCTCAATCAAATCAGGTTGATCAGGAATTCTTTCGAATTATCAGAAATTATAAAAAAAAACTTCCTGATCAGTAATTGAAATCGAGTTTTCCTTATGCCATATCAAATTGATCAGGAATTCTTTCGTGTGACCAAAAATTGTATCGAATACCTACGAATGGTTGGAAATTGAAATCGAGTTTTATCAGGACATCTTCCGAATTATCAGAAATTATATCGAAGACCTACGACTGATCGGAAATTGAAATCGAATGATCCATATACACCCTAGCAAAGTGATAATGAATTCTTCCGAATTATCAGAAATCATATTCAGGGCCTTCGACTTATAGAAGAATTGTCATCGATTTTTCCATATAGGTATATCTTTATCATATCAGGTTGATCGGCTATACTTCCGAATTATCAGAAATTATATCGAACACATACGGCTAATTGGAAATTAAAATTGAGTTCCCCAAATATTCCCTCATCATATCAGATTTATAGGGAATTCTTCCGAATCAGCAGAAATTATAAAAAAGACCAATTACTGATCGGAAATTGAATTCGAGGTCTTTGAATATTTCCTCATCATATCAAAGTGATCAGGAATTCTTCCGGATTATCAGAAATTATATTGAAGGTCTTCGACTAATAGAACAATTGCAAACAAGTTTCCATATATATCTCAATCAAATCGGGTTGATCAGGAATTCTTTCGAATTATCAGAAATTATTTAAAAAAAAAAACTATTTCTGACCAGATATTGAAATCGAGTTCTCCTTATTCCATGACCATATCAAAGTGATCAGGAATTCTTCCGAATTATCATATATTATACCGAAGGCCTTCGATTAAAAGAAGAATTGAAATCGAGCTCTCCATATATATCCTTTTTCCATCAAATTGAATAGAAATTGTCAGTTGGTCAGTAAGAATGTATTTACAAAATGTAATAATGATCAGGAATCATATAGAAGACTTTCAAATAATCAAAAATTTGTTTTAAACCCGTTGAATACTATCCAACAATGTCAGTTTGATAAATAATTCATTCGAATTATCATAAATGATACGAAGACCTACGATCGGAGATTGAAATCGAGCTCTCCATATATTCCCTGGTCATATCAGAGTGATCGGGAGTCCTTCTGATTATCTTTGGTCTGTAAGAATGTATTTTCAAAATTTAGCATTGATCAGGAGCCATGTAGACGATCTTCAAATGATCTTGAAATAAAACCATTTGAATATTCTTACATCATATGAGATTGGTTAGGAATTCTTCCGAATTATAAGAAATTATTTCGAGGACTTCCAACTTATAGAAAAATTTATATTGTGTTCTCCATATATTCGCTTCTCATATCAAGTCATCTTCCGAAGATCTTCGGTCAGTTAGAATATATTTTCAAAATATAAAGATGGTTAGTCGAAGTCTTTCAAATGATCTTAAATTGAAATTCAATCTTTTGAATATTATCGTCCCATATGAGGTTGATCAGTAATTCCTCCAATTTATCAGAATTTATATCGAAGACTTACGACTTACAGGAAATTTAAATCGATTCTCCATATATTCGCTCATCATATCAAAGTGATCAGTAATTATTATGATGATCGTCGGTCAGATAGAATGTAGCAAAACTTCGAATATTCAAAGGGTTTTATTTCAATTTCTGACCGTTTACAGATCTTCGACATGATTCCTGTTCAACGCTATGTTATGAAAATACGTTCTTATTGACTGAAGATCTTAAGAAGAATTGCTGATATATTTGTTATAAAAGAGGCGCTGGTGGTGTAGTGGTAAGCGTGATTCCCAAAAGGCCTGGGTTCAATCCAAGTCGGCACCACCGGGGTTTTGTGAGGAATAAAATTTCTTATCACGCCTTCCTTCGGAAGGGAACTTAAACCGTTGGTCCCCAGTCCATGAGTTGATGGGCCGATATGTAGGGTCCAGGTGTGGAAACTATCTCCCTGGTGCCGGTAGCATTGGTACTCAGTACGCAAAAGAAAATCGACGGAAACAAACCAAGGATTTTTTTATATGATAAAGAAATATATGGAGAACTCGATTTCAATTTTTTTATTAGTCCAAGGTCTGCGATATAATTTTTGATAGTTCGAAAGTATTCCTAATCAACCTCATGTGATGAGAGAATATTCAATGGAATTATTTTTAATGTTTAATCATTTGATTCTTATATTTTGAAATGCATTCTTACTGACCGAAGATCTTCATAAGAATTTTTAATAATTTCGATTTGATAAGGAAATATTATATCAATTTATGAATTTATTTATTTAGTTAGTCGTTAATCAAAAGCGTAGATTACATTATAATATCATTACTTATGATCTATGATTTCGCAGTGCTTGGAATTATTTTTCAATTTTAGCGGTGACATATTTAGGACTATCATTTCACAGCTTTCATTACATATAGATATCATCTGACTTATCGGTCCATATTTCGCTTAGCTAGTGCGGTGGCGATCTACCGCGAACAAATGTCTATTACGCAATTTTCGAAACGGTGCATAAAAATTAAGTCTTGATAATAAATAACCTGAGTCAATGCGTTGCGAAGCTATATTGTTTACGGAAGAGACCAAGAGACGATGCTCTTTCAATACCTGAATGTTGATTAACAAGCAACATGCTTCATAAGATGGGAGAAGAAATGCTGTCCATCCCAATTAACTCATATAATAAAAACTACTTTTGGATTGACTCTATTCGTTCAATTGTGTAAGGTGTAAAGTGGAAACCAAAACGCTTTATAAAATAAAATTGCTTTATAAAATAGTTATGAATTGCCTGCTCTAAGAATTATTGTGTTATAATGATCCACAATTGCTTATTTAGAATCTAGAAAAACACGTAAATCTTTTATTTTATATATTATTTATTTTATCAAACAAACTTTTACAACACCACGTCTAAAAAAACATGTACTTCATCAGCATGAATAAGCAGTTTGAGCTTTTTTCAAAATAAGAGAGATATCGTTAACGTACAAAATGAAAAGAAGAGGTTCGAAGTGCAAGCCCTGAGGAACTCTTGACAGGACTTGAAATGAATTAGATTTTTTCTCGCAGTATCTTACAATTTTCTGACGGTCCGTTCCCAAGTATCACTTGCAACATCGTTCTTGACAAATAAAACAAATCCCAGTTGTGAATAAGTTCTATATTAATTGCTTGCAAAACGTCTTGTTTTATACCCGTTGTATTGTTTTTGTGAAGTATTCAACCTTTCTGACATGCTGTTTATCTTGAAGTTATAATTCGGTATTGAATGTCTCAATTATCGGTTTACAACATATTTATAAAAAAAAAACTTGGTGAAAACTTGCTAGCCTTATAAACAACATCTTTTCGTATGTCAGTTTTAGAAACGTGAGCAAATATGAATACATCTTAAATATAACTTATTTAAAATATGGAAGTAATAAGTTATATTTCAGTGGTACACATGACTAGCAAATTTTTCATCAAATACCATCAGTTATAAATGTGTTATAATCAGGTAATTAAGAGTTGCAATACCGAATTATAACTTCATTATATGATACAAGTAATGTTCTTGTTTTTCGAATACATTTCATTCATGTTTTATCATCCCAAGTATGGTGTGTAGAAGAGAAACGTAAGATAACTAAAAATAAGTTGACATTCTATTTTTTCCCAAAAAAAAAAAGATGTTTGCAAAAATTGGGAATTTTATCAAGAATATGGTGTACAATTCTATTAACAGTATCAAGCTTTTTCTAAAGAGCCCATGAGTTTTTTGAAAGTAGAATGTAAAGATTCTCCAAAAAATTGCATCTGCATTGGGAGTATGAGAACTCATTTTATGCCCTTTTTTCACACAATTAAATACCCCAGAATAATAACTTTTGTTAATTGATGATGGAAACATAAACAAAATCCATTCGTTGGAAGGATGAAATTTATTTACAACATGCCCAAATTAGTAGGTTGCGTTATAATTATAATTAAGTTGCGCTAGCCAATTATATTTACCATAACATATGTGTTTTATATAGACATCACCTCTTGCGCTTTTATCGTGTGACTAGACTAAGTAAAAAATCTTGAAAGCGATTCTGCTGATTTTTACTTGATTTATTTGGTTTAGTCCTAAGAAAACAATTTTTTTTAAATAAACTGCAATGTCTCATTTACACCAATGACTGCGAGCAGAATGCTCTCATTTTCTGAATCAGAAATGAATGAAATCAGCATGCGTTGATTGAAAATGCCATAGATATGAATTTTAATTTCAGGAGGAAATTAAGATACTATTTATTCGGCGGTTTGGAAGAATATTTCAATAGAAATATTACAATCATAATCTGTGGCGAATATAAAAGTTTCACCTGCTATATTTGTTTTCACCCACACACGCTCAAATTCTTTAGATTAAGATTGGATAATGACTTCCTAATTATTATTTTTATGAAATTGCGATGCACTATTCATGTGATTGAAATTCTTACAATAAACCAGAATTACAACAAAAAGTGTTTCGGAGAAAAAAATTCTGATCAGCCGTAAGGCTTCTATATAATTTCTGATGATTCGAAAGAATTTTATATGATGCGAGAATTTGGAATAATTCCTGATCATTCTTATATGGTGAGATACTGTTCAAACGATGTAGATTCAATTTTTGGTCAATTGAAGGTCTCGACATTATTCCTGAGATCCTTATATTTTGAAATACATTCCAACTGAAAAGATCTTCAGATGAATTTATGATCAATTAAACATGATAAGAAAATATACGGAGAACTCGATACCAATTTCTGATCAGCCGTAAAGCTTCCAACTAACTTCTGATAATTCGGAAGAATTTCGAAATATTTCCTGACTATCGTTGTATTTTGAAATACATTCTAACTGCCTGAAGATCTTCAGAAGGATTTCTGATCAATTTGATATGTTGATGGAATATATGGAGAACTCAATTTCAATTTCCCGTCAGTCATAGGTCTTCGATGTAATTTCTTATAATTGCGGAGAATTCCTGATCAATTGATGTGATGATGGAATATATGGAGAACTCGATTTCAATTTCCAATCAGTGGCAATTTCTGATAATTCGTAAACAATTCTGATCAATATGATATGATGAGGGAATTAATGGAGAATGCTATTTCAATTTCCAATCAGTCGTAAGGATTCCATATAACCTCTGATAATTTGGAAGAATTTCAAAATAATTCCTGACCATCCTTGTATTTTTAAAATCAGTCTAACTTCCCGAATGTCTTCAGAAGGATTTCTGATAAATTTGATATATTGATGGAATATATGGAGAACTCAATTTCAATTTCCGATTAGTCATACGTGTTAGTTATAATTTCTGATAATTCGCAAGAATTCCTGATCAATTTGATGTGATGAATGTACGGAGAATTGATTTCAATTTCCGATCAGTCGTAGATTTTCGATTTAATTTCTGTTAATTCGGAAGAATTCCTGATCACTTTGATATGATGAAGAAATATTCAAATACCTCGAATTTAATTTCCGATCAGTAATTGGTCTTTTTTATAATTTCTGCTGATTCGGAAGAATTCCCTATAAATCTGATATGATGAGGGAATATTTGGGGAACTCAATTTTAATTTCCAATTAGCCGTATGTGTTCGATATAATTTCTGATAACTCGGAAGTATAGCCGATCAACCTGATATGATAAAGATATACCTATATGGAAAAATCGATGACAATTCTTCTATAAGGCGAAGGCCCTGAATATGATTTCTGATAATTCGGAAGAATTCATTATCACTTTGCTAGGGTGTATATGGATCATTCGATTTCAATTTCCGATCAGTCGTAGGTCTTCGATATAATTTCTGATAATTCGGAAGATGTCCTGATAAAACTCGATTTCAATTTCCAACCATTCGTAGGTATTCGATACAATTTTTGGTCACACGAAAGAATTCCTGATCAATTTGATATGGCATAAGGAAAACTCGATTTCAATTACTGATCAGGAAGTTTTTTTTTATAATTTCTGATAATTCGAAAGAATTCCTGATCAACCTGATTTGATTGAGATATATATGGAAACTTGGTTGCAATTGTTCTATTAGTCGAAGACCTTCAATATAATTTCTGATAATCCCGGAGAATTTCTGAACACTTTGATATGGTACATAGGGTACACATTATGGTGAAATCGATTTCAATTTCCAATCACTCATAGGGTTTCCATATAACTTCTGATAATTCGGTGAAATTTCGAAATAATTTCTGATCATCCTTGTATTTTGAAATACATTCGAACTGCCCGAAGTTCTTCAGAAGGATTTCTGATTAATTTGATATGTTGATGGAATATATGGAGAACTCAATTTCAATTTCCAATTAGTCATACGTGTTCGATATTAATTCTGATAATTTGGAAGAAATCCTGATCAATTTGATGTGATGAGGGAACATATGGAGAACTCGATTTCATTTTCCGATATAATTTCTTATTATTCGGAATAATTCCTGATAATTCCAATATGATATGATCAAGGAATTAATGGAGAATTTGATTTCAATTTGCAATCAATCGAAGGGTTTCCATATAACTTCTGATAGTTTGGAAGAATTTTTGACCATCCTTGTATTTTGAAATATATTCTAACTGCCCGAATGTCTACAGAAGGATTTATGATCAATTTGATGTGTTGGTGGAATATATGGAGAACTCATTTTCAATTTCCGATTAGTCATACGTTTTATATATAATTTCTGATTATTCGGAAGAATTAATGATCAATTTGATGTGACGAGGGAATATGGAGGATTCGATTTCAATTCCCGATAAGTCGTAGGTCTTCGATAGATAAGATAAGATTTTGAAGAACTCCTGTTCATTTTGATATGATGAAAGAATATATGGAGATCTCAATTTCAATTTCGGATCCGTCGTAGGTCTTCGATATAATTTTTGACATTCGGAAGAATTCCTGATCAATTTGATATGATGAGCGAACTAGCGAAAAAGGACTCGTGGACCTACGAACAAGAAAATGTGGCAACGTGGTAAAACAAATGCGTAATTGCTGATTGCTTCTTTACTATGTCCGTGACGAATTTACAGCGAGAATGTTTGGCGCATGGTTTGGAAATTGAAAAACCATGCTACAAATTTTCGAAAATCATATGTTTATGTATACCATCATGTTGTGCATAGTCTGCAGAATGTCCTGGTATAAAAATATGGTATACTTTCTTGGGAAATTCCCGGGAAAACATAGGCGCAAGATTGCATTTCCTTGCGCGCACATATACACTCACGTGCATATTCTCTTTGGGTGGAAATGCCACTTTCCCGGAAAAAGCACACCACTTGAAGTTGAATGCACTTTTCCACCCAAATTTTACCCCACTAGGAAAACAAAATCCTTGGCTACAATCGGACGGAATTTGTTTCCCGATATTCGCTTTCCTTCACAGGATTTTCGGGACGTTTCCTGGAAAACCACCCAAATCACAGACAAACGGCTCAAAATGTCCGAACGATGGCCTTAACAACGGTCAGCGAGGAACAAATTCTACATTCGTACCCGTAGGTACAAATATCACCCCTGCTTCAAATGTTGCATCTGTACCTACTCCCATCGCTGCTAACAATGTTCAGCGAGTTAATGGAGCTACCTATGCTGCTATTGCAGCGGGTAGAAATCAAAATACTAACCAACGTTCTAACGGAAATTTTGACAATTTTGACTTAGGAAGCATTACTGCCCCTAAAATAGAATTTTTACAGAATTCATTAATTGACATGATTTCTGATATGCTTAAATCGAACTCCATGTTTGATGCTATTCAAACTGGAGTAAAATTTGCTAATAATATTGTCATGACTTTAAAATTCAGTAATGGATTTTAAAGCATTAAACATTTTAAATTGAAATGCTCGATCTCTTAAAGATAATGAAGACGAGCTATTTAATTTTTTGAGAGTTCATAACGTGCATATTGCCGTTATAACTGAAACGTTCCTTAAACCTGACCATAAGGTTAAGAAGGACGCAAATTACTTGATTTATAGAAATGATCGTCTTGATGGACCCTGTGGTGGCGTTGCCATCATTATTCATAGACGAATCAAACATAAAATTCTTTCTTCATTTGAAACCAAAGTTTTTGAAACTTTGGGAGTTTCTGTTGAAACAAAATTTGGACAACCTACGTTTATAGCTGCCTATTTGCCATTCCAATGCGTAGGCCAGCAAAAGAATTTTCTCAAGGGTGACCTCCAGAAACTTACCCGTCATAGGTCTAAATTCTTCATTATTGGTGATTTTAATGCAAAACACCGCTCATGGAATAATGCTCAAAGCAATTCCAATGGTAATATTCTGTTTGATGATTGTTCTGCAGGTTATTACACTATTCAATATCCAAACAGCCCAACATGCTTTTCTTCTGCAAGAAATCCCTCAACTATTGATTTGGTCTTAACTGATTCATGTCATCTTTGTAGCCAATTGGTTACCCATGCTGACTTCGGTTCTGATCACCTTCCAGTAACTTTTGAAATATCCCAAGAAATAATTTCTAATCCCAACAGCTTTACTTTCAATTACCATAGGGCTGATTGGGAGCAATATCGAACATTTATGGAATATAACTTCGATCCAAACATTCCTTTGCAAACCAAAGATGAAATTAATTATGCTCTTGAATCTCTGACTACTTCTATAGTTGAAGCAAGAGCTGCCTCCGTACCAAAATGCGAGGTTAAATTCGATTCAATTATAATAGACGATGATCTTCAGCTCCTGATCCGTCTTAAAAATGTCCGTAGGAGACAATTTCAAAGAACACGCGATCCTGCCATGAAAGTTATCTGGCGGGATTTGCAAAAACAAATTAAAAAGCGATTCTCTGCCCTGAGGAACAAAACTTTTGAAAATAATGTTTCTAAATTAGACCCGAGTTCCAAACCCTTTTGGAAACTCACAAAAATTTTGAAAAAACCTCAAAAGCCAATTCCAGCGCTTAAAGAAGGTGGTAAAATTTTGATCACAAATTTGGAAAAAGCTCAGAAACTTGCTAAGCAATTCGAGAGTTCCCATAATTTCAGTTTGGGTCTTACTAGTCCTATTGAGAATCAGGTTGCTCGGGATTTTCGGAATATTTTCTCTCGGGAAAATATTTTTGATGATTCCTGGGGGACTGATTTGGACGAAGTAAGGTCTATAACTAAAAAGTTTCAAAATATGAAAGCTCCAGGTGATGATGGAATTTTCTATATCCTCATCAAAAAACTCCCAGAGAGTACCTTGTCTTTCCTGGTAAAATTATTTAACAGATGTTTCCATTTGGCATACTTTCCTGATAAATGGAAAAATGCAAAAGTTGTTCCAATTTTGAAGCCGGATAAAAATCCAGCTGAAGCTTCTAGCTACCGTCCAATAAGTTTGCTTTCTTCAATAAGTAAACTTTTTGAAAAAATAATTTTGAATAGAATGATGCTTCACATCAATACGAACTCAATTTTTGCAGATGAGCAGTTTGGATTTCGCCATGGGCATTCAACTACTCATCAACTCTTGAGAGTTACCAATTTAATTCGTTCAAACAAATCTGAAGGCCACTCAACTGGAGTTGCTCTTCTAGACATAGAAAAAGCATTCGACAGTGTTTGGCATGAAGGTTTGATTGCTAAATTGAAAAAGTTTAATTTTCCACTTTACATTATGAAATTAGT
The DNA here is from genome assembly GCF_037179485.1 of Ochlerotatus camptorhynchus. Classification (NCBI taxonomy): domain Eukaryota; kingdom Metazoa; phylum Arthropoda; class Insecta; order Diptera; family Culicidae; genus Ochlerotatus; species Ochlerotatus camptorhynchus. Next base: position 486,944 of record NW_027040739.1, read on the forward strand.
TCAAAATTATTTAACTGACAGAACTCTGCAGGTAAATTATCAAAATTCCAAATCTAATCGACTACCTGTTAGAGCAGGAGTTCCTCAGGGTAGCATTCTTGGGCCTATATTGTATAACACTTTCACTTCGGACCTCCCTGATTTGCCTCAGGGGTGCCACAAATCTTTGTTCGCTGATGACACAGGCATTTCCGCTAAAGGAAGAAGTCTTCGTGTTATTTGCAGCAGACTTCAGAAAAGTTTAGATATTTTCTCTTCTTATTTACAAAAATGGAAGATTTCTCCCAACGCTTCCAAAACTCAACTTATAATATTTCCACATAAGCCCAGGGCTTCCTTTTTGAAACCTAGTAGTAGTCACATAGTCACTATGAACGGAGTTCCAATTTCCTGGTCAAACCAAGTGAAATATCTTGGATTAATACTTGACCATAAATTATCTTTTAAAGTTCACATTGAGGGCATTCAAGCCAAATGTAACAAATATATAAAATGTTTGTATCCTCTTATTAACAGGAAATCCAAACTTTGCCTGACGAATAAACTTCTAATATTTAAACAAGTTTTTAGACCGGCCATGCTTTACGCTGTGCCAATATGGTCTAGTTGTTGCACTACCAGGAAAAAAGCACTTCAAAGGATTCAGAACAAAATTCTGAAAATGATTTTGAAGTTGCCTCCCTGGTTCAGTACTACCGAAGTACATAGAATTTCGAATGTTGAGACTTTAGCACAAATGTCCAACAAAATAATTAATAATTTCCGGCAAAAATCGTTACAATCCTCAATTGCAACGATTAATTCCCTTTATACTTAGATAAGATTTAGTTTTAGTTTTTTAGTTTTAAGCTATCAATTGTTATACTGACATGCAGGTTTAAAAAACCTGTTTAAAATACTGAATTGCCAAGACAGGAGCAATGTAAAAACACTTAGATATATATCATAACAATTAAGGCTGGTAAGTTACTGTAGTAACTGGAGCACCTAGGTTAAAAATGAAATGTAATTTATTTTGAATTTGGAACAAATAAAGAGTTAAAAAAAAAAAAATTGGCGTTACGAAGGAAAAGTTCTTGGGCGGGGGGGTGCTTAATTAATTTTCCAAACTTCTCAATTAGGCAATTAGGGAACATTTTTAATGTGTAAAGAAAACAAGTAATTGTAGTATACCGAACCATCCGATGTAAGATTTGCTTAGGGTTGATGCATATATTATGTCACGCTCTAGGGGGGGGGTCTAAGATTTTTTAAAAAGCAATGCATTAGGTATATAGATATAGAAAATGGAGAAAGAAAAATGTGGAGTGTATTAGTGAGTGAAATGAATCAAGTCGAAAAAAAAAATAGAAAACTATATTGCCGACTGAACTTGAACCACGAACGTTGCGATTATCAGACCTGTGCTATATCCACTGCTCTCTAAATGCTTCAGAATATGGATGGGCTAAAAGCAAATAAGAAGCGCTCATTTCCTCTCATACTCGATTTCGTATGCTTTTTCTGCTGAACAGGAATTGGAGAGAATCGTGGCAAGTGTGTGCGTCGTTCTACAATGTTATGAACAAAATGCTTGCTGGTATAGTCAAAAGCGTAGATGGAACACGAAAAAAAAAGAAGAAAAAAAATCATTACATCGTCTGCAAGAGCATGATAGAAAATGCAACTTTGCGTGTAACTAGAGGGGGCTATATTATTCCTAGGGCTGTGTAGCCCCACCCCCTCCGTAGTTACGTTAATGTGATGGTGTGATGATACGGTGATGTGAAATCTGTCATTCGGGATAAATTACACTAGTTTACAGCATTTTTGAACTCGGTAAGGTGATGATCATTTCCAATGCAAAATCCTACGCTGAATTCAATGCCGTGGTCAGAAAAAAATTAAGTAGAGCCATTTTTGAGATATACAAAAATTTTGATTTTTTGAATTTTGGACAAAAGTACGATTACTAAAATGTCAATATCTTTGAAAGTAGTGCACCAATTTTAAATCTTTTTTTATGAAAATGAAGCTAAATAAATTTTCTATCGTTCACTAGAATATTATGTCTTAATTAAAAATTTAATTTTGAAGTCATTTAAAAATTTACAGCATTTTTTTTTTATTTTTCCTGCGAATTTTCCATAAAAATCTTGTTTTAATCAACATTTTTAATGGGATAAAAAGATTCAAAAAATCATTCCATAATTTATTCTTAAAGTCCATTCAAAACCGGAGAAAATGCCAAAACCCTTGGTAACGACGTTCCATCATCTTCATTTGATGGTGAAAACGTTCGCCGTGCTCATCACTCTCGTCACCAAGATTTTCCGGGAAAAAATCCATGTGAGAATGTAGGAAATGTATCTTCAAAGACATATTCACACCTGTGTTCAGGGAAATAAAAGGATTTTAAATTAATTATATGTAACAAACACAGTATTTTTGATTTATACCTATTTTCTCATAATTTTTGAGCAATTCATCGACGGCTTCCTCATAATCTGGGCTTCTGAAATTTCCTAAAAAGGTTGTGACAACACGCTGGAACGATTTCCACGCTTCTTCCTCATCTGGTGTCAAAACTGTATTGAATGCGGAATCATTGAGCAGTTTTTTGATCTGTGGGCCAACAAATACACCTTCCTTTATCTTTGCGTCAGATAAATTTGGAAATACTGATTTCAAGTACTGGAATGCCGGCCCTTCTTTTTGCAACGCTTTGACGAAATTTTTGAATAGCCAAAGTTTTATGTGTAGTGGTGGAAGTATTATGCGTTCTTTTACCACAAGAGGATCATTTTTCACGTTGTCTTTACCAATTGTGAAATTATCCCGTTTTGGTTAATCTTTTCGGACGTAGTGTTCCTTACGAGCTCGACTGTCCCATTTACACAAAAAACACATATATTTTGTGTATCCCTGTTGCAATCCAGTCAACATGGCAACCACTTTAAGATCGGAACAAATTTCCAATTGTGTTGATTGTAATTTATCAAATTGAGCAATAGAGCCATTGATTCATACGTTTCCTTCATATTAACGGCATGAGCTAATGGAATAGAAGGTTTCTCATTCCCTTGATGCAGTAAAACGGCTTTCAAGCTCAACTTGCTGCTATCGATGAATAAACGCCATTCAGCTGGATCATATGGCTAACCAAACTCTTCAAACAAGCCGTTTACGTCATGGCAAAAACATGCCTTGTCCTTTGTAGAATAATATTTGTCAAATTTCTTGTGACGATTCCTGTGACAAGAAATTTTGACCTCCTTGCTCAGCATGTTTTGTTCTTTCAAGCGTGATGCCAGCAATTCGGATTTCTCCTTCGATATGTCCAGATCTCGCACCAAATCATTAAATTCGGATTGTGTAAACAGTTTTGGGTTTCTTTCCAATTCCACCTCGAAGTCTTCCTCGCATTCCTCCTTGAATTCCTCCTCACTTTTTGTAACGGTCGATTCAACAGAGGGCGCTCGTTTCCGCTTTGGATAAACAGGATACGGGACCGAACTTGAATGTGGAACAGGTTTTGTGATAGAAGCCACTTGTTTTGTGACGTCCTTGTTGCTTAACTTTTGTCAAGCGGAAATAACAATCCGTTGCATGACAAAACGGTCGACGCTATATGGTGGGCATGTCAAAGGACAAATAGCGACTGACAGATAACAAATAAGTGAGTTAGTAAGTAAGACATTAACACTTATCAAAAATAGATGAAGTAAGATAATGTCGATCAGGAAAGAACAAAGCACTACCATGCTGTACATAAATTGTTTATATGAAAGTTATTCAAAAAATCAATTTACCTTGCGCCTGACATCCACCTAGCCAAGCACGTTTTGCACGAACTACATAATACTTTTGGAATCCACGGTTCGTCAAAGTCTCCAGGATCAATTTTAAAATAAAGCCTGTATGCAGGTTGCAACGAAGCAGTGAAATTGACCGATTTTGTAAATATATAGTTGCCACACGCGTAACAAAACTTTTGAGGATCATTTTTACACTTGAATTCACGTTTTGTCGTATACATCGTTAAGCAATGTTAAAGAAAGAAAGCTGTCAAATTGAGTTGGTTGCGTTAGGTTCTCGCCGAGCGGTATCACAAACACTAGCGTAAATTATATTGTTGAAAATATCCCATTTAATTTTGCGTGACAGCTGGTAGTGTTAGTGAAATGCACCGTATGCGTACACGTCCGCAGAAAGGCTTACTGGAAGTGGTGCATGAACCTAGGAGCGGGACAACGGCCAATCTTGGAACATTCAATTTCCATGATTTTACAAAAAATTTCATAACTTCGACAATTTCCAACCGATTTCATCCATTAAAGGCTCATTTTCTCCAGTTTTTAATGGACTTTAAGAATAAATTATGGAATGATTTTTTGAATCTTTTTATCCCATTAAAAATGTTGATTAAAACAAGATTGTTATGGAAAATTCGCAGGAAAAATAAAAAAAAATGCTGCACATTTTAAAATGACTTCAAAATTAAATTTTTAATCAAGACATAATATTCTAGTGAACGATAGAAAATTTATTTAGCTTCATTTTCATAAAAAAAGATTTAAAATTGGTGCACTAGTTCCAAAGATATTGACATTTTAGTAATCATACTTTTGTCCAAAATTCAAAAAATCAAAATTTTTGTATATCTCAAAAATGGCTCTACTTTAATTTTTTCTGTCCACGGCATTGAATTCAGCATAGGATTTTGCATTAGAAACGTTGGTCAACCACTAAAGTTCACACTTTTTATGTTGTTTTGTAAACTAGTGTTACCAGCCGCCTTGGGTCTCGATACGCTGACAGGTGTACGGGAAATTTACACGAACGTAGAAATGGACCTTCGTAACTCACTGCAATTTCCCCAGTATTCTACCAATGGAAAAAAAAACTCGTGTTTCCTTTGTAAAACGGAGGGACATCGTAGGGATGAACTCCTGCCTCAAGCAGAACGAGCGGAAGCAGCCAGTATAGGAACAACGGAACGAAGACGAAACCAGTGCTAGTACGGACAACGATAAAGACACAGGTTGAAGTGCTGGAAGAAGAAATAGTGAATATGGATGTGATGTCCCCGGATGCTGACAAGAACAATGGAGAGCAAACAAGCGCTGCTGAGAAACAGCAGCAGCCTGTTTTTAAACATCAAAACGACGCGTATTAGGGATAGTGGACTGGTAAAGAGCGGTTAAAAGACGAAGAGGAGGCCAATCGATGAACGCTGCTGAAGGAAAATCAATTGGAAGAAGCAAGGGAGTTGAGGGAACGGCTGTTAGCGGAAGTAAAGCTCAAATCACCTTCAAAAAAACAACTGATAAACATTGCATTGAGTCCTTTGGACATTTGAATCTAACATATAAACTAATTGAAAAAAAAAATCAAATCATCTACCTATCATGCAAAGTAAATAAACATTGCGATGCTATGAAAGCTCTGCAAAATATATTGCAATTATATATAAAGTAGCAACAAAGACATGGTCATATACATGCAGTGAGCTTTAAATTGTCATTGAGTACGTTTGGAAATGATCAGTTATGAGGTTTGGTGATATTTTTTAAATATAATTTGACAAAATCATTGATGTAATAAATTACTAAAATCGCTAAATTTCTATCTCGTTGGAAGTCATTTGAAGTTAATACAGAATTCCTCTGTTGCCAAGTGATAGGGAAGTGAATCTCTCGAAAACCGTGATGGGAGTTACACTGTTTTTTTTTCTCTTGGCGGGACTTTTATACACAGACTCTACACTTAACATAAATAGTAAGTATGCTTGACAAAAAACCCGTGTTTATTTTCACTATGCCATAAAATAGTAAATATATCGTCAATTGAAGTAACCTTTTCCGCATTGTTTTTTTTTTTTTTTATTTACCATGCTCAAATCAAAAATCTTCTATAGTTCTACAGTTAAATAAACTTGAAATACCATGTGGACAGTTCTCATTTACATGGTTGCATCAACTTCAATTAGCCTGGTGATATGTAATTCGCTTCCCACATTGCATTCAACCCAAGACTCGGAAATTTTTGAAGTAGAATAAAACATTTTATGTTTCAAAATACCACGCATGTAGGGTAAATGACGGCTTTGTCACCCATTGACTGTTTTCGGCAACCAAAATATAAACGTTAATTTTACTGCAATTTTCCTATCAAAAGACTTCCCTGAATTTATTCCAATGATTCCTCAGTCTTTCAGCTTCAATTTGATTACATTTTACGAATGGATAGAGAAGCAAGCAGCAGATAAATGCAAATAAACAAACACGTCATATGTGTGCGTGACACTGGCAAAATGCTAAAAGCATCGCGAACGCTGGCTCAGATTGCCAAGAATACGCTAGTATTTTCCAGTATACGTGAAAAACTAATGACAGCCATATTGCAAAAAGAAAAAACTTTATCCACATGCACAAGTTTTTTTTTTATTGAGAGTCTTCTTAATGTTTGAATATTAGTATTTATTCGCGTGGTAACCGAATAATAGCACCAGTAATATAAAAAGAACACTACAAAATGAAGTTGATTAAGTAGTGTAGTGTTGTCAAGCATCCAAATCAGGTGCGATTCAAGTATAACATACCCAAGCTTTTAGAATGTATTACACCCCTCCCCCCTGTGTCACGCTTTTCCCATACCTATTACATGTTCTGTCACACATTCTAGGACCCCCTTAAGAGTGGAGAGCATATTTGAATCGTCACTCGACAGAATTTGATTGAAATGTGACACACTGAACCAAAACGTCATAGATTTGTTTTAGTATTTAATGACGGGTTTTTTGTCCAAGCATTAAAAAATCTCACGCATGAGCTGATGATTGTATTCATGTTAATCAAGTCAGGCTGCTCGCCAACAGATTCAATTCCTGGGTGCAGTGCGGCAAAATATCGAACATACACGGCGATATTGACTAAACAGCTTTCGTCATTCAATTGAAGTAAAGACCATCTTGAAGGGAACTCATTTCAATTTTCAGTGACGAACATGAGCAGTTCTCGTTATTATCTAAATTTGTAACGAAATTAGGCTTAATTAAAGCTAAATAAATCCATGGAGCCGTCAAAGTGAACTAAAATCTACGTTCGTAACTGCCTAGATAAAAATAATGTAAAAGAAATTGAACGAAATAAAAATTTTAGATTCTAGGTTAATCTATCTTCTAACAGACGAAGGAAATGAATGAATGAATTTTTGACGAAGGCTTATGTGAGAGTATATTCTTCGAGTGACAATGTCAAAAATAATTCTGTCCATATCGCGTGCAAACTTACAATGACAATTGATTACCTCCTTTGCTTTCCTAATTATGGTTTAGTTTCAAATGCCTCCTTACAAATTTGAAATGCATGTTATGTTAGAAATTGTTTTGTTCCAAATCGATTTAACATATCTAGAGCAGCTTTTGCAATGTTGTCTTAAGGCAAATCAATGATATTCTTATCGGTTTCTGTTGACTAAAATTCATAATAGGTTATTATAGAATTCTTATGTTATTTTGTCTCAGTGTAGGGATTCCTCTAAATAGTGGGAAATGGTGTATCTTTTATTTCGACAGTGAGCATGTATAAGGGCGTATACGCGATGATCGATTCTCTTAATCGATTTTCTCTCTGCATTGCTACAGCTAAGCGAAACAATTTTCTAGAATTTGTTCAATGCAGAGTTGTAACAGGCTGTATTGGTCATCAAAACAACAGAAAATGCACCGAGAAACGTGAAATCTAGCGAGTTGTTAAGAAAAGAGAAAACGACGAAGAGAATCGATCATCGCATTTACGCCCCTATGCATCCTCACTGTCGATTTATTTATTTATTCAATATAAAGAGTGCATTTGAAAGAAAAAAATAGACACACAAAAATGGTCGCCAAACATTCTGTTTAAGTCCGATTCTCTTCAAACTTTCAGGAAATAAAGTATAACGTTATGATTATGTTTCCGCATCATTACTTCATTGAACTTCTTCTTCATATTCATATGCCCGCACCTTTGCCTTGACAATGCTCATTAGATTTTGGGCAATGGTGGAGCCAACGTGTTGCTAAAACAGCGTCTGGCCTCCGTGGAACTTCGGGAAGGGCAGGAGGCGCTTCTGGAGGCATTCATCCTTGTAAGTTTGCCTGTTAATTGTGCCAGATGTGATGAAGGGCTGACTCATTTTACCACATTCACAGATCGCCTGCCAGACAAGGAATTGTTTGGACAATTTAGACAGTTGCTTCTTCCGGAAGGAACGGCCAATCTGGATTTGGGGTTCAATTGAATGATGAATTCCGAGTTGTTTTCCGATCCATCTATGTGACGCGTTTGGATTATCGAAGTGAGTGCACAAACTTGTGTTGTGATTTTGTACTTGTTCCGACCCAATCACTATAACCACTTTATCGATTGTGATGAAACTCTGCCGGTGATAACATTACACTAGTTTCAGGCAAAATTTGAGCATTTTGTTACCAACACGTTAAAAATTTACAAACAAATGAGTGTATCTATTAAAAATTTTAGATAATGTCTTTAAGTTATCTGACAGTAAATTGTTTTAATTGTTGACCTTTATAACATATTAGCAACGACCTATCATAGATGCTTTATTGTTTTTTTTACAAACCATAAGAGTAAGGATAAATTAGATCAGATCAGTGTTGGAAAAATATCAAAAAATCAATTCTCAACAAAGAACAAGATCACGCTTGATTTTCGTAGATAAAAATCAACAAGCAAACAACTGCAGTTGATATTGCAAGCTGTGATATCGCAGCTTGGAATATTAAGCTAACAAAACTCAGCTGCTGTAAATCTCACCAACCTGTGGTGAGATTGAGTTTCATGATATTGGCTTTACACCCGAACGCAACCGAAACTTCCATAACGGCTGGCAGCAGTAGCTTCGTGTCTGTTATCGGTGCAGAGAAAAAAGAGATAGCATTATTATAGGTACCTTTCTGAGAAAACGAGGTGCAACGGAATCATTTTTGCGTCGATTCAACTCTCAGCTTAACTTTACACGTTGCGAATAGTCTCGCTATATCAAAAGAAGCTTGTAAAATCAATATCAAGCATGATATTTTGCTCCAATATCACGCGTGATATTGAAAGCGTATGATAGCGGAAAAATATCAATTTGCTAATGGTTATGCCATAACTGAATCAGATGTAAAGACATTCATCAAACTAGGAGGCGGATATAGCTCGAAATGCATTTGCAAGAGAAAGTCGATGAAGATTGGATATTTTGCAAATTGCAGATTGGACCAAGGTTGCAATTGCTCATTTGGCATATTTTTTCCCGGAATTATGCAATCATAATTTGTTGTTATTGTACGTTCAACTTGTAGGTTACAAAGTACGTGTTTTATATATAAAATTAGTCTTTTTCGCATTCAAAGAGACACTATGAGCGATGTTATGATTGCTGAGTGCTCACTAATCGTGTGCGCTCAGCGATCGTAAAATCGTGTATTGTAAATAACTGATAGCAGGTTTTATATGTCAAAAACATACTTTACATCCTCTTTCTGCAACGTACAAATACAAATTATCATTATAATATCCTATAATGTCATAGGGAAATTTACGTATTCTCGTCAATCTAAGCAGTGTCCACGCTTCTATTTTCTCAGCGTCACGCACATATTGACGTGTTTTTTTGTTTACATTTATTTGCTGCTTGCTTCTCCATCCATTCCAATCGACAGAAATGTCAAAAACTCTATGAAAAAACAGTCAAGGGGCGCCGAAGCCGACATTTACCGTTGTTCCAAAAAATAGAGGTTAATGTAAAATGAACTTTGTACAACTAAACTTCATAGTGTTAAAGCGTCCAAGTGAACTATTCGAATGAAGTAATAAAATAATACCTTTTGAATTTACCTGCGCACGCTAGTGGTGCTGGTGGTGCTAGCATACTGCAGCGGTTGTATACCAAAAGCGAAAAAAGAAGTGGTAAAAGTCTTTCGAAAAAAAAGTGGTAATGTAACTCGGAGCTGCCAGATTCCCCGCAATACCAACAAACATTCCACCGAACAATATGTTGCAGTCCGAACGGAAAGGAATCAGCCGTGTGCCGTGTCGTGTCGTAATCCGAGCACCACCAGGCTCCAAAGAGTATCAAATATCGTGTTGAGTTTATAAGATTAACATTATTATGTATCAGATTAAAAATAAATTATAATATTCTTTTTTCATCCGCGATGCTGGCTTCATTTTTGCGGGCTCTTCCCCCTTCGGTTGGCCGGATTTCACACATAGCGCACGCAAAATGCGGTTCCATTGTGCGCGGAGCACAAACAACCATAGGCGCGCTTTTGTTTCGCCAATTCCGCGAAATTTCGACTTCGAAACCATTGTAAATAATTCCGTGTGAACATTTATAAATAATTCATCGCCGCGTAAATACTTTGTTCCTGCGAGCTGACAAATCCAATCCGGGAAAAACTATCGATCTTTCCGATTCGATTTCCCCTGGCGAATTGTAGATTGGCAGTGTAAACAAATAGATTCATTAGATTGACCCCGTACCGGGCCACCGGGCGAAAGCCATTAATCAGCACGATGTGCAATAACCCGGAAAATAATAATTATGATTGAGCCATTCTCCTCGCATAGGTATTTCCACCTCCGCGCCTGGCCAAGCCTGGTCTTGGAAGGAAACCAATTGGTCGGTCACACATATTGACTGTCGAATCCAATGGTTCTCGGCGCGCAGATTGCGATTTATACGGTTTCCACATGGGCAAGAAGGCTATATTTACTACCTAACGATAAATAAAGCCCATGGTGTAATAAAGAAAAATAACAATATCGTTTGTTTTCCTCGCAAGAGGATGATCCTTTGGAGGAACGACGAGCCGAGGGACGTGCAAACCCGTTTGAATGATTTTATGCAAATTAAATTTAAATTTATAATATTTTCACACCAGCTCAACGTTTCTTCTGGTTGCGGTTTCGGAGCATTGGCAATGTGCAGTTCTAGGAAAATCTCTGCGGATCATTGCTTTTCGTAACTCGCTTTTCCACTTGTTCAGATGTGCGACGAACATTGGTGAGATTGACAAATAGGTGATCATTTTTATCTAGCTGACGGCCAATAAATTTAGCACACTAGTAATGTGGAGGGCGTTTCGCAGATCATGACGCTGGTTGGGAGTTGACGAAAATGTACGTGCCTAGCTATTTTTGTATAAGTAACATAGTCATTGCATGAATCCAAGTCACAAGATGCTTCGACTCTTGAAAATTTGAACTCATCATAGATACGAACAATCAGATATCGAAAATTCGTTCCATTTAGCCAAATCGAACTGAAACAATATTACCTCTGCATTTCATTTCAACTGCAATAAAAAATTTAATCAATCGATAGTAACTCTAAACGGGGGAGGGGGCTTTCTACTTCCCCTCGTTTGTTTGTTGCAGGAGGAACTCGCCGAGGAACTCATGCATGTGCAACATTTCCAGGAGGTATGTTTTACTATGATATCTATTCTTTCCTTTTTCCCAAAATGAAATATTTACTCACTGTGAAGATGATGGGAGACGAAATTTAAACTCATTGAATTTTTCAATTGATTTGAACATCAAAATTGAAATAAATAAATAAATAATCTTCAAACTTGTCTTGGAAGAAGTCTGTTTTTGAGAAATAATTCCAAGAAGCTGAATACGTTCACTGACCACTAATATTTTAGAAGGAAGAAGGTCTCTTATATATGTAGGAGGGGGATCTAAAACTTACTCACAAACTCTTACTTGCTAGCGTAAATCATATCCTATCACTTGAATTTATTGTACCGTATTTGATGTTTACACAACGCATTTTTTGACACTACTTCAATGTGAAATGATGCCCAATGATGATGTGTCGCATGGGAGGTCACATTAATACAATAGGGGGGACTTTTTCTAGTGTATATTGTAGTAAAAAGACGGATTGGAACAAAGAGATGACAGCACATCCATTTAACAAGTTGTTCGCTCGATTGGCGTTGACGGCGACTCTGTAGCTCTTTACTACTATGAGAAAATCCATAAGCAAACGTCAGACTGTGCGTGAAACATGGCGGACTTTGTACTATCCTTTCACTCCACCGAAAATTCCCATAAGAAACTGTCTAAATTTGCTGGAAGAGCAAATTTTTCGACGGTGCCGTCAACGCCAATTGGAATGAGTTTTTCCAGGACTTTGACAGAGAATTGATTGTTCCAATTTCGACCCACAAAACAACCCAAAATTGAGTTCTATTCACCCAACTCGACACTTCCGTGCCCCAAGTTAAAATTGAGTAAGTTGTGTAAAACTCAATTTTGAGTAGTATGAATTTGACTTTGAATGAAAACAACATAAAAGTAAATAATCCTGTTTACATGCGAGTGAATGACAAGAACTCAAAATTGAATAGGCGCTAGAATTCTAAATTGAGTTGGCGCATGGAACTGTCAACCTGGGTGAAAAGAACTCAAAATTAGGTACTATTTTTCTTTCCGTGTAAGATTATATAAAAAAAAAACAAACAATGTGAAACCATCCTAAAACGTATTCTGATGTATTTTTTTTAAATGTTGAACAAGCAAAAAGTGTGAAAACTGCAAGTAACATTTTAAGTTTTATGAAAAACTATGAAGCTACTTTAAAATAATAACATTCATAAAACCCTGGTAAAGGCTCCTTTGCCATTGATGCATCCAACAAAACCTCATTAAGACTAGAATCTGTCTAGTCTCAGTTCTTTAAAAAAAAATTTTTCAAAAAATTAGATTACTGAAAGCGATTTCCGATCTATCTCCACGATGTAGAGAAAAATAATGAATTTCTGGGAAAAAATAAACAAAAAAATGTTTTTATTTATGTAAAGTAAAAGTTAAAAATGAATGTTAAAATTTTTTTTTTTTTTCAAAAAATTAATTCATAGAAAATGCAAATCTTTGGAATGTTCAAACCCATGGACACTTTGAAACTGACAAGAATAGTAGAACAAGATCTTTTGGTAAAATTTTTAAAATTTTTGTTAGTAAGCTTTTTTATTTACAGAAAATGATTCAAAATGTCTCAAACATTGTTTGAGATATTTTAAAAGAATAAATTACATGAAAAACGTTTTAACAAACATTTCAAATATTTGAACAAAAGTTCCAAAAGAACTGTCAGTTAGTGTAGCCAAACGAGCATGACGGCACCATGGTGTTTTTATGGAGAAAGTATTGTAATATTTTGAGCAAAATTATTATAAATTTTTATTTTGTTATAATTTTTAACCTTGAGTAATAATAATATAATGAGAGAGAGAAGGATTAGTAATTTCCATTTAATTCCACTACCTTATTTGCTTATCTTTGACAGAAACGCGTATTTCGTCTACAATGTGCAGACTTCTTCAGTGTCTTGTACTAATACTCGGCTAGTAGTACAAGACACTGAAGAAGTCTGCACATTGTAGACGAAATACGCGTATCTGTCAAGGATAAGCAAATGAGGTAGTGGAATTAAATGGAAATTACTAATCCTTCTCTCTCTCTCATTATACAGGTATTCCACTAAGACGCCCACATTTACCAGGATTCTTGAGTAATAAATTAAATGAGGTAATAAAAAATCGAAAGGATCCATTCCATACTCGACAATCTTACGCTGCAATTAAGGTACTGTCCGGTTGGATGGAAGTCTGCTGAAAGATCACAAAACGCTTTCCACACTCCACATTCCGATTTATTTCGCAGAAATGGAAGAAGCAAATATTACGCAAACCATTCCTCGATTGATTATTGCAAAGAATGGTTTTGCACTTCAGTCTGTACAACAAAGAGCTATTTGATGGCATAAAACTGCCAAAACACTTTTTGTGCCTCTGCTTATCTATGGTATCTATAGTATCTATAATTCAAATGGGCAACCCAAATTAAATCCAGATCTGACGCGTTACGGCAAAGTGACAGCTAAATCTAATGCTTAACTGTCAAACTTACGTCAACGCAACCCAAACGGGTCTAATGTGGGTGGCTCTTAACTGTCAAAATCCAACAAAGCAGTGCATTTTGACAGTTCGATTTGAACGAATTTTGACAGTTGTCCATACTTTTACTAGAATGGCATCTGTCTATTGCAACACAATAGTGCAAATGATGTCCTAACAAACAATTCAGTTGGTTAAAAGCGGAATGAACATATTTTTTACTAACTTAGAAATATGTTGCCTAAATGTTCTGCAGCTAAAACGTATTGTTGTAAATTCTTTGAAAATTCTCTTCGAATTCTTAAGTACCAGAAAATTTCACTATTCCGGGAGTTGATGAAGCTTCAAGAATACCAGAGCTTCTAAGACACAGTACGAAATTAGAGCTCCACAAGCGCCCGTAGTTCAGGGCAGTGTTGTCAGATTTAAAAATTCATCCGGATTGTTCGTCCTTAAAATTATGGATTCTCTAAATTTCTAGGAATTTCAATACTTCCCCGATGTTGTCAGCTCCCTTTGTTAGAATCTTTTATACTCATCCTAAAAAAATTTGCTCATAGTCAGTGGTTTTATTGCACCCAAGCATGCCTGAAAGTCTTATTGACGAATGTGAACAATTTGGAATATCGATGATTTACATATCTCCAGCAAGATGTGAAAATTGTTTAAGTGCCAGATGTAAACAATTATTTTAAACGTCGTTTAAGCACGAAACACAGAACGCCCACGCAATCTAACTACACCATCTGATGGAACAAACTTCCTCTGCCACATGCTGCTGTTAGTTTGCTTGAATATGCCTTAATCCGGGAGAAATCGGCGTTTGAAGCAATTGTTTACATTTTACACATTGGCCATTTTAACATGTATCTCTAGATATGTAAAATTAGTAGAAGATAAAAGCGTGATGTGAGTATAGTCTGACATAATTGGAATAGCAGCGTACCGCGGACCCCCGGTAATCTAACGGTTTTAATATGAACACTTTTTAATTTTACCCCGCTAATCTGCACGCCGTGCAAACTAAAAATGACTCAAACGTCATTCAGATCATAGAAGCGTAATGGAACATTGTGAAATTGAACGCAGAATCAAAACAATACAGCAAATAAGGGGTTGTTCATTAACTACGTAGACAGCATTTTGGGATTATTTACCCCCCCCCCCGCCCCCTGCGTAAACAATTGTCCATACACAATTTTTGAAACTTGTTTGGGTCGTGGACAATTGCCAGCTCTTTTAGTTCTTAATATTCCGGGCGTTCAACAGTTGTTGAAGTTGGGGAAGTTTTGAAAATTCCCAGATTAGCGGAATTTCTTGGAGTTCTAAAACCTAAAGTTCTGACATTTGCTGGAAATTTTAGAATGTGTCAGAGAACTAGGATTTATTGAATTTCCATGAGTTTGCTCGCATTTCTGAATTTCTTGAAATTATTTTTAATGGCTCTATTTAAGTAGTTTTCAGTCAAAAAGCTGGTTCACCAATTTCTTGGAGTTCTCAGAGATCTAGAATTGCAAAACTAAGTATTGCTGAAGGTTATTTTATGTTTTGCCGAACTTCTCCGAGTTGCCAAGAGTTATATGGCATCAACACTCTAGTGACATAGCGAAGATTCTAAAGTTCTGAGATTCAATGGATGTTTTTAAGGTTCTTAGCGTTCTCAGGAGTCTAAAGGTTACTGGAGCTCAATAAATTCCTTGAGTTCTAAGAACTGTGGCATGTTTTACAAGTTCACATGAGTACCAAAATCTCATGAATTATGAATTAAAGAGATTATGCTCCAGTTTCGAAAGTTCCAGGAGTTCTCTCAATACTAAAAAAAAACGTCCTTAATTGCATGTAAATTCGGAACTTTAATAACTTAAGAACTCCAGGTAGTCCAGAAAGTTCTAGCACTTCTGAAAAGAGCTCTCAAAGCAACAGAAACTTCTGAAGCTTCCGTGAAGTTTCAAATCAGGATGGTGTATTTGTAACGTCTCTAAACAATGAGAACTTGCACTTGATGAAGTACCACGGGCTTCACATGTCCTCCTACTCGCAGCCCCTGTTGGTACCGATGTATCAAGAGTTCCTGAACGTTTAGAAGCTCCAAAATTTCCCAAAGTTCCACAATTCCATGGATTATTAAGAGTTCTTGCAGTTCCTTGTGGTTTTAAATTTTCTGGTTTTCCGAGCATGCAGGATTTTTTTTGATGAACGGTGTTTTGACTCGAAAATGTTACATCTTGTTCTCACAATTCTGGAACTTCTTACAGTTCTTGGAATAGTTCCAGTTCTTTGAATTATGGGGGTCTAAAAGTTATTGGTGTTTTTAAATTTCCCGGAGCATTCAAGATAGTTTTGATCCGAAAATCATTTGAAACACGTGGAGCTCCAAGAGTTTACTAGGTTGTAGACCAACCTCCACTACCCACATGGTTGCATTCTTACTAGTCACATTATCAGGTAGTATGGGGAAGGAGGGGCATAGCGAACAGGTGAGTTTCCTGTGCTTTAGGCTTGAATTTCTTATGGTGCGAATCAAATTCATTGGTAAATAATCATTGCAATGGTGATATTGAACCTCATTAGGCCTCATCTGTTCACTATGCTCGTCTTACCCCTGGGACGACCTTCTACCAAACTCTTTTGGTACTCATTTGATGAACCCTCGTTCCAATTTTCTGTCACCTAATCCAGTCAGGAATTGCCATGTGTACAATTCTTCCAAAACAATATCAATTTGCTCATTTTGATATAGGGGCATTGACGGTTTCAGCACTTCTTTACCTATTAGCGTCAGGGGGTAAATAAAGTCTTAGAGTGTTTATTTTTTGCAAAACGATACTCTGGCCTTTGAAGCATTTCCTTACAAAAAATCAGCGCTCAAGGACTTAATTTACCCACATGACGATAATAGGTAAAGATATGCCGAAGCCGTCATTTTCCCTAATCGATATAAGATAAGGGTGAGCTCAAAACTTATGCAAATACCTGTCATTGATTTCAAATGAGATAAATATGATACTCATTAGGATCTCATTCCACGAAACAAACCAAAATATTGCTGACAAATCTAAGATATTGTTACTCATTTACCCACCCTAAAAGTCATTCCCTTAAGAGCAGCTCTACTATAGTTATTATGAATGCCGTTTTATCGAGCATGAAAGCAGATTTTTCAAGACCGGCACTCACCCCTCAGAACAAAAGTACGTTAGTACCGTCATCTTTGAGAACAAACCGAAAAATGCAAGTCATAAAAGAACACGACGCACCACCTTTGATAACAGCCTCATCCAGCATCAGCAGCAGCAGCAGCAGCCACATTTCTTAATGTTGCTTGAGCTAAGGAAAACTTTTCCCTTTTATTTGCTTGGAAATGCTTTGCTTCCACCTCCGCACCCCAAAAACGAAAGCAATTTCCGAGAGACTTTCAAACGACACGACAAGGCCATGTATTTAGAGTATAGTTCTGTATAATAGTAGCGCAGGTGGACCATTTCGTCGACCGCCCCGGCTCCGAGGGGTTTTTAAGATAATGTCTGCGACAACGACGAAGATGCCGTAATGGAGCTAATGTACTTTGGTTCTGTTGTGCTATTTTTAAGCATAATGAGCTGTGCTTATCTTTGCGTGCTCTGTAATGAGACTAGTGTTTTCTTACAATGTTTGCCTTTGTTTCGACGTCTTCCCCTGAAACTGAGCTGTGTTTGTAATGTTCAAAAGCTGCATCTGGGTTGATTTGAACGAAAAAAAAACATAACGATATAAACTTATCGTTTTACTGTCAATGAACGAGGAAAAACGACAAAACCGCAAGGAATCCCAATCCGACCCGGATCGAATTGATTGAAATCACGTCCGTGACCTGGGCTATAACACGTGCAACGAGGGGTTATCCCGGTCCCAAATTGATATAAATAAAATCAATTTCATAATCACCATTACGGGATGGATCAGTTTGCGGTTAGTTCCCGCTCTCATCTGGTACGGAGTGCGATTCCGATTATTGCATCATTTTGCGCTGGCCGGGAATAATCCTGCAAGTTATTACCCCGGATAATGGGAGCGAATTCAATCTCCTCCCGATGGAGGTCGATAATGATATCGCGTCGATGGTCATTCCGATGCAAATTGGAATCGGTAACAAGATGTGGAAAGGTGCGAAAAAACGGTACCTTTCATCACCCTTCAATTACGACTGCTGGGGGTACATTGTTGCAGCTCATTCCATGCGGGTTTAGAATCTTTTCGCGAAACGGAGTCTGTCGGTGATCTACCGGAACGCCGTCGTCGTGACGACCGTAGCAGCTGTCAAAGTTAATGAATTCCTCCGCCACCGCTGCACCCGAGGGCGCCACCTGTGCCGTCTGTACCCGCACCGCTCCACGGATTGTCGTCGTTATCCGATTTGTTCTGACATGAGTCCTGCCAAAGTTCGTGTCGTTCGGAAATCAGTTTGTGCTTGTTTGAACAAATTAAAAGAAAGGCGAATGGGTTCCGCCTCCCCGATTCCGCCTCGTTCGGAATCGAAGAAGGGGCCACATAAAGTAAATAAAATAAAACACATGAATCTTGATTCCACGCGCGTTCTCTGGGATCCAATGTTTCGCTCAAAGAATGGTCTGCTCTGATGGAACGGGGGGATGTCCGTGAGATGAAGATTTCAGCTGTTTCGCTCGGAGCTTATTTCGTGAGTTTCGAGTTTATCCGGACCTCAGAAATAATTAATTATTTTCTGGTTCACTGCCGCAACAGCAGCATGCAGCAATGGACCATATCGTTCCGTTTGTGGCCGGCGTGATTGTCGTGCCCCAACGCTCGGGGAAGTTCTCGGGAAAAAGATGTTAAAAACAAATACCCCTCGGCGCAATGGCGGGTGCGGTGGTTCAGGAGCAAGCCCGTCACGAGCTGTCAAACTGGTTTCGCCAAACGCCATCTCGTGGCGTACGAGGCAGCTGGTCACCTGTTGCCTATCGGAGGGTTTTAAATTCACCCCGTTTGGCACGCACAGTGGCCACTAAAGGTCACACCCGTGGGGTCAATCGGTGGGTCAACAAAATATATTTTATAAAGCTATGGTCCTTATCTAAATCAGCAGCTACCTGTGATGGTGTCGCTCGGAATTGTAATTTATTCATTTTCAATTGAGCGCACTTTTTGTAGCCGGATTTTTCAGTTATTACAAACTCTGTTTCCTGTGCTCGAATTTCGCTTCCTGAAAGCGGTACGGACGCCATTATTGATGGCCATTACGCCGCCGGTCCGAACTGTTCATCGTGATAAAGCAGCACTTTTTTACGTTATTATTTTTTCATCGACGGTGGTATCATTCTACGCCGAAAAAAAAAAGTTTCACGCAACGGGAAAAAGAAGGGTGAGTCATGTAAAACTGCTCTTATCTATTGACGATGCCCGGGCAGGTGAAAAATCAGCGTTTTTCACGAGCGAAACAATGTTGGACAAAGTCCGGTCGGGTTGGCAGTTGGTTGTTGCACACATTTATCTCGACCAGCTCCTATCCCTTTCTGGTCGAAAGGACAAAGCGAGATCCATCGTTGTGTCATTTCCATACCAATTGAATAAAATATTAAATTTTTATCGTGATTTTTGTCGTGTATTTTTTCAGCAAACTGTAATTTCTGTTAATTCCTACAATGGTCGCGATATGAAAAATCTAAATAACTTAAATGATTGCCTGTCGAGATGGCTGCCAGCGGCAGCAGTAAGCCGCCCAGTGATTTGTGGGAAAATATTGCGCCGCCAAGTGATCGCTCCTCCCTTTCGCAAAAATAACCGCCTCAGAGTTGAAAATCGAAGATTTATCGACTATTTTATTTCATTTTAAACAGCATTAACAATCGAACCCTCAACAACGCACATTTTGACGAAGATATAGGAAACAACCGAGATTACGACGACGACGGCAGAGAACTATCAACAGCCAACGACGACGAGAGAAAGCGAGCCGCTCTCGAATGGTGCAGATAAAGTATTAGCCGCCGGAGGGCCAACACCATCAACTGCGCGAAACCGTGAAAACAAAAGCAATAAGCTTAATTATCTGATTTATGTTTTCCTCACCCAAGCCGCCCGAAAGCGAACTCCGCCATAAGCCGCCACACTCGCCACCACCTGAAACCTGGAGAATCTGATCGCGTTGCGGTTTTTTCAATTTTTATTCAATTACCATTCCTTCCGAATATCGCCGACGGCCAATTTGCGCTAAATATATTCATCATCATTACATCAGCTTTACATCTTTTTAAACAAGCGACCACCGCCGCCGCTGCCTTAGTGCCATAACCACAACAAAACGGCTACCAACACCAGCGGGATTCGATCTCGTCTCTCTTCTACTGGTAATCGGTTAACTTCTGTTAATTTCATGTTCTCTTCCGCGCGCAATTTACATAATTTCGCCAGCTCTCGCTTCAGCTCGGCAGATTCGAACAGCGACGAGAAAAGCGAGAAACTTTGTAACCCTCCACTGACCACCGTCCGCCAGCGGCCGCCACGCCATCACTCGGGCGGCGGCACTTTGCGAAACTACAAAGTCTTGTCATTTTTCTTCCCCTTTGCGCCGAGGAACCATCCGCGAGAAAAGTGTAATGAGTCTTGTTTTATTTTTATTGACATCATTACTCATCCCCACGGTGATGGCAGAAGTGGCGTCGATGTTGCGACCCTTGGTTACATGCCAGATTCTCACGCTATTTGCCCACCGTTCTGTCAAAGTTCGTCGAGGATCAACATGGCGGCTGCTCATTGATAGCGACCATAGCCGCCTTAACGTCTTATCAATTGTTCACTTTTTGTAGCTCTCGTTCTATCCACATGCAAACTGATAAGCTCCGGTCTCAAAGTACACCATGTAATCAGAGCTCACTCCGTCGTAATCGTCAATAATGAAGGCTTAGTCGACTTTTTTTTTGTGGTTGAGCAAGCTTCGACCCACAGAGTGGATTAACAATTACAACATAATACACCGGAGCTCTGGTAAACCAATTTTTCTTTTTTGCCGTCATGACGTGGCCCTCAAGTGGCTCGTGGAAATGACAGCACGGCAGAAAAAGAGCACCCTCGGAATATGAATATTTAAATCGATGGCTAAACAAATGAAATCGAATTACAATATCGCGCGCTCAAGCTCTGCAGCGGAATGACATACACACACACTCGAGCTAAGAAAACACTTGCGCGCATGCGTTAATCGATTTTCAACATGGCTGTGAATTGCTAATGAACCGATTATCAAGTCCAACACGACGCGAAGCGGTTGCGTCTTTTTGTTCTGAGAATCCTTCAAGCTGCTACTCCAAAAGGTGACAATCATTCTAACCTCATTTTTACGCTTTTTTCTTCTTCTTGCAGCCGTACAACGAGGTCGCGTTCCACCGTCACAACCGCCGGGTCTCCCCTACGGTCAGTACTCGATACCAAACGGGGACTCAGTTACCGGTTTCAATGGGCACTCGTATCTTAGTTCCTACATCTCGTTACTGCTCCGGGCGGAACCATACCCAACGTCCCGGTACGGGCAGTGTATGCAGACGAACAACATCATGGGCATCGACAATATCTGTGAACTGGCGGCGCGGTTACTGTTTTCCGCCGTTGAATGGGCCCGAAATATACCCTTCTTTCCGGATCTCCAGGTGACCGACCAGGTCGCGCTACTGCGGCTCGTGTGGTCAGAACTGTTCGTACTAAACGCATCCCAATGCTCGATGCCACTGCACGTGGCACCCCTACTGGCAGCCGCCGGTCTACACGCATCCCCCATGGCCGCCGATCGTGTAGTTGCCTTCATGGACCACATCCGGATATTCCAGGAACAGGTCGAGAAGCTGAAGGCACTACACGTTGACTCTGCCGAGTATTCCTGTCTGAAAGCAATAGTCCTATTCACAACAGGTAAAATGCTGGACTATCTCTTCGGGGATGTCCACGCACTGCTTGCTAAAATCAGCTCCACACTCCAAACCCTGCAATCCGAATCCGATGTCATCCATCTGGTGCAGATGCAAATGTACCACCTCTCCTCTCAACTACCCACTAACAACACAACTAACAATAGTAGCATATCACCAAACACTTCCATAAACACCACTAATAGCAGTAGCGGGAACTCCTCGCTCAACAACGTCTCCGGATCGTCCTCATCTGGATCGCTGACGGTGGCAGTTACCAACAAAGGTTCAACCTCACTGGCGTCACCCTCGGTGATCACTTCAACCACGGCTGCCGCCAGTGAAGCAACAGCCACCGTCAGCTCCAGTAGTAGCTCGACGACTCCATTGAACAACAACGATCTCAAAACCGCCAACAACAACCTACTGGCCAGTGAATCTGGCTGCTCCGTAACAGCAGGTAACTCAATCACAGCAGCCGGTGTGGGTGCCCTTTTTGGCAGTAGTGCTCAATCGAAAACTCCACCCCTGCCGACATCGTTGTTCAGCTTTCAGGCGACCCCCAATCGGTCCTACCACGGAACGCTGGATGACTTTGTCAATCTGAGCAGCAGCAGCCCGTATGGAGTCGGTTCGTCCCCGTTTGGTACGGCCGGCTTCGGTTCGGGGGGTATCTTCAGTCCATACGCGAACGGTAGCCTACAGGGGGCGACCTCCGGGTCCAAGTATCTTAGCGGTAGTGCCGAGTACAAATTTTCCCCGTACAGTCCCTGGAATAGACGGTAGATTAGATTAGACCAACGTCAGTGTTACGACGGTTCGACTGGTAGCACTTGAAGCGTTGTAATACTTGTTACCTTTTTTTAGTCGTTTACGTTGTAATTTGCTTGTATGATAAACACTAGAACCGTAGCGTATTATTTATTGGTGTATTTATTTAATTTATTCGTTATATTTAGTTAAATGTAGCTTGTAGTGGGCGTGTCGATGAAAATAATGCAAGAAGAATAAATCAGCCAAATCGTTTAATTAAAAATCATTTAAAACAAATCGTTTCAATCTAAGTTAGGAAGAGAGCATTTATGGTTTCGGTTTAGATTTCTTTAAAATCAGCATAAATGCCAAAATTGCACGGTAGAAACGCTAGGCAGTAGGCTGTAGTACAAAATCGCGCACGCGAAGCCTGCTTGGATCGTTCCCGTCCCAGTCCAAAAAAAAATCGAGCATTTGCAGTGCAGGCAAAGAAATTAGACCGTCGTCGCGTTGATTTCGTGTTCCGCTTGCTAGATTCCGGGTTGTTAAGTCTGCTACATCTTCAAATTGCTCAATCTGATTACTCCTCGGCAGCATAAATCTTGTACTGCTTCCCTTTCACCCGTAATCGTCAGGAAGCGAATCTCGTCGTGCGCCGTGCTACGGAGAAGAAAACGACCAGGAATGTTCTGCGAAAATTCCAAATAAACACCGTACGCTACCGCTCTTCGCTCCCGTAAGCCTCCCCCCCCCCCTTCCAAAGGGGTTGTCATCACTCTTTGAGCCAAACGAAACGAGGGAAAGGCTCTGCAATATGCACGCCGCAGTGCCTACCTTCTCAAGATGATGATAGCTTCGACGAAAGAAACGCCGAAAAAAAAACACAAACCAAGTAGAAACAAAACAGACACGGAACATGAATTCATGTCTCGCGCGCGCGAAATTTCCATCTTCATCAGCGCTGCTCTCGGGATCTCTGGCAGCCGTATACCTACTAGGTACATCAAGGAGCCGTCGACATAACCTTACCGAAGCGAGGTAACCAAAAACGTGCTTGGGAAATCGTCGCGGCCAGATATCGCTCAAAATGACACTTTCACAGAAATTTCTGCCTGATCCCTCTCGCCGCGGTGTCGTAGAAAACCCCTACGGTAAAAATGCAATAAAAATTCAATCTTTGTCCAGCTCTAATTGAATTTGACAGTTAATAGCTGCCACGAGAGCGTTGTTTTTGTCCTCAATTCGCATACAATAAGCAAACTTGCGCAAAAGGCTTCAACGCAGTAAAATCGCCAGCTTTATAGGCTTGCTAAAATTTACTGTATTAATAATTTCGCCTTTTACGATTATTATGATGATTATGTTTTATTGCGATAATACTCACACGTCTCCTTCTGCCTCCACGCCAGGTAGGTAGGGCCGTCTGTCCGTCTCTTTGCACTGATCCCGACTCGACCTTTCGCACCTATTTTCACAATTTTATAGGCATGCAATTCCATCCGCAAGTTACTGCTGCTGCTTCAAGCTTCTTCGATTCTGCTTGAACGAGAAAGCCTTCGTTGGCATAGAGCATTCCGAAAATGCAATATAAACAATTACGAAATTTTGCAGGGTTATACATTTGACAATCGATTCGCGGACGTCATGATGACACAACTGGTAAAAGTTTGTCAGCCCAGTTATGCATGCTGGCTTTTTGTAGTTGTTGTTGTTGTTGCAAAACAGTTGATGTCATATGTATTGACGACACACCATAGTGCAAGAAGATACCCTATGTACGTTGCTAACGATGTTTGAACAAATATTTAAATGATAATTAACCTTTTCATTGGGCAAATGAATTAAATTACAATTAAACTGTCCACCCAACTGACCAATTGGATGGGTTTCCCCGTCGAGAGTCGTGTCGTTCAAAACGTGGGTTAGCAAGTGGCAACGCGAGAATGTGACTGAATTAGAGCTGGGAGGGAGACAAAAATAACGCACACTAATTTCATTTTATAGTTTGTCCTTCTTGCCAAGAAAATGATTGCATTTGAATATAAATGAAAATAGGCGTTGAAAATTTGGCTCTTTTTCTTTTGGTGTGTAAGGATTGTTTGACGTTGTGCATTGTGTAGTGGGAAAATGTGCCTTTCTGATTTGCATTTTATTGTGCCTCTAAAGATTTCGGCAAAAACCTTGATGAATGGAATCTTTCAATATGTATCGAAGTAAACATATGGTTTGTTCTATGAATAAATACTTTACGGAAGATAATAATACCACATTCTGCATTCTTGTTCGACTATAAGAAAAGCATCATCGGTTCGGCTAGTGCAAGTGTTGTCAGATTGTTTCAAGCTTATCGGTTTCAAATGTTTTTAAAAATCGGTATTTATTGATATATAGAATTTTAATTAATTTTATATTTTGCCGTTTTTGAAGGCGCAAATTTAAAGTATTGGACTACGAACAGCCATTCCAGGAGAGTCGGAATAAATTTTCGGTGAATGTTTTAATTAGCTTTTGAAGCAAACCGATCAAATACTAGGAAAATAAGAAAGAAGTTCTTTTGGAGGAAGTTTGAAGAAAAGTAGTAAAACCATCCGGGGAACTTCAATGCAAAATATTGAAAATCTTCTAGGGAAGATTTAAAGAAAACAACGTGTCATCTGCCATTTCCAGGGAAGCTATGAGAAGCTTGGAAAAAACTTCCAATAGAAGTTGAAAAAACCTCCGGAAGAAGCTCATGGAGAAACTTCCAGATGAAAATTAAAAAAAAACTTCTGGGATTATTCGATGATACTTCCGGTAAAAGTTTAAAGAAACTTCCTGGAGAAGACAGAAGAAACTTCCTGAAGACGCTGAATGAAACTTCCTAGGGAATTTAAAAAAAAAGCCTCTTCCGGTGGAAGCCAGACGGTTTTCAAGACAGTCAAAATAACCTTCTAGGAGAAGTTGGGGAAAAAATCGGAAGAAAGAGATATCTGGGGGATGTCTAAAGAATGTTTCAGTGAAAATTGGCACGATATTAGGGGGGAAATTGAAAAACTGGCGAGAGAAGACGGAAGAACCTTTCGAGCGATGCCAAAAGAAGCTTCCAAGGGAAGTCGAAATAACTTTCTGATGGTGACGACTGGCATTTGAGGAGAATTGCTTAGTTTAACGGCTTTCTCAGTCTTAAACACTCTACAACTACGATATAATCTACCCGAATCTTTCGAAATGTATTGTTCTTGAATTTTTTCCCGGTATTTGAACGTTTTAAATCTATTTTTCATACTTTTAGAAACTGCCCAAAATTTTTTCATCAACATTTAATGATTTATGATATTACTCTTTCTTTTAACCTTGGTTGGGCGTTAACATTTTGCAACGAATATGGTTTTAACGGGTAACGGTAAATTTGAACAAAGTTCTCGTAATCAAACCTATAAGTTATTGTAGTCAAATTATTTGGCATAGTATGATTATTATGATTTGGCCACAACAGGGCCGCTATGTTGGTCACTCATCAAATATCGCAAATCTTTTATGAAATGGAACCTCCCAAGTAACATTGCAAGCTTTATAGAGGTTTTATAGCGTTCTATAAGTCTAAATCATGGTCTACAGAACCCTCATAAAACCAAAATTGTTACTTGGGCTAGATGCATCAATATAGTGAAATCAATACTGAGGACAATTGATGGTTTCTTGCTTCGTGTGACCTAACCCGGATGTTCTGGATATCGGTTCCGCTGGCCAGATTCTACTTTTTCATAAGGATTCATGCAACACATCAAATGTTGACCATACAAACCACATCAAATTGATGCGTATGAAATGATTCTCCAAATATTTTGCCAGAGTGACCCAATCCGGATGTTACTGGTTCCAGTGGTCATAATCAACTTTCTCATAAGATTCTTCCAATATTCTGGTAACTAGTGGCCACTGACCTAGCCCGGATGTTCCGGATACCGGTTCTGCCGGCCTGAATAAACTTTTTCATAAGAATGCATGCAACACATCAAAACACATCAAATTGGTGCGATTGAAACATATCTTCAAATATTTTGCCAATATTTTGGTTACTCGTGTTCAGGATATTGGTTTCGTTGGCCACGTCGGGCAGATTACATCGTAGTCATTAGAGTATTTAAGACTGAGAAATCCGTGAGAAAACGGTGAAGAAATGGAAACCCTAGTTGCAAGAGTGAAATGCAAACGTATTTTTTAATGATGAATAATTTGTTGAGCCTTTTCGAAGGCTCAAAAAATTTGGCAAATTCAAAATTATAAAAGTTTCTCACAATAGTTTTCTCCGACAGGTAATAATCATTTTGATTTAAAAAACGGTATAAAATTGGTATTCTGAGGGACCTTATCTGCATATCGATATCAAGTTCGAAAATCGGTACAAATACCGATAAATCGGTATATCTGATGACATTCCGTGACAATTTGAGTTTGCCTCGATGTGACGTTCATATTTTTCAAGTTTAGATCTGTCTCCCATACGGTAAGAAAAAAGTTCTAAAAAGTAAGTTCTTTTCACTCATCTGGACACTATAGTGCAAGAACTAAAAATTAGGTAAGGAGCTGTTCATAAACTACGTATACAATTTAGGGGGGGCCATCCACGGCCCATGCAAATTTTAAAAATTTGGTATGGTCAATTGTCTACGCAGGGGAGGGGGGTCAAGAATCCAAAAAACCGTCTACGTTAATGAACAGCCCCTAAAGCGGGTTAAAGTAGTTTTCATTTACATGTGTGTAATTCGCATGAAATTTTCCACTAGCTTTCAAAAGTAGGTATATATGATTATACTCAACGTTGGGTTCCCACACTTTACAACCCCTGTTGGGTTTAGCTCCTCCGTTTTTGACAACATTAGAAGAAGAAAAGGAGACAAACTAGTCAAAAGTAGGTAAAAGTGAACTGGCCGTTGTATACTTTTTTTTCACCGTGCCTACTTACCATTGGCGTAGCTAGAAAATTTATCTGGAGGAGTCCTAGGTTGCATTTTTTGTTTGTTTAAACTACGGTTGGATAGAAACTCCTGAAAATGCTATCCAATCAAAAAGCGTCAAGGGAACTTGTTATTTTATTTCCCTGTTTGGTATATTTCCACTGCGATAAATAATATGACCTATTATGATGAGGCTTACTATTATTGTAATGGTTTAAATTTGATTATATTTATTTCATTACAACGCTTGAGACCTCGATTGGAGGAGCCTTAAAAGTTTACTGATCTTGAACAAGCAATGATCGTTCGTTCATGCTTTTTGTCCGGAACTTTGAGGATTTCAAGCGTAAGAAAATTCTCATTACACCAGAGTTAAATAATTCCATGGATGTTGTTTTGTCTTGTTGAGATCTTGATCATCAGTTAAATCTCTGACATAGGTGCCGAAATTAAAGGCTTGGACTTGTACATATAATAAATGTCATACATTTAGGACTTAGGAAAATTATCAAGATACCGTAATACTCCGAATACGGGACGCTCCATTAAGCCAGTCATTTGATTTTTGATTAATTATAACGTCTACTTTGTCTTATCTTAATTATAACGTATACTTTGTCAATCTGGTGATCTTTTTCTGTAATCTAGGGAGGATGTCTGAAATAATATCCTGTAACTTATGCAACGTTCCCTGAACATCTACAAAACTCTCTTAAGTTTAAAAAATGTCCACGTTTAATTTTTACTGAATTTATTCCATTTTTTCCCAATCTTTCTTAATTTTACGAAGATTTATGAATATCTTTAAACGTCTGGAAAGCCCCAATCATCCTCAAATATTCATGAACATATGGAAACTATTTTAAAATTAAACGAAGTTTTTGGGAACTACGTTAAATTTCAAGGAATTTCACTTCACTCCAGTTCCGTACGACATCCCGGTGCTAACAAAAACTCTGCGGCATAATCTTCTCCATCTTCTCCATATGTATTGTAGAAAAATTGCATATGTATTGCTGTGAGAACTGTCAAAATCCTACACCCAACTGGTGGATGTAAGATTCGCTTACAATTATGTGGGATTCATCATCAGAGGATGTAAGTGGAGACCGCATGAACCGAGGATGCGATATACCTAGCTGCGGTCCAATGCAAGAAAATTGGAGACCGAAAAATGTAAAGTGTATTAGTGAGGTAAATTTATTATGCCGAAAAAAAATAGGAAAAAGGTTGCCGACTGGACTCGAACCACGAACGTTGTGATTATCAGACCTGTGCTTTCTCCACTGCTCTCTCCATGCTTCTGAATAAGGATAGCCTAAAAGCAAACAAGAAGCGTTCCTTTCCTCTCACACTCGACTTCGTATGCTTTTTCTGCTGGAGAGATTTGCGGCAAGGGTGTGCGTCGTTCTACCATGTTATACATAAAAATCAAGGCAAATGCTTGCTTGTGTAGGTGAAAGCACAGACAGAACACGAAATAAAAAAGGCAAAAAACCATTACATCGCCTGTAAGGTCAACTTCTAACATTCGCTGCGATTTTCATGAACAGAGGATGATAGGAAATGGAACTAACATTCATTGTAATAGATGTTTGGTTTGCGTGTATGAATTTATACGCTGCATTAGGGTTCGTGAGATTCTGCTTGGAGAGCTCAATTCCTTTTACTACACAGCATAATAGTAACGTACAGAAGGAACAGCTTTCCTGTCAAATTGTATTCAGTAAATGAATTCGTACATTCCCGATTTAATTCAATCGTTCACTTCCATCTTTTCTAAACGCCAGTGATTATGGGCTATCGTGCACTTGTACGAATAAAAGCATTCTATATAAACATCAAGCTCGCACCCATTCGACCTCATAGTTTTCGGCCTAGTGACCGATGAAAGACGCATCACACTATCTACTAAATTCACAAGACAATTGTAATTGAGTATTTCCCATCGAATGAGGAGATTTTTGTACAAGGCTCTTTTTCCTGAACACTCAATCGTCAATCAAACAGCGCAAATGCTTGATTTTCAACTTTGATAAACATATTTGCTCTCCTAAAGATCAACTGACAATGTTTATGCAAATCTGTCCTAAACTTTAACACAAAATCAACCGTACTGCGGGTAAAACTTCCCGCCCTACCGACCCAAAGGTGCGCAATTAGAATGCACAATAACGCCGTAACAATAAATTGAATCCAACTTTATCTCCCGACAGATACACCAATTTGTTGGCTTTCCCAACATTTTACCAAGACCTTACCAGAATCCTTCCTGAGCGGAACCGATCTCACCAAGGAACAAACGTGAAAGTTTTAAAATGTTATCCTATGACCCACCTCCGTTCGTTGTTTCATCCATCCTCGGACAAGCATGGACCACCACACCAAACGACCAACCGAGCGATAGTTAAAACTAATAAATTAAACTGTTTGTATGCAACCCAAGTAGCTGTTTGCATACACTCTCACCCACTTTTCCTAATCTTGTCCTGTGGAAAGTCGTTCCAAAGGACGACGACGACGAAGCCCGGAACGGCTTTGTTTACAGCTTATCGTAAACTAATCTTCTGGATGACCTTTCCTGCCATAAAGATCCGTTTTCTCTCTGCAAATTGACGGGAGAGGGGAGGGGGAGAGTGAAGCCAAGGCCGTGCCAAATTTAATTCAAGCCGTGATTCTGCCAACAACAGTCACCGCGTGAGGGTGTGAAATTTACATATTAATGTCCTTTACCCCCCAGTCGGTAGCAATAACCGTGTATCCTTTCGATTTAATAATAATTTTACCGTTTTCTATTATGGTTATGGACACATTAGAGGTGATAGTTCTATCATAACCTTAAAATGTGTACGACGGAGACGGGGAGGAAGCATCATTTGACCTTAATTTTCTCTTCCGGTATCGGGGTTTGTAAGCAGTGTATGCGTCTGACATTTGAGCATCTTCACTGTTTGACATTTGACACTCGCTCTTGTTTCTAATTTGATACGCGTGTTGAATCGCGTTTGGCATTTCCCGTTGTTTGGCTTTGAGTAGTAATTGAATTTTCAGACGTCGGAGTAGGATCTCAAAAAAAATAATAATCAAGATTAGCGGTGTGAATAATCAACTTAGCTCTGGGCTGTTTCGGTTCTAGATTAAAACAGCACAATTCGACCCCTTCTTGCCGTAACTACTGTCACAGGATATTTGCTCATTTACACTCGCTCGCTGAGAGCTTCATTCATCGCGTAAAAGCAAGGGGTTGAAAGCTAACAGTGTTGTGTGTTTTGTTTACTCACCACCACCGTAACCTTTTCCTATTATGAAGTCGCCAGCTTCTAGCGGCGGGGTGTTGAAAAATGTGAGGTTATGAATATCATTTTCGCAACCTCCAACGGTGACGACGGCGACGGCGATGATGGTGGCACGTGCAACCTCTTCGCACAGTCCCACCTTCCTAATTACAAATGGCATTGTTGTTGTCGTTACGGCACCGATTGTGGTGGAAAAGCTAGGCAAATGAAGCTACAAATGGACGGCACACGACCGGCCAGTGGTCTCCACTTTGGCAGCCGAGCGCTATTGCGGGGTGTTAATGATAAGCGTTAATCTCGTTTTCCGTCCCCTCCCTCGTGCGGTGCAGAAGTCAAGCATTGGATGCTTGAATTGGAAAGGCGGGACTTCGATGGGAGGCAACGTACTGTGGGATGGTGTTGATGCTTTCAAACTCAAGTTTTCATGCGAAACAGCCTATTTGCTCATTTCAAAGGATCAATAAAGCTTCTTCTTTCCTTTATTTAACATCGGACACTGTTCCGCAATCTAGTGCCAATCACCGACGGACATCAATTGCCATCTATTGACGGTAATCGAATGTGCAGGAAGGCAGCTTCCACACCTGCGTAGGATATCGCACCCATTCAACACACATGGGCCGAGACCAACGGCTTTACTTCCCTTCCAAAGGAAGACGTGACCAGAGATTTTTATGCCACAGAAAAATCCCACCGACCTCGGCTGGGATTGAACCCAGACCCATTGGGGTGTTAGAAAGCAGTCACGCTTATCACTACACCACCGGCGCCGGCATCAAAGGATCAATAAAGCTGTCCACGAAGCAGTTGCGATCAGCTGACTTTTATCTTTTTCTTTTCCTTTATTTAACGTCGGTCTCTGTTCCGCAATCTAGTGCCAATCACCGACGGACATCGATTGCCATCCATTGACGGCAACCGAATGTACATGAAGGCAGCTTCCACACCTGCATAGGATATCGCACCCATTCAACACACATGGGCCGGGACCAACGGCTTTACTTCCCTTCCGAAGGAAGACGTGACCAGAGATTTTTATGCCTCAGAAAAATCCCACCGACCTCGGCTGGGGATTGAACCCAGACCCATTGGGGTGTTAGAAAGCAGTCACGCTTACCACTACACCACCGGCGCCGGCAGCTGACTTTTTTGTTTACCAAGAAGTTTTAACAGATCACAGAAGAACTGGCAGTTTATTCTAATATGAATTTCTGCTTTGTTTATGTTTACATTCAGCACCATGAACACCAGATCACTCACACACTCTAGATTTCTAGCTGTCAGTTCCACTGAGAAACGTCTCTTTGATCACCTTATACTGAGACTGCACACTTAGAAATAACTAATTTTACACGTGACGGAATCCATATTTGACATAAAAGATGAGACGTAAACAAACATGTCAGGTAATATTAAGTGCTCCGAGACTGAATAGTTTGTTGCTCGACGAAAAGTACGTTTGATTGAGCTATATTTCACGTCTGTTATGACTCAAATTTATGTCAAAAATGACGCTCGTATATGTCACTCTCAGAGCACCTAAATTTACATGAATTTTTCTAAGTGTGTGGTTTGATCTAATTTTTAGACAGATAACTGTTTTTTAGTTGGTGACTCAATTTACCACTTTGTCAAGCAGTTTTGGCGTGACTTTCTACCAGCGATTCCACAAAACTGGACCAACTATTTTCAATTTTTTTATGAAACGCACAAATGATGGCTACTTTTCTAGTGGATCTAGAAGAAATAATTTCAAAATAATGTTTTATTTCCAAGTTCGAGTGGTATAAAACGTCATTTAAACTGCTCGAAAGAAGTGGTTAATTAATCACTTAATTCGAGCAGTTAAAATGACATTTACTA
Source organism: Ochlerotatus camptorhynchus (assembly GCF_037179485.1). Classification (NCBI taxonomy): domain Eukaryota; kingdom Metazoa; phylum Arthropoda; class Insecta; order Diptera; family Culicidae; genus Ochlerotatus; species Ochlerotatus camptorhynchus. Next base: position 519,636 of record NW_027040739.1, read on the forward strand.
CCACTCAAACTTCGAAATAAAACAATATTTTGAGATTTTTTTCTTCCACATCTACGAGAAAAGTAGTCAAGATTTGAGCGTGTATTTGTCTTCGTTTTTGAGTTACGATTTTTTGAAATTATCATATTTAGAAATTTCACTCATTACTCCAATACGACTAGATTACCCTGCGTCTTCATTGGTACATAGCTGACATAGTCACATAATCCATATCAATTTTCTGCTTCTGCATTTATAGGCTTGTTTATTCAAAGTGAATACTTCACCAAGTAAATAGCTACCTAGACAGAGCACATGCTAAAATCATACGGAAAACTTGGTAGGCAAGGTGTTCGTTCGTAGGTACAATGCATGGTGAACTTAGAAGTGAAATAATCAGTAAGGAAACAAAAGCTCTGTTAATCCAAATATATTCTGTACAGCCAGTGTTTTATAAAAGATGAATTTTAAGTGTTCTTATTGTTGTTTGTGGGTTTCAAATGCTGTAAAGAGGAATTTTACCCAAGCTCTTCAAGTTCATGCGGTGAAGAAAAAAGTGAAATTAGATAGCAGTTCCTTCATATGCAGAAATTGCTACCTCAAACTATATAAACTCGCACCCGAAGAGCCCACCCATCCGGAGTTCCTGCTGTCAACAGCCTAAATTTAAAAAAAAATATAAAAACGTGTTACGCCCAGTGTCTACAAACCATGAAAACCATAAAAAGCAAATACAATCAAAATTCTTCGATACAAAACTCCAATATTCAAAAAAGTTTATATTTTTTCTGCAAAGTATTTTTAATAACCTTTCATTTGATATTTTGATCATTCAAATCGGTTCAATCGTTTAAAAGTTATGATTTTTAAAAAAAATTGCATTTTTGGAAAAAATAGAAAAAAAAATCGATTTTTTGGACCACCCTAACAGGAAAATGGTCACCCTAATGAAAAAATAAAAAAATACGGGTCTAATATTTTTCGATAAGGAACAAAATTTCCATATCAAGTTGATCGATGGAGACGCATGGTAGTCTAGTCGCATAGGAGTTTGAGCGAAAAGCCAAAACTAGAACGCGTTCAAAAGCAAAAACATCTCTACATTCACTTTTTAAGTTAAAAATCACGTCCGATGCACAGCAATGACAAAACTGTAAAATGCAATCATCCCGTTCTCATCACGTTACGTCCCAACTGAAAGTGTACCACAACCACCGGCCAATAGATGTCAATATGTGAAATATTACCCGGGTAATTCATACTGCCGCCGACAGTACAGGCAGATTCCAATCTCTTCGCCCAGAAGGGAAAAGACGCTACCATCATGTAAATCATCTCAACCGTTCCTCCAATAAAACCATCTCACGCGCCGGCATTGTTCTCCGAATGTGATGGTTTATGCAAAAATTTGAGCGTAAAATATTGGAAACAATAACATGATGGGATACCGCACCGAGCTTCTTCAGAATTTTTACTCCACATACTCGTTGGTAGGTAATGTCGATTCGCTGTGCGCCCTATGCCAGCCTATATTGGCCGTGAAGAGACACCTTCATTCGGACCGAACTGCAGCAGGACGACGGTCGTCACACCATTCGTGCCGTTTTGGTCTGTCGGTTCCGCTCCATAAATATAATCGATATATTTATTATTTTTTCATTTGCCAGGAAGAAAAAATAACACATAGCCAAGTCACCTCCACCGAATCCACCAAGCATGCGGCAAGCGGAAGCGCCGCTGGTTGTTTTTGGCTCATAGGAGGCCAACGCAAGGTGCCACACGGTCGTGGCCTGACCGACCGAGTGAAATAGAAAAGCGCTCATTCGGGCGTTGAAGTTACCACTCACTCCGTCGTCGCTCGGTCTCCCCCTTCCCAACTCAACCCAATACAAGCACAAAACGATCGGCGGGCAGCCAAAAGCCAACTTCGATGAGGTGGAAAGCCACAAAACCGAAAATTGATAATACTCTCATGCGTTGTTGGTGCGTGGTTGTCAAGAAGAGCGGCTCGCACCGCAACAGAGTCATAGTAGGTTCCGGTAACACAGAAAGCCACCACCAGAAATTAATAATATGGCTTACTGAGGATTAGGAGTTTTTTTTTTCAGACGACTTCCTACCTTGGACAGTCAACGATTGGCCTTCTAGGCATGAATGGAAACCGTCGACGCGCTTGCTTTGTTTGGTCCGGTGGCCATAACCGGATTGTTGCAGGTGGCGCTCGCAGAAAAGGATTTTGTTTGTTGTTTCTAGCCCTGGTCGGTCGGTCAGTCTGTTGGCCGTTGTGCCGTGGAGAAATATCCCGAGCAACACAGTTGCACTTGCACTCCTGGTGTTTGGAGTTGGCGAGGCCTTCGGGATCAGCGAAAACAAAAACCTCTCGCTGGAAAAACATGACAATATCCGGTGCGGGCTCCCGGATGGCCATCTAGTGTCAACACCGCCAGTCAGCCGGCAGCAGCGGGATATGTTTTCCGTACAGAGGTGTGCGCCGATGATAGCATCGTCATCCTTCGCCGCGATTGCGGGCGCCTGCTACAGTGGCGCGGAGACGAAGGTTCAACAACGTAGGGGATTATTTTATTTTATTATATTTAAGGTGATTAAGGTTAGGTTAGAGGGTGCATATCTGCGTTCGAACATTGGTGTAATTGCGTGTTATGATGTATGAGTTCGGCTTGTGGGTGCAAGCGAGGAAGCGCAGTGCGTAGGTTCTCGTTGAACCGAATCGGTCGGAGATATTAGGGGTGGCGCTGGCGCAGGGCATCAGACAGACGATACACGATTTATGACAATATTTGTCATCGCTCGGGTCTGCTTATCCTCCCGACGATGATGTGCTGGACTTTTTGACAGTTTGTAATCACATTACGAGATTAAACAAATGAAATCTTGTTTTAGTTCCAAGAGAGCTGTTGATGTTTACTGGTGTCTGGGATGGATATTGATGACGGAATTAAGTGCACACACCCAGTGACGTTAAGCTTTGACCCGCTATGGCGTGTCGAAGTTGCTAGTAAAATGTAGGTTACCTTTGTAAAGTGGAAATCTATACGCGACCGGATTAGAGTCATTACCACGTGTCAAGTTGTACAGCAGTGGGAAATGGAGTGGAGTGGGGTTAAAATCGATCCTTCCGGTTTAGGAATCCTGTACTGATTGGGTTTGGCTTAGCTTGACTTTGATGCTGATTCTACCCATAAAATTATAATCTTTTCAGATGCGTCCATTTCCAGCGGGCTTTGAATGCTCATTGGCGTGGGGGAAAGCGGAGGGTTCTTTTTAAAGTGGGAAAAAACATAAGTAGATCAAGCTGTTAAATAAGTAGAGTTAACATTCTTATTATCAAAGTCATTCAGGCCGTTTACAACATTATTCCACTATATTTAAGATATATACAAAAAAAAAACTCAACAACCAACTGTACTAAATACACACTTAGGAAAACCTAATTTTACACGTGACGTAATCCATCTTTGACACAAAGGATGAGACGTAAACAAATATGTCAGGTAAAATTAAGTGGTCCGAGACTGAAAAGTTTGTTATTCGACGAAAAGTACGTTTGATTGAGCTGAATTTCACGTTTATTATGACTAAATTTTATGTCAAAATTGACGCTCGTATTTGTCAGTCTCAGAGCACCTAAATTTACATGATTTTTTCTAAGGGCTTATGTACACCAAGACCAGCTTCAGCGTCGTCTGAAATCAAATCCTAAGAGCTTTTGGCGCCATTTGAATGCCCAAAGAAAGGAAAGCGGACTACCCTCAAGTATGACGAACGGCGTAGTGGAAGTGGACTCTATCGTGGGTATTTTCGATTTGTTTCGCACACAATTCAGCAGTGTTTTCAACAACGAACGACTCAGAACTCAGGATGTAATTGCTGCGTCTAGTAACGTCGCTCCTTCAACCTTCTCCAGGCATCCATTTTTTATTAGAGGAAACAGCCCTATTGTAGAGGTACGTAAGCAGCGTTAAAAGCCTATTGTTGTGTATGGAGGTCCCCATACACAACAATAGGCTTCTAACGCTGCTAACGTACCGCAACTATAGGGCTGTTTCCCCTACCAGCGAGATGGTTATTTCTACCGAGAGACTGCTAAAAACTTCAACGGGTTCCAGTCCAGATGGCGTACCGTCGTTAGTCCTCAAGCGCTGCCTGACTGCTCTCGCGAAACCTCTAGCCAACGTTTTCAATCTCTTCTTGATGTCTGGCGTTTTCCCAGCTTGCTGGACAAAGTATTTTGTGTTCCCAATCCACAAGACAGGCTGCAAAAGGACTGTTTCAAACTACCGTAGAATAGCTTCGTTAAGTGCTACCTCCAAACTTTTTGAGTTGATTATACTCGAAAAATTGGTTCAAAGTTTTGCACACTGCATCTCGACGGATCAGCATGGTTTCATGCCTACGCGTTCCACGACGATCAATTTAGTTACGTTAACTTCGTTCATCATTCGTGAATTAGAAAGTGGCCATCAAGTAGATGCCATCTACACAGACCTCTCCACACATTTGACAAAATGAACCATGACATTGCATGATTCTGAACACACATAAAAAAAACGCATGGTTCTAGGACAATTTTTATAATGCGGCCACTTTATCGGTCGTTCCGGATCCTCTTTTAGGCCAGTAGAGTTTTCCTGAGGGCGAATATGGTGTCTTTACATCATATATACTTAGAACTATCAATTTCCAGTAATATACGTTAAGTAAAGCAAGGTTGCAAAGACTCATTTCAGCTAAAACAATGTTTTTCTAAATTATGAAATAATTAGATGCCATGATCAAATTTTGAATTGGTAGGATACAAGAAGAGGTTACAAAGAATGTGTTTGACATATTAAACCTGTTTATTTCACTTCATGAGAGTCACAATCAGCGATTTTTCACAAACTCACTCACTCACTCACTCACTCACTCAGCGATCAGCAAATCGCTGATTGTGACTCATAGAAAGAAAAATTTACAGGTTTTATGTTTCCAACGCATACTTTGCAACCTCTTCTTGTAAGTTACAAGTTAAACATGCCATCATACCATCTTTTGGTTTTATTATTCCGGAAAACATTATTTTAGCTGAAATGAGTCTTTGCAACCTTGAAGTAAAGTATAAAATTATGTCGGTAGATAGTGGCATTTCATACTTTACCGGGAACCCTGGTTGATCCCGGCTCTCTATCTCCGTACGCAAAAGTCTCCGGCCAATGAAGCCACCACCAATCGATTCAGCAGAGTTTTTTCTTTGAGAATATGTATAACATTTTGACTGAAACCGTTTGGCAGCCGAGATATTTAATTTAGTCGCGGTTTTGTCAATTTTTGCCCACTGTGCATTGCGTTGGTTACATACGACAGGATAGGTGTTCAAGATGGCCTGCTTACTTGGCTCTACTGACTGGTCGAAACATGTCTGTCAAGATTGGAGACTATGTTTCTTCATCCTTCCCCGTGACATCCGGCGTTCCCCAAGGTAGCCATCTTGGGCCATTTCTGTTATTGCTGTACATGAATGACGTCAATACCATCCTGAAATGCCTTAAATTATCGTATACGGACGACCTGAAACTCTACTTCGTGATAAAAGAACCTACTGATGTAATTTTCTTGCAGCAACAAGAAGTCTTCGCTGAGTGGTGTCGTATTAATCGCATGTCTCGAAATGCTCAGTAATTTCCTATGGCCGCAAGCGTTCGCTTCTTCACCATGACTACACCCTGACGGAAATAACTTTGAAACGTGAATCAACTATCAAGGATCTGGGAATACTGATCGACTCCAAGTTCAGCTTCAAAGATCATGTTGCATACGTAGTATCCAAAGCTTCCTCACAACTCGGGTTCTTATTCCGATTCGACAAAAAATTTAAAGATGTATAGTATACTGCTTAAAAGCATTATACCGTTCGTTATACTGTAGTATTCGACGGTCCTGTGGTTTCCATAGTATCAAAATGAAACCATGCGTATTGAAGCTATAGAACGGAAGTTCATCCGATATGCTTTAAAGCATTTTCGCTGGAATGACCCTACAAATCTGCCTAGCTACGAGAGCTGTTGTATGCTTATCAACTTAGAGCTTTTGGATGCTAGACGTAACGTAGAAATTGCGAGCTTCGTCGGTGATCTTCTTCAGAAAAACATTGACTGTTTTACACTGCTGAGTAGTATCGCCATCAACACCCACCGCCGTAATCTACGATCGCATGCTTTCCTGAACAACCGCCTCTCACGAACCAACTACGGATGGCATGAGCCCATGCGGAGGATGTGTCGCATCTTTAACATACGCTACAATGTATTTGACCAGGTACAACAAGGCTTTGTTGATACACTATGTAGAAAAAAGTAGATTTTGCTCGTTGGATTCTATGTTGTCTCTTCTTGACATCCCAAAATTAGTTATTTATGAAGGAAAAAAATCCTTAAAATCTTTTGCACTATATTTTCAGTTTATTTTAATTTGTTCAGCACATAATGCTCTATCTCTTACTTCTAGTTATTTTTGAAATTACTTATATTTTTTCATTGATAGTGTAGTGTTCTACTTGTCAATAGAAGCTGAAAATATATGTCCACCGTCATTTTAGAATTCAAGATAACAATTTCCGGTTTACGAAAATAAGATAGGGAACTAGTTTCAGTCAGCTCAAGCACTCACTGGAATAAATAAATGAATTATTAGTGATATGTAATTGGAGCTTCAAACATCTGCATATATATCTAACTGCTTACTTTTTTATCTAACAGAACATACCTTCAGAACATAAAATCAACCTCGCAAAGTTTTCGAGCAATTGGAAAAAGTTCCTAGGTGAAGGACACTATTTAAATCGCGGATTGCATTTTAGTCAAAACATGCTGCCTTCAGCACCTTAATTCGTACACAAACTCAGTACATTGTATGCGTAGTATTCCGTGTATGTATAGGAAGACAAGACGAAAGAGACAAGTCGACAGTGAGCATACATAAGGGCCTATACGCGAAGATCGATTCTCTTCGTCGATTTTCTCTTTTGTTAATAACTCGCTAAATTTAACGTTTCTCAGTGCGCTTGCTGTTGCTTTTGATAGCCAATACAACCTGTTACTACTATGCATTGAACAAATTCTAGAAAATTGTTTCGCTTAGCTGTAGCAATGCAAAGAGAAAATCGATGAAGAGAATCGATCATCGCGTATTCGCCCTTATGCATGCTCTCTGTCGAAGTTAACAATTAGCATCTTACACTGAACGAAAACATCCGCAATACTTCGACTGATTATTGTATTGCTCGAGCCCTTTATCAATATGCTGTCGAATTTCGGATGATTTCTTTATGGTTGAATTTGTCATCAACTGATGAGCATATGACTGTCCTCCAAATAAAGGATAATATTTATTTGAAAATTGGCTGTAAAACATACTGGGCTCAGAGGGCAACAATTTAAGGATAGGATGACTTGCAAATGCTTTAGATTAGATTATTAATTTGATTGTTTACATTTCCATATTGAATAGCCATTCATCATGGATACAAAAAATTAGTGTTGTTAGAGGAAAATTCCTGCACCACGAAATAAACAATTTACGGTTTCCACGCTTTACAAATGTTCGTAACACCTCTGATAGCAATGGCTATGCTTCCACCTCGTTTGTCTACTCAGAGCAGCAAATGACCTTCGATAGAATTATTTACATCATCGTTTTGATTGATTTGCGTTAAGGGGCTGAGCCAATACCAAATGAGTTTCAATTTAAGATGACTATCATTCTGCAGAGAGCATTACGCATTCCAACTGAAGGCCCTATCCTTTTTCATAACAATGTTCATCCTGTATTCGAGAGGTAAATCATCTGATTTCGAAACAACCGTCATCCGGTTGCAGCTATCCATCGAAAATGCGATTTCGATGTTTCGATTTGAATGTTCTGAGGTTTCATTCGAACAGAGGACGGTGGTTTGTTACAGTGTACTTCATTTTCCTTCCATCCACAATTCATCTCGATTCGTCAAAATCTTATGATCGTACACTTGGCTATCGGTGTGATGGCACAGTATCGAACTACAAATCCATGCATGACAAAACGTGATAAACCAGTTCACGATTTGCTTCTTAAGCATGCACCACACGGGCAAAAATATTGTCAATACTCAAAAGTATTGACAATCATATTGATGCAAATATTGACGACGAATATGTTGATGAGCTTATTGACACAACGTTTGATTTCATGTTTCAATATTTCCCCTCATTTTCCCATTTTTTTGACTACATCAGCAGATGGGGCCTGTTCTTTGGCATCTTTTGTCAAGGTGGTTGTGATTTGACTCGGAATATGCCAGCGGCTGCAACAATGTTAGTGAGAAGCGACTCTGCATTGATGACCCACCGAACATTTTGTTGATTTTTTTTTTTTTTTTTTTTTTTTTTTTTTTAACTCTTTATTTGTTCCAAATTCAAAATAAATTACATTTCATTTTAACCTAGGTGCTCCAGTTACTGCAGTAACGTACCAGCCTTAATTGTTATGCTATATATCTAAGTGTTTTTACATTGTTCATGTCTTGGCAATTCAGTATTTTAAACAGGTTTTTTAACCTGCATGTCAGTATAACAATTGATATCTTAAAACTAAAAACTAAAACTAAATCTTATCTAAGTATAAAGGGAATTAATCGTTGCAATTGAGGATTGCAACGATTTTTGCCTGAAATTATTAATTATTTTGTTGGACATTTGTGCTAAAGTCTCAACATTCGAAATTCTATGTACTTCGGTTGTACTGTACCAGGGAGGCAACTTCAAAATCATCTTCAGAATTTTGTTCTGAATCCTTTGAAGTGCTTTTTTCCTGGTAGTGCAACAACTAGACCATATTGGCACAGCGTAAAGCATGGCCGGTCTAAAAACTTGTTTAAATATTAGAAGTTTATTCGTCAGGCAAAGTTTGGATTTCCTGTTTATAAGAGGATACAAACATTTTATATATTTGTTACATTTGGCTTGAATGCCCTCAATGTGATCTTTAAAAGTTAATTTATGGTCAAGTATTAATCCAAGATATTTCACTTGGTTTGACCAGGAAATTGGAACTCCGTTCATAGTGACTATGTGACTACTACTAGGTTTCAAAAAGGAAGCCCTGGGCTTATGTGGAAATATTATAAGTTGAGTTTTGGAAGCGTTGGGAGAAATCTTCCATTTTTGTAAATAAGAAGAGAAAATATCTAAACTTTTCTGCAGTCTGCTGCAAATAACACGAAGACTTCTTCCTTTAGCGGAAATGCCTGTGTCATCAGCGAACAAAGATTTGTGGCAACCCTGAGGCAAATCAGGGAGGTCCGAAGTGAAAATGTTATACAATATAGGCCCAAGAATGCTACCCTGAGGAACTCCTGCTTTAACAGGTAGTCGATTAGATTTGGAATTTTGATAATTTACTTGAAGAGTTCTGTCAGTTAAATAATTTTGAACTAATTTCATAATATAAAGTGGAAAATTAAACTTTTTCAATTTAGCAATCAAACCTTCATGCCAAACACTGTCGAATGCTTTTTCTATGTCTAGAAGAGCAACTCCAGTTGAGTGGCCTTCAGATTTGTTTGAACGAATTAAATTGTTAACTCTTAAGAGTTGATGAGTAGTTGAATGCCCATGGCGAAATCCAAACTGCTCATCTGCAAAAATTGAGTTCGTATTGATGTGAAGCATCATTCTATTTAAAATTATCTTTTCAAAAAGTTTACTTATTGAAGAAAGCAAACTTATTGGACGGTAGCTAGAAGCTTCAGCTGGATTTTTATCCGGCTTCAAAATTGGAACAACTTTTGCATTTTTCCATTTATCAGGAAAGTATGCCAAATGGAAACATCTGTTAAATAATTTTACCAAGAAAGACAAGGTACTCTCTGGGAGTTTTTTGATGAGGATATAGAAAATTCCATCATCACCTGGAGCTTTCATATTTTGAAACTTTTTAGTTATAGACCTTACTTCGTCCAAATCAGTCCCCCAGGAATCATCAAAAATATTTTCCCGAGTGAAAATATTCAGAAAATCCTGAGCAACCTGATTCTCAATAGGACTAGTAAGACCCAAACTGAAATTATGGGAACTCTCGAATTGCTTAGCAAGTTTCTGAGCTTTTTCCAAATTTGTGATCAAAATTTTACCACCTTCTTTAAGCGCTGGAATAGGCTTTTGAGGTTTTTTCAAAATTTTTGTGAGTTTCCAAAAGGGTTTGGAACTCGGGTCTAATTTAGAAATATTATTTTCAAAATTTTTGTTCCTCAGGGCAGAGAATCGCTTTTTAATTTGTTTTTGCAAATCCCGCCAGATAACTTTCATGGCAGGATCGCGTGTTCTTTGATATTGTCTCCTACGGACATTTTTAAGACGGATCAAGAGCTGAAGATCATCGTCTATTATAATTGAATCGAATTTAACCTCGCATTTTGGTACTGAGGTAGCTCTTGCTTCAACTATAGAAGTAGTCAGAGATTCAAGAGCATAATTAATTTCATCTTTGGTTTGCAAAGGAATGTTTGGATCGAAGTTATATTCCATAAATGTTCGATACTGCTCCCAATCAGCTCTATGGTAATTGAAAGTAGAGCTGTTGGGATTACAAATTATTTCTTGGGATATTTCAAAAGTTACTGGAAGGTGATCAGAACCGAAGTCAGCATGGGTAACCAATTGGCTACAAAGTTGACATGAATCAGTTAAGACCAAATCAATAGTGGAGGGATTTCTTGCAGAAGAAAAGCATGTTGGGCTGTTTGGATATTGAATAGTGTAATAACCTGCAGAACAATCATCAAACAGAATATTACCATTGGAATTGCTTTGAGCATTATTCCATGAGCGGTGTTTTGCATTAAAATCACCAATAATGAAGAATTTAGACCTATGACGGGTAAGTTTCTGGAGGTCACCCTTGAGAAAATTCTTTTGCTGGCCTACGCATTGGAATGGCAAATAGGCAGCTATAAACGTAAGTTGTCCAAATTTTGTTTCAACAGAAACTCCCAAAGTTTCAAAAACTTTGGTTTCAAATGAAGAAAGAATTTTATGTTTGATTCGTCTATGAATAATGATGGCAACGCCACCACAGGGTCCATCAAGACGATCATTTCTATAAATCAAGTAATTTGCGTCCTTCTTAACCTTATGGGCAGGTTTAAGGAACGTTTCAGTTATAACGGCAATATGCACGTTATGAACTCTCAAAAAATTAAAAAGCTCGTCTTCATTATCTTTAAGAGATCGAGCATTCCAATTTACAATATTTAATGCTTTAAAATCCATTACTGAATTTTAAAGTCATGACAATATTATTTGCAAATTTTACTCCAGTTTGAATAGCATCAAACATGGAGTTAGATTTAAGCATATCAGAAATCATGTCAATTAATGAATTCTGTAAAAATTCCATTTTGGGGGCAGTAATGCTCCCTAAGTCAAAATTGTCAAAATTTCCGTTAGAACGTTGGTTAGTATTTTGATTTCTACCCGCTGCAATAGCAGCATAGGTAGCTCCATTAACTCGCTGAACATTGTTAGCAGCGAGGGGAGTAGGTACAGATGAAACATTTGAAGCAGGGGTGATATTTGTACCTACGGGTACGAATGTAGAATTTGTTCCTCGCTGACCGTTGTTAACAGCAGAGGAATTTGTACCTGGTCGGAAACGTGGAGCGTTTCTTACCTGTCGGTTAGAACGAGATTGTAGGATCGCTTTGCGAGTCTTACATTCCCAAAAATTGGATTTGTGGTTTTCACCACAATTTGAACATTTAAATTTCTTAGGATCTTCCTTCACAGGACAGTCGTCCTTTGCGTGAGAGGAATCACCACAATTCATGCATTTAGCTGGCATGTAGCAATTTTTAGTTCCGTGACCCCATCCCTGGCACTTACGGCACTGAGTGAGGTTTTGGAAATTTCCTCCAGTCTTCCTGAAGTGTTCCCACTTCACTCGGACATGGAGCATAAGGCTAGCTTTTTCTAAGGCCTTAAGGTTGTTTAGTTCACTAGACTTGAAGTGAACTAAATAAAAATCATTAGAAATCCCGTTGCGCGAATCGCCAGGACGGGATTTCATTTTCATTTTGATTACTTGGAGTGGCACAACTCCAAGTAATTTTGCCAGTTCATCTTTGATCTGATCCAGGGATTCACCACTGGGCAGTCCTTTCATGACAACCTTGAACACACGTTCAGTTTTGGTGTCGTAAGTAAAAAATTTGTGCTTCTTCTCAGTAAGATACTTGAGAAGACATTTAAATCCGTCCAAGGTTTCAGCCAATACACGGCATTCACCCCGACGTCCAATTTGTAGTGAAAACTTAACTTTCACGAAATTCAAAAGTTCCATGCGAAGAGCATGGAAATCGGTAGTGGTTATCACAATAGGGGGAATCTTTTCCTTCTTGGCATTAAGCCGGGAAAGTTTACTAGAATTTTTCTTGGATGATGGATCATTCTCATCATCCGTGAGCAAATCAAATTGATTACTCAAATTAATTTCATCAGAAGGGGGGTCAAGAGTTTGCCCCTTTCTTTTGCGTTTAGGCGCCATGGCGGCAGTAAATTTTTATCCAGATCGACTTCCAAGCAGATTACTATAAGAATCTGAAGGATCGAAGAGGAATTTTCCAAATCGATATCCAAGAAGGATTACCTCGGGTAGGGTCCAAACAAGGATCGAAGAGGAATAAGAGTTGAACAAGATAGAAATTTTGCAGGTTGAGCACTGAAAAGTGCTGTTTAAATTTGTTGTAGCTTTAGGTAGTAGTAACACTTCCTTCAGCAAAAAGCAAATAGATCCGCACGGCAAGAGAGCACGATGCGGACTATGCTATAGTCACCCTATTCGTTCGTACGTTCGGCTGTTGCAGTGGACTACGCACATGAAAATTTGGTAGAATGTTATTGTAAATGTTTAGCTACATTCTTAACTTTTGATTACCGCACATGTCCTGCGCCGAAAGAAAACATAACTGCGGAGGTGTTTCGCGGTATCGAATATTGCTCAGTCTCAGCAGAAAACACAACGAGAGACACCGAATCAGCGAATTCTGAGAGCGGAAGGGAGAGAAGTGGTAGGTGGTAATAAGTCGATGTCCTTTTTATTTCATAGCACTCGCAGCTCAGCTGCGGTGCTGTTTCGATGGAGGAGCGTGGAGCTCCGCTGCTTCTGTATACACACTTAGATTTTTTTTACAGGAGTTAGTATTTTTACTGGATTTTTGGATTACTGACTCGGTTAAAATTCAAATGACTGTTATTGGTAAAGATTGGATAAAATCGAAAATTTTTATTTTTCATCATTACACGGGGTTAACAGAAGTTAGTCTGTAAATTTTCGTAACACATTTTCTCAACTTTGATTTTTTCACAGATTTTTTAAATTTTACCGCAATTCAAAAACTCGGTAAAAATTACTGACTCGATAAGTGTGTACTGATGTATGGTTGGTGAAGAGGCTAGCATGTGGAGGGTATTCTCGGGCTAGTGAATGCCACCCATCCCCACTTATAATTCAGTAATACACTATTTATTCCCTTCAAATAAGATCAAATAAGTAATATAAGATCCCTTCAGACCGATCACGTTTGTCATAGTGCTCTTTGCTTTCTTTTTTGTTCATGATTCCGTTATAAAAAATCTGCGGGGCTCACGTGCCATGCCATCTATCTTTTAGTTGGGGAGGGGAGGGAGAGGCAGATCGAGAAACACCTTCGAACAGTTCTCTTTCTCTCTCCATTTCTCTCATGTAGATAGCTCTCCTAAATTATCGGGTGGTGGTGGTGGTGGAGGTCTCGCGTGAAGAGGTGAAAGAGTAATTATGGAGAAAGGGGCTTCAGGAGATAGGCAGTCCATTGGATTAAATTGGTGTGTAGAGTTTTATGTTTAAGGTTAAGGTGCTGAGACACGGCAGGATCCGGTACGGCATTTACGGCGGTGTGTCGTTTTTATTGTAACTATTCTATTAACATTAAAATTTTAAATACCAGATTTAGGATGCTAGAGGAGTAGCAGAGTTGAGCAGAGTAACCATACAAAAATGATTAGCGCTTTTCGCCCATGGAAGAGGTGGTCGCTTTATTTTGTAAGTTTTATGGATTACTGGTAATTGAAAACCAGCTAGAACAGATAAACAAACAACAGCAGTAAATTTTCACTTACATAATTCATGCTTCTGCAGTATAGGTTTTATTTTAGCAACACGTTTAAAGTGTGTTTTATCTACAATTATGGATCCAAACCTAGTTAATATAATTCTTTAAATTGATGTTACAAATGCTCCTGTATAATATGAAATCATATTGAAATCTTCCATATCGTATCCCATTCCGCTGATAATAAAATTGCACATGAACATACAGATTCATCAGTCGCCTTATATGCAGGGTGCCTTTCATTCATTTTGGCTGGAGGAGTGTGGGATTGTGGAGTAGTAGGATGTTATGGTGATATTTTGGTTGTGTGAGCGACAGGAGGGGATTGTGGAGTTTGTGTTTGACACATAATGACAGCCAATGTTGCGGCATAAGAGTCGCAATGGGCGATTTTGTCATTTATCTCACCCACTCTTTGCTCTTCACTCTTCGCGAAGAGGCGATCAGAAAATCGCTCATTGTGGCTCTGTCAAAGCTGAAATTGCAGGTTTTGTGTGTGGGACGCGGGCTTTAGGATCTTTTCTTGTACCTTACGCATGCGGAAAGTCATCGTGTTGTCTTATTGTTCCATAGTTTACTGAGGCATTTTTTTTTTAATTTTAGTCAGAATGAGTGGAGGGCATCCTGCTTATACGTAGATCCTGAATATTACTACATATGTACTTCGTTATATTGTTTTACAACCTGTAATGTTTCTGGAGCGCGCTAGGCGTTGATTTATCTAAATGTTGCTTGATAACGATGCATTTACAAGATGAGAGAAGGAAGGTACCATTTGATTGTTCACTTTAATGTATTTTATTGTATTGTATTACTCATATAAATAAAAATTAAGCAGATGAAGCAGAGGAAGCAACAACAATACTTAACATTATATGCATATAATTATTATACAGGTACCCTTTTCAGACTAGATGCTACCAACGATCAATGATTTATAAATAACAAAACTTGATTATTATTATTTTTTTATATATTTTGCATTTCACTACATATATTATATAAATTATACATTGCATGATATACTATTACTGTTAAGAGAGAAAATCTACATTACAGAATCCTACTATTGCTGCCAACACTGTACCGTAAAAGTTGGAACCTCACAAATACCAATGTATCTTTTGGAGAATAAAAAATCATATCTTTTGTTGAACTCGCTAGTATCGGACGCGTTTTATTTTCGTTCTCGAGTATCCAACCGAAAAATACAGTCCGCTCGGTTTATTGAAGGAACATTTTTTGGTCCTTCTATGACCGGATATCGTGAAAAGTAGTGGAAAACGCGTGGCGAAGTGCCTTTCCGCGAAATTTCGTAGAAATTGAGCATTCATCAGAACCGCTGGTTGAATGCAGTGACGCGCTATTTAAAATGGCCGTCGCTCGTGAATGAGTAAACTTGCCGTGTCAAGTGTACGCTGTAAACATCACCGAAACCAAACAAAAGCAGAAACAGGATCAAACGAAAATGGAGGAACAGCTGCGAACTCTCACTCATCAGAGAGGGGCAGTGAAGGGCAAATTAACGCGTGTTAAAAGTGCCATTCAACATAGTGACGATGCACCGAATACGAACATTCGAAACTTGCACTATCTTCGGCTGCATCAAAAAACAGTTGACCAGGCATACAGTGAATATAATGACTTTCAGAACCTCATTTATGCCCTGCCCCTTTCTGAAGAGCGACGAGCCGAGCAGGTAGCGAAATACATCGAATTCGAGACGATGTACAACGACTTGTCGATCCGGTTGAGTATGCTGACAGAGGAGGCTACAAAGGAAGCTGACACGAAGAAAGAAATTGTGGCTATGACACCCGCTTCGATGACATTTGGATCAACTTTGCCATTCCTCTCTCCACTTCAAGCACCGTTACCGACCTTTGATGGGTCGTACGAACGATGGTTTTCGTTTAAATCCATGTTCAATACCATCATGGATCGATACACACATGAGGAGCCGGCCATAAAGCTTTACCATCTCCGTAATTCACTTGTTGGTCCGGTTGCAGGAATCATAGACCAGGACATCGTTAACAATAACGACTACGATGCTGCCTGGCGATTCCTCACGGAGAGATTCGAAGACAAGAGACTTATCATAGACAAGCACATCGAGTGTT
This sequence comes from Ochlerotatus camptorhynchus, assembly GCF_037179485.1. NCBI lineage: Eukaryota > Metazoa > Arthropoda > Insecta > Diptera > Culicidae > Ochlerotatus > Ochlerotatus camptorhynchus. The sequence continues at coordinate 535,914 of NW_027040739.1, forward strand.
TGTTCAATTTGCCGAATATCGTAAAGGACAACTCGGTAAACCTCCGAAAGTTGCTGGACGTGTGCAACAAGAACATCGAAGCACTGAAGAACTTGAACCTTCAACTGGAAGGGCTCGGCGAGCAAATGGTGGTGAACATGATTTCGTCGCGAATGGATAAAGCTACGAGAGTCGCCTGGGAGACTCGTCAGAAACCGGGAATTCTGCCCAGTTATACGGCGACGATGACGTTCCTACAAGAGCAGTGCAGAATTATTGAAAAAATTGAAACGAGCAACAAAGTGGAAAGTGTGAAGCCGAAAGCGGTGGCGAAGGCCCACACGCTAGTGAATATAAATGAACAGAAGAATGAAACAAAACATGAACTGAAGTGTGCTGTATGCAAAAACAACCACGAACTATGGAAATGCGAAAACTTTAAGAAGATGAATGTGAGTGATAAATACAATATGCTGAAGAAGTCGGGATGCTGCTTCAACTGCCTGCAGAAAGGCCACCGAACTAACGGATGTACTTCGACGCATAACTGCCGTGAGTGTGGTAAACGCCACCATACATCACTCCATATTAGTGAAGGTTCCAGCTCCAAGTCAGCAGATTCGATCGCAGCCACACAGTGCACTACCAGTGATGACGCACATCCACCTCGCAAGGAATCCAATTCGTGTAATCTTGTTGAAGCATCTCGATCCGGCACCGCTACAACACTGTGTGCTAGTGTGGGAAGTCCAGTGAAGCAAACGTTGCTGTCTACCGCAGTGGTGCAAATCCGTGGATCAAATTCCGCTGTTTATCCCTGCAGAATTCTACTAGACTCCGCTTCCCAAGTCCATTTCGTCACGGAGCGTTTTGTCAATTTGGTTGCCCCGAAGAAGGAACCTGTCGACTACACAGTCAGCGGTCTCAACGGGACTAACACCAGACTTCGTCATAGGGTGCACATGACAATCGAATCCTGTATCGGAGATTTTTCTGTTGATTTAGAATTCCTCGTCGCTCCGCGGATTACGGGTGACATCCCTCAACGGTCATTCAGTGCATCGGAGTGGTCCATCCCTACCGATATCAAATTAGCTGATCCAGAGTTTCATACTAGAGGACGCATCGATATGCTTGTTGGTGCAGAAATTTTCTGGGATGTAGTGAAGGGAGACCAGATCAAGCTAGGATCGAACCTACCAGTGCTCACTAACACGGAATTCGGTTGGGTGGCTGGAGGTATCATTTCGACTGATGTACCAGTGATCGCTAAATCTTTCTGCCAAATTGCCGACGAAGATTTGAGTGAACTTCTACGAAGCTTCTATAAACTGGAAGCTTGCGATGAGATCCAGTACTCGAACAAAGCAGCTGATGATCGCTGCTTGGAACATTTCCGTGACACCCACCAACGAGATCAGGAAGGAAGGTATTACGTACGGCACCCGTTCAACGACATGATAAACGAACTCGGTGAATCCCGAACAATGGCAACGAGAAGGTTTCTTTCTTTGGAGCGACGGCTGGACAGGGAACCAGAAATCAAGCAGCAGTATGCCTGTTTTATGCATGAGTACGAAGACCTCGGTCACATGAGAGCCATCACCGTCGACGATAGCGAAGCGTCCAATACCGTTTACTACATACCCCACCACTGTGTAGTAAAACCCACAAGTACGTCTACAAAATTGAGGGTCGTGTTTGACGGGTCTGCACCGTCATCATCAGGAGTGGCCATCAACGATGCTCTACTGACGGGGCCAAACGTTCAAAATGATTTGTTTTGCATTCTATTGAACTATCGCAGCTACAGGTACGTGTTCACGGTAAACGCTGTCAAAATGTTTCGTCAGGTCGGAGTCCTCCCTCCGGATACAGCATACCAACGAATAGTATACCGCTATGATCGGAACGAGCCACTGACGGTGTATGAGCTTTCGACAGTAACATATGGCTTGGCATCATCTCCTTTTCAAGCCACTATGGCACTTCGACAGACTTCGGAAGATCACCAGCACGAATTTCCTCAAGCATCGAAGGTAATAAAGAAGAGTGCCTACATGGACGACGTGATTGCAGGTGCGCACAGTATCCAGGATGCATGCGCACTTCAGCAGGAAGTTAGCGGATTATTGGCGAAAGGTTGTTTCGAGACTCATAAGTGGTGTGCAAACCACTCGGAAATATTGCAGCATGTTGACAAGGAATCTTGTGGTACGAATTTCAATGTGGGTGACATCAACTCGAACATCATAAAGACCTTAGGCGTTGTCTGGAATCCGCTTGACGATTGGTTTTCGTTCTCTGTCGAACCTGGTAATCCTGAAGCTACAACGAAAAGAAAAATTCTCAGTGAAGTTGCCAAGATATATGATTTGCTTGGAATAGTTGGCCCGATTGTTACTGCAGCGAAATTGATTCTTCGGGAGGTCAGTGTGCTTGCGGTGGATTGGGATGACCCTGTCCCACATAATATTGTGCTTAAGTGGCAGTATTTTCGTGACGAGTTGATTTGCCTGAACGAATTGCGTGTACCAAGGTGGATCTCAACAGCTGATGCGATGTCCGTGCAACTGCACGGTTTCTCCGACGCCTCCGACGTGGCTTACGGGGCGTGTCTCTATTCACGAGTTATCCACCAGAACGGTTCAGTCACGATGCATCTAATCTGCAGCAAATCACGGATTCTTCCAAAAAAGTCTGGCAAGTGCAAGCCAATTACTACTCCTCGAGCCGAGCTGCTTGGTGCGGTGTTGCTGTCAAAATTAGTTGAAAAAGCGATTGCTGCGATTGATATTGATTTCGAGTCCGTAAATCTGTGGACCGATTCCCAGATTGTTTATTGTTGGATACGGAAACCACCGGAGGTACTACAGCTGTATGTTTCGAACAGAGTGACCGAAATTCAACGAATTACAGGTGCGTATAAGTGGCGATACGTTCCGAGTCAACAAAACCCAGCGGATATTATTTCGCGTGGAGAATTTCCCCGTAAATTGTTAGCTAACACGATGTGGTGGGACGGTCCGCCCATGCTGAAGGTGACAACGATTGAAGAAGTGCACCCTGCGCCGTTGGCGGATGAAAATTTACCCGAAATGAAAGCTGGTGTCTCGTTGGCTGTTACTTCTCCTGTGAAACGATTGTTGATTTTCGACAGAGCAAATGATTATGACAGGATTCTACGAGCTATGGCCTACTTGATTCGATTCGCGAAATACTTTACCAGCAGAAAGAAGATGATCGTCAGAGGACCGCTAACCGTTCCAGAACTACGGGCTGCGCTGGCGGTAACAGTGAGGTGTGTTCAGATGGAAATGTTCCATCACGAGTTACGAGTGATTACTGAAGGAAGGCAAACTAAACACCGTCTGTGTGGCTTGAAACCGTTCATCGATTCGCAAGATGGGATTATGCGTGTGGGAGGTAGAATCAAAAATGCTCTCATACCATATGACAGTCGACACCAAATGTTATTACCTGCCGGACATCCGTTTTCGGTAGCCGTTGTGAAGAATTTGCACCGGTCAAACTTGCATATTGGACAAAAGGGTCTACTTGCAATGGTTCGTCAGCGATTTTGGCCACTGAGAGTCAAATCAACGATCCGGAAAATCATCGGTAGCTGCATTACTTGCTTCAGAGCGAATCCACTGAAAACGTCCCAGCTGATGGGTGATCTGCCTTCATACCGAGTCCAACCGGCGCCAGCCTTTGCTTATACTGGTGTGGACTACGCTGGCCCTTTTTTGATAAAGTCGTTCACTGCTGGTCGCAGGCCGTTAGTAACCAAAGCCTATGTTTGTTTGTTCGTTTGTATGGTGACGCGAGCAATACATGTGGAGCTTGTGTCCGACTTGACCACTGATGCATTTTTAGCTGCCTTGCGGCGATTCACTAGCCGGCGAGGGTTGCCATGTAAGATGTATTCCGACAATGCAACGAATTTTGTCGGAGCTCAAAATGAACTTGAGGAGCTAGCGCGGCTTTTTAACGATCAACAGCAGTCCAAGAAGATAACGGATTATTGCACCAATCAAGGAATTGAATGGTCTTTCATACCACCACGAAGCCCTCACTTCGGTGGTATCTGGGAGGCTGGAGTGAAGCAGGTAAAGCACCATCTGACGCGGATTGTCGGTGGTTGTAAGCTGTCGTACGAAGAGTTATACACCACATTGACCCAAATTGAAGCTGTGCTGAACTCGCGGCCATTGGCGCCGTGTTCTGACGATCCGTGTGATCTATCTGCGATTACCCCTGCACATTTTCTAATTGGTCGAGAGATGCAGGCAGTTCCTGAACCGTCTTATCTGGATCTAAAACAGTCAACGCTTTCACGATGGCAACTTGTCCAGACAATATTTCAACATTTCTGGAGAAGATGGACGGCTGAATATCTACCCGAGCTGCAAAACCGATCGAAGTGGACAAAGACGATCAACATTACCAAAGGATCCCTGGTGTTGGTAATCGATCAAAATGTGCCACCCTTCCAGTGGCCGCTTGGGCGAGTGAAGGAGTTACACCCTGGTAAGGATGGCGTGACCCGGGTTGTTACTGTGAAGACTTCAAAGGGGGAGTATAAGCGTGCTATAACGGAGATATGTCTACTGCCTCTAGATGGCCAAATGGATTGAAATTACCCATTTCAACGCCGGGAGGATGTTAAGAGAGAAAATCTACATTACAGAATCCTACTATTGCTGCCAACACTGTACCGTAAAAGTTGGAACCTCACAAATACCAATGTATCTTTTGGAGAATAAAAAATCATATCTTTTGTTGAACTCGCTAGTATCGGACGCGTTTTATTTTCGTTCTCGAGTATCCAACCGAAAAATACAGTCCGCTCGGTTTATTGAAGGAACAATTACTATTACCTTAATATTTCAGTCATCGAAATTAATATGAAGCTGATGAAGCAGAGGAAATAACAACATTAAATAATATTATATGTATATAATTATTAAGCAGGTTATTTCTCGTCATGTTAGTTATTCATCACAATTTTTAGCATTATTGTTAGTATCATTCGAGCAAAATATATTTAATTGCCTTATATATCCTTTACATTTCAGTGTTGCATCCACCTGCCATTGTGAGCTGAGGAGGTGTAGAGCTGCATCTTATTATATGTAGAATACTTCTTCATTGCAGTAGCAACTATATTATCCACATAAATGTATTTCATATTTTAATGTATTCATATTTTAATGTATTCATATTTTAATGTTCTGATATATCATTTCAAGAGCAAATTTTCATTACGTCGAATGTAACAAAGGTAAACAAAGTCGAGCTATCAGTGTCAATCGATTCTCCTGCTATTACACTATATACTGTCCGAATATAGGATCAAATCCCATTTTTAAATTTATTTACCAGTCAAATTGCTTTTTGACGTAATCACTTTCCGATCAAAATAGTTTTCGATGTTACTTAAGTCACCCAATTTCTATGGAGACTTTTGACTTAAGTAACAGTGCTGAGAAACCCGTGAAAAGTGTACGTTCGTCGTTTCGCTTTCTCATTATTAAAGTGAATAAATCGAACTGTTTGTTGCTAAGATGATTTCGGTGGTCCTAAAATGATGAATGGGCTGCACGTAAGGAGACGTAATTGATAATTCTCCCGAATATCCTGGTAAATACACTTTGACTTAAGTAACAATAGGGGCCACCAAACGACGTATAATAACTTTTGACTCAAAAACCAGTATTTTTTAGCATGAAAGCTAGCGATTTGCATTTGTATGATTAAAACCCTTCTAAATATGTTAAACATTGCTATCACTATGAGATTATATGAGTTTACTTGGAAATAGGAATAACTTTTCGGTCATCAAAACAAAACTTTATTTTTCTCGGATTGGTGCGAATGTTACTTACGACATAATGAAAATTAGCTCTTGATTTCTCTATTGCATATATTTTCATTATATAAATAAATACTGGGTTGGGCGGGAGCATCAGGGTATCATTCAAACTGAAACTGGACGATGGTATGATTGACAGCCGGAGTCTAGGAGGGAATTAACACTATCATTTTCTTTATCCTACCGATTCGATTGTGGTGGTGTGAATTCTACTCCAACAGTTTCAGGGCGATTGACGCGCCCTTCTTAACAAACCATCCAGTAGGAAGCTTAATAAGTATTGCAAATTGTGTTATTCGATTTGTTGGAGCGTATCGTTGGAAGGAGATTCTTAAATTCCCGTGGATTTCGCGTAAGTGTCTCTGCTTACGGGTCCGCCCTTCCGTTTTTGGCCCTTCATACAGCGATATTGTGAATTCAGATCGGTGGCTCAAATTGATATTGCTATTAAGTGGAGCTGCATACAAGACAAGTCTTGAAAGGATGGTGGTTACCTTACATACATACATATACATGATTCCGTTATAAAAAATCTGGGACTTTGAACAGTTATCTGAAGTCTATGACTTGGAAAATTGGTAACTACACTGCAATGCTCATTTCTGTTTGCAAACTTTGTAAACATATCAAACAAAAATGAATAAATAGTGTATTACTGAATTATAAGTGGGGATGGGTGGCATTCACTAGCCCGAGAATACCCTCCAGATGCTAGTCTCTTCACCAACCATACATCAGTACACACTTATCGAGTCAGTAATTTTTACCGAGTTTTTGAATTGCGGTAAAATTTAAAAAATCTGTGAAAAATTCAAAGTTGAGAAAATGTGTTACGAAAATTTACAGACTAACTTCTGTTAACCCCGTGTAATGATGAAAAATAAAAATTTTCGATTTTATCCAATCTTTACCAATAACAGTCATTTGAATTTTAACCGAGTCAGTAATCCAAAAATCCAGTAAAAATACTAACTCCTGTAAAAAAATCTAAGTGTGTATACAGAAGCAGCGGAGCTCCACGCTCCTCCATCGAAACAGCACCGCAGCTGAGCTGCGAGTGCTATGAAATAAAAAGGACATCGACTTATTACCACCTACCTACTTCTCTCCCTTCCGCTCTCAGAATTCGCTGATTCGGTGTCTCTCGTTGTGTTTTCTGCTGAGACTGAGCAATATTCGATACCGCGAAACACCTCCGCAGTTATGTTTTCTTTCGGCGCAGGACATGTGCGGTAATCAAAAGTTAAGAATGTAGCTAAACATTTACAATAACATTCTACCAAATTTTCATGTGCGTAGTCCACTGCAACAGCCGAACGTACGAACGAATAGGGTGACTATAGCGCATTTTATGAAAACGTCATAAGTTTTTATCGCTGTTTTAAATCAATAATTACGAAGAAACCATAAAGCCTACACGGTTACTACCAAAGACACAAATCTAGGGAACTGCATGGAAAATGTTTTGTAGAACAACTAAATAAACAGAAATGAAAATTTTCAACTCAAAAACACTAAAATGTATGAAATTTTACCAGTTTTTTTGGTACTTTCAACATACTTTTCAATTTTAATGTATGATAGTTAACTTTAATCGAGTTCTTTTTCAAAGAGTATTGATAGCTAAGACTTTAATATTTCATTTGGTATGTTGAAATCAGAAAACCACATTAAGATTAAAAAAATATAGCTAACCAAAGTTGGCAATACAAAAAAACATAAAATGTTGAATAACTCACTTAGCAGTCATTTCCGACCCTATGTTTCATGGGGATTTTTTCATAACTTTAGGAGCCCTATCTACCCTGAAAATATGTAAAACCCGGAACCAAACACCCTGTATATGCGGTAAACACCGAAAATTAAGTGAACCCTACACGACAGTTTGTATTGACAATAATCGTATTGTCAATACATTTTATATTGACGTCAATACATCGGTATTGACAATATTTCTGTATTCACATCATCAATATTATTGTCAATACTTGTAAGTATTGACAATATTTCTTACCGTGTGGGGTTCGCTTTAAGTCACCATTTATTTCAAACTTTGGATTTATCCAATTTCTAATGATTTTATACTATTACTTCCTCAATTTTTATTCGTTTATTGGTCACGCTACCTACTTCTGCGTCGCAACGTAAAATCTGGTTTATTACTTGTTTTTACTGAATTTTCCAGTACAGTTTCAGTAATTCAATTAAAAATTACTAATACTATGCCTTGTTTGATTTCAAAATAAATCTGGGAAAATAAACGCCAAAAACAATCAAGAATCTGGACACATGTTATCTTTGGGCTTGACTGCTGCAACGTTCCCATTGCTTCACAAGCTTCTTGTATCGATTTGAAATGTGTGTAACTTCATTGTACATATTTTCCGCCAGGTCTTGAATGATTTTAAACTTCAAGTTGAAGCAATTCACATTAAATAAATACATAACAGTTTGATTACCAACTTCAGAACAATTTCAACATCACCAACGTTTGGACTTCCGAAGAGTAGCGCAACAATCATAAAACCCAGCAGAATTTTCAAACTGTGCCATTGGGAATGTGCCCCCCGCTCGGACTATGAGCCAATTGAAACTCGTTTCCACTAGGATCGTTATGAAATGTTTCCAGTTATCCACTACCAGCAGCTCGGAGCCAAACAGTATCTCGGTTTGAAAATGGAAAAACTGCAGAGTGAGCTGGCAAGTGTGTCGTAAACACCGATTGTAGACTATTTTTCGTTTGTTAAATTTTCATGGTCTTGCGAATCTACTGTGTTGCCAGCGTAACGACCGTTCGTTTTATGCAAAGGGCTAGTTTAGTCTATATCTGCCTCCATGGTAAGATGCCTTCCTGTATAATTCAACGATGAACTTGCTAGAAATGTTGGTTGGCGTTTGCTCGCTACCAACTTCATCTCACAATCGTGCACCCGTGATCGCATTGGATGTAGTCGTCAAGGCTGCTTCTAAACAGTTATTATTGATGTTCTCCTTTTTCTTCTTGGAGTGTTACATTTCAACTTGAACCTTACGCCAATTCTCAACAAAGTGTGTATCCAAAGTTGTTAATTCGTATTTTGTGTATTTGTATCGACTCCAAATTCCAGGATCAACACAAAAAAAGAAAATCTGTAAAACAAATTCTTATAGTTAATTATATAATTGATGGGGAATGAAAACCAATATACCGACCTCCGTATAGCATAGATTGTTGCTATGTATCCCACACATGCAATGATATCCATGTGTCGGACACATACCTTATATGTGTACACATAAAACCCATTCATTTGACACATAAATTTCATGAGTACTTCTGAGTGGAATCTGTTTATGTGTGGCAGTGTTCTGAAAATCATTATCAAATCTCATTCATTGAACTCTCTTGAGAGAATAAACTCGAATGCGAATCAACAAACCAAAACTTACGCTTGAGATTCTCATACATTTTCCCACATTCACACACAACCCCAAGGTAAGACTCATAAAACCCGCTTAGGCCTATCTGCGCGGCGCACAGTGGGACGAAATCAAAAAAAGTGGGACATGGCCATTTGCGACGAAACTATTGAGTGTAGCATTTTGCTGTCTGCTAAAATGCTTCTTCATTTGTTAAGTACTTTACCTGAGTGGGATTTTTTTTGCTTAAGGGGGGTATACGCTCATGTCCAACCGGTTTGCGTTTTGGGCTGGAAATGCTTCATAATATTTTTACATTAACAAAACCAATGATATCTATCTGAATTTCGCATAACATTCATGTGATCACATGAGTGCTACGTGTGTAGTCCTTCAGTTTTTTCGCATCTTGCACGAAAGTTTTGTTTAAGTGCAGTTTCTTCGCCACATCTCTAACTGAACTGTTTGGATTCCTCTGAATTTTTGTTTCGCCGTTGCTGTTCTTCGGACTCCATTTTTGCAACGATTTCACAGCTGCTAGTGAAACTTACACAGTACAAAAAATACACATTGAGCTAATTTCACCCAATGGGTAACAAGATACCCAATGGGTAAAAAGGTACAGCCATTTGAAAATGATGCAATTTAATTCCGCACTCCCTTTATACCAATATACTCATCTCAACGGGATCGGAAAATGTTTCTGTATGTGTGTATATATGTACGTATGTAGGTTCGTATGAGTGTAACTCACTCAATTTTCGCATAGATGGCTGAACCAATTTGAGTGAAACAAGTTCCAGAAGATGTGTTCCAGATCCCCATAGATCACTATTGATTTTTTTCCCGATCGGAATTATGGTTCCGAAGATATGAACAAAAATGTGAATTCCAGGTTCCACTGGGGAATTTGCAATAGATTGATGTACCACTCATCATGAGACACCTCAAATCACATTAGAATTTTACTAAAAGATCAATGGTGGACATATTCAGACCCAATGATGAAATGGAACTGAACATAATGATTAGTGCAAGTATTTATATTGATTTTCCATAAAATGTAACGATCAGGAATTTTGTGTAACTTTGTATATAATTTAATAGGTTTAAATTATTTGAATTAAATTCCTTAGGGTAGGCAGTAGGAATACACAAGCATTTTTATTGCTGAAATCTTTCCTAAGACGGGTCCATTTAATTTATGGATAAGGTAGGAAAGGGACAACGGCACTTCTATCGGCCAAGTTATCTTTCGTAACTCACGAAAGTACACGGTGGGTTTCGGGAAAAGATGGACTTCCGGTCCGTCCGAGTCTTACATTTCCTTAATCTGAGGATTCACAGGCTCGATCATTTCGTCCGTGACTTTCCACCAATTTAGAAGTGTGCGCGTTTGTTCGTGTCCGTTAGTAAAGCGAAAAGTATGCTAATATAAAGTGATGTCAATTATTAAATTTAATTAAAGTTTTGCTGTTCGTTCTAGAGTTTAGTTAGAAACTAAAGTGTGCGTGAATTAGTTGTGTGCGGTAGGAGAGAGTTGCTAAAGAAAAGGGTAATTTGGTGTGCTCGAAATGTACTGTTTTGTCCGCGCTCGTGCTTGTGTTCAACTTTCTGTTGTAGTGTTGTACCTTCATTCCGCAGCAACCAATTGCGCACCCAAGCGCGAACTTCTCCCCGTCGGACGGAATTTCCTGGCAATTGCCAACCGGCCGGAAGCGGACAGATCCGTAATCACATCGGTCCGAGGAGGCTCGAGGGACCTCCACGTGGACAGGATCCACACGCCGGCTCATCATCAAAACCGGCACGGCATAGTAACCGCCATAGTATCGGCGTGTGAAACGCCGAACCGCCATTTGCCACCATCATCAAAGGGGTAACGCTTTCTACGCGGTCATCGAACGCAACACCGAGTGCGTCGAACCCGCCGACCGGTCATCGACTGTGACCCTTGGCAGAAACCCACGTAAGTTACTACGTGTTGTTTTCCCGTTCCAAATCTCCCCAGCTTTAATTATTTGAATGTGTTTGACATCACTCCGCGTTCGTGTTAGTTTTGGTTGCCCGTCCTCTTGTTGAGTTTGAATGGTGGGAAGTACATTCCACTACCAGATTAGGGAGACGTCTAGCGGCAGGTGACGGGACTGGGCGATGATGAGAAGTTCTCTCTCGTAGAGTTTTAGGGTATACGTGAGCTCTACCGTTTCTCTGAGTGACTTACTTGAGTGTGAATTCATGGGGATAATAGGGAATTCCCATTTGGTCGTTTAGTTGGAAGCTGTCTGGAACGATCCGTAAATCCTTTTTAGGAATTAATGAACTCGCCCTTAACCTTGGACGTGTGGTCTCCCTTGTGTAGTGGCGCTTAAGCTACGCGTATTTAAGCTGGATCATCCGGACTAGCTACAAAAACCGCATTGAAATTTATTTATGGAAGAGAAAAAGTGAAATTTTGAAATGTAAACCAAATGTCTCCTTCACTTTTCTCGACGATAGCTGAACCGATTTGAGTGGAACCACTGTTTGTTTGTTTCTCTTATAGAGCGCTAATGAATTTTATCTCGATCGCAAATTGGATTGCGAAGATATGGAGTGAAGTGAACTTTTGAAATAATTCAGTTAAGCTCACTCACTTTTCTTGACGTTGGCTGAACCGATTTGAATGAAACCACTTCCATTTTGTTTAAACTGTTCTCCCATAGAACGTTTTTGAATTCTATCTAGATCGCTCGATGGGATCCGGAGAAATGGCCAAAAAGTGAAATAATTCAGTAAAACTCCCTCTTTTTTTTCTCAACGATTGCTGAACCGATTTGAGTGAAACCACTTCCATTTTGTTTAAACTGTTCTACCATATGACGCTATTAAATTTTATCCTGATCGCACATTCGGTTCCGGACATTTGGGTTTTTCAGTGACAGTGACTATAGACAGTCAAGTTATAGACAGGCCAACGTGAGTTGACGTATCCAAACAAACCGTCAAATCGTATGGAATATGTTCGTTTTGGATACAACATGGCAGCACATTGACAGGTCTATAACTATGACCGTCTATAACAGTGACAGCTCGTTCGTGTGGTGGATTAGAAAACGCGCGAATTTCTAACACGCATGCATCGCACGTGTAATTTGATGAAAGATTTAAAACAGCGCAACCAAATAAATTTTAATTTTTTTCCTTGATTACAAATGTCTGTAAATATCTGTGAAGAAACTAAAAAGTCTGTAAATGTTTGTAACGAAAAACATGTCTGTGAAAAAAAAAGTCTGTAAATTCACAGACATGTCTGCAAATCTGGCATCTCTGCTACTATATATGCTTGGGTTTGATATTTGAATAGAACAATGACCATGCGCTTATAGGAATTTCTCGCACTGTATGACATGCTGATGCCCCCAGTGAATGGAATGATAAACTCCCACATGGAAAGTTTTAATGCCAACAAACAACAGGCCTCTTAACCAATATGGAACGTTGATTTTCAAGGATCGATGGTGAATCACCATTGGTGATTTGATTTCTCGGCTGGTATAATATGATATGATTTCTCTGCTGGTTTAATGTGGCGGCAAGCATTTATACGTGTAATCCTGTCTCTGAATAGGTTTCTCCTATAGATACTCGCAGTAAAGGACATTAGATGATGTGTCATGTGTTGTATTGTGATGAATAACAATGTTGAATGCATAGGGAACATGCATAAATTACGTAGCAGGGGTAGGTAGGGGAGTTTAGATTTCATGACTGGCCATGTATTTATCATAGACAAATATGCTACGAGGGGATCAAAAATAAGTCAAAAATGTGACTCGTCATTTATGGATGGTCCCTTACGGAAGGATTACCTATCACATCACAAAGACGGAAAGTTAGTTGAATTCCGAGAAGGAATGCTAGAAAATGCTATCAACCCATCCGTAGTTTTTTTTTATCATTTTGTTCTCATTGTACGTGATAGAAAATTATGTATCACGTAGCATATTACAACGGCAATCTCACTGACAAGTATATGTTGTATAATAACAATGTACAGATAGGATCGTAAATTACTACAGATTATGTCACAATCGATTAAGTAAAAGTAAAAACTTCATCACATGATGTTTAACATTATGATTTCTATTCGATTCATCACTTTTATATTGTACAATACAGAGGCGCCGGTGGTGTTGCGGTAAGGGTGACTGCCTCTCTCTCTCGAAAAGGCCTGGGTTCAATCCCAGTCGGTGGCGCCGGGATTTTCTGAAGCAATATCTCTGACCATGCCTTCCTTCGGAATGGAACAGGCCAGTGACAAGGTCTATACCAACAGCAGCGTTTGACAGTAGGCAGCATGTCCCGGGCTCAAATCGTTTATTTTGCTGTGCTGGGCCCGCTGTCACGGTATAACATGTTGCCTGCGCGCCTGCCACTGGGCTGGATTGGAAGTAAAACCGTCAATTCCCGGTCAATGAGTTGATGGGTCGATAGGTAGGGTAGCATTGGGCGATCTTAAGGCAAGAATCTATCTTAGTGAATCGATTTTTGTTGAAAATAATCGTTTCACCAATTTAATCAATGATTTTGAATCGTTATTTTTGAATCGATCTTTGAATCGACTCATTTTTCAAAATGGCACAAAAATATTTCAAATATAAAAGATCATAGGAAAGTTTGTGCAGATTAACGCCAAGTTCAGTCTTAGCTATATTATATAGATATTACGTTACATAAGCTATCTTTTTTTTATAACATTTCACTTATAATAGTCATTTAGTGTGAAAATTGATATCATTTAGATATAAATCGTGTAATACGTACCCAGTAAAAGTTGTGAGTGTAACATACACACATGATGAAAATATAATAAATGACTATTTTGATTCCATTTGACATGTGGAAGTTTTTTCTCATGATATTTGATTAGGTGAGTGATTTAACTTAAAACCGGTTAAATAACATATGAAACAAAACGATTAGATTGTTGGAGTGTAAAAGCAAGTAAGTACGGAAAGTACTTAATTCAGATATCCCAAAACACATCCGAGAGGGATCCCAACAAAGCTAATTGAGCCATGCGTTTGCATTGAGCCGATATCGATTCTGTGTGGTTTCACCAGTTTTAGAGAAAAGCCTCTCTGATGGAACACTTGCTATCATTCTTGATAGCACTGGGTATACATGTGGATACACACTACGGTTTGTCTGCCCTGCTTGAAAAGGATCAACAGAACGTGGGAAAACAGGCTGATGCAAGAAATGTAATTTTGCCGATATGCCCCATGGCGATCCAGTTCTGACATAGCAGAGGACTGAAGAACCTGAAATATGTCATAAGAAGTGAATGTTTCTACTGAACTGTCACACTGGTTGTTTGCAGAATTCATGTTCAAGGCAAGTGATGTGCAAAGGTGAAGACAAAAAAAAAATATATTAAATTGCAAAATTGAAAAAAAAAATATATATATAAATTGGATTGAAACAAAAATCGAATGGAAAGGATCGATCCAGTCGATTTTTGTCGTGTTTGAGATCAATTCAAAAAATCTATTAATGGAACCAAAAGAGTCGATCTTTTGTGTGGGAGCTTGCCTTCTTGACCTGACGTCGGCAGCATTAGTACTCAGTACGGAAAACAAAATCTAGGAAAAAAAATATCTAGGAAAAAAAAATAGTACAATGGAACAAATTAAATCGGGTAAAATCGTAAGGATTACAAACTGAATATTTTACAAGTTGCAAAATAGATACTATGTTTGACTTATAGGGTATCAAACGGCTTTGTCCCCCCATAGATCCTATTCCAAGGTAATCAAAAACTTACAACGCTCGTTTCCTGCAGCATGATACATAACCTTTTAGAGCATCTTTTGAATAGGATCTCGATTAATTTTCTTGAGGAAAACTTCGTGCTTGCAGTAGGGTTAGGGGGGTGCTGAAGCTGTGTGGTCTCCAATTTAGAATGTTATATATTTTTTGGCATGATTTGTTTGCCGCTATGCATATTCGTGTATCACAGAAATAATTTTGACAGTCTAGACTGTATCAGGGTTAAGATATAATTTCAATCAAACTAAGCTCAATCAGTATTTTACCTCTCTTTTTCAAACGTGGAACAATAAATGCAATGTTTCTAACAAAGATGATTTCCAAATAAAGATCAATACCTTTTCCAAACCAAACCAAAATCAATGATATATTTGATGTGTCTGCTCGATATTGCGGAAATGGGTGCTTATGGCGATGATTATGATAGTACTCTACGCTATTGCTACATTTTTGTTTTAATTTAATAAATAATATAACATGGAACATGCAACCTCTTCTAGACCTTTATTATTCTTATCACCCAGCTTCAGCATACGGCTGTTGCACATAGAAGCCAACGCAAATGGTTAACACAAAAATTACGCAAACTATCACATGAGCATGATGTTTCCGCTTTCATACAGAAGATCATAAACTTTCTTGTGAAGGTATAGCAGCTTAGAATGGTAGCGAAGATTGGAGCTCGGTATTTTGTTGTTTAAGAATTCTTGGCACTCGCAAGGAGTATGACGTGGCTGATTTCCCGAATACAGTAACCCCTCCATATTTGTGGTGGGTGGACAGTACCACCCACCACATATATGGAGGGGTTATTGTATTCGCTGATTTTTTGTATGTGAGTAGTGTCAACCACAAACTAGTTATCTACAGCATATCAACTCAATTGGTTGAAGGAGAATTGTACCACCCACCGCATATATGGAGGGGCTACTGTAGTCGGGTATGGCAGGAATCTGGATATCGTCAGACCGGAACGCTTTGCATACATTTTAATTTTTCTTTTATGAGTGCATGAAGGTAGAAGTGAATGAATATGGATCATCAAGAGTTGCTTGTTTGTTTATGGTTTCCGACTGGATAACAAATCTGTGGCCAAAATTTTTGGTATGTGTATGACGAAATTTATTATTGATGTAGCAATAATTTGAGATATTTGTATTTAAATGCTATATAACTTTTTTTTCCGTTTGGCTTACGTCGATCTTTCCTTACTGAGTACCAATGCTACCGACGCTAGGGAGGCAGCTCCCACATCTGGACCCTACCTCTAGACCCATCAACTCATGGACCGGGGACCAACGGCTTTACTTCCCGAAGGAAGCCGTGATCAGAGATTTTATGCTTTAGAAAATCCCGGCGGCGCTGACTGGTATTGAACCCAGGCTCTTTGGGGTGAGAAATAATTACGTTTACCACTACACCACCGGCGCCACTAAGATCTTTTCTTTTTTCTAATAATATTTTAAAAATATAGAGTAGATGTACCAATTATGGCCAGGCATGGAACATCCTTAACATTAATTACGTGCATTAATTTACATTCAGTTGCGCCTAACTTTTGTCATTATCAGAATTCCGTAAAATAATGTTTAAAGGTTTTGTTGATTTTAATCTCAGCTACTACTTTTGTAAATAACTCAAAGCTGTTTTTCTTATGCACGATGAACCAGAATGAACAATGATGTGTCAAATACAAAAAAAAAATGACTTTGAACGTCGATGACTCATAACACAACATATGCGGAACTCCATCATCAAAAATCCACCCACTGCAGTGATTTCAAGTGGAATAGAAAGACATTGATCTGTCAATTTGATTATACCAGCTATAAATGAGAAAGGGAATCAAGGGGGTAGTCAATTCTAATAAATAATTTTACCCTGGTTTATAATTCTATGACTTATTAACACTTCTGAACTTAGGGGCTGTTCATAAACTACGTTGACCGTTTGAGATGGGAGGGGGGGTTTGCAAATATCCACGGCCCATACAAAATTTAAAGTTTTTGAATGGACAATTGTCTACGCATGGGGAGGGGGGGGGGTCAAGAATAAAAAAAAACTGTCTACGTAGATAATGAACAGCCCCTTATGCCTTTGTTTATCGTAAACTATTTACGTTCTTTATTTATAGCTATATAGGGGAAATGGCTCTAATGTTGACCTATCGATCTAAGATTGGGCCCATCGCTAAAAATCTGCTATTGATCAATTTTATCTAGATGAACGCGTCATTGGGACGGTACTAATGGATATTTTTTGTCGCTATTGAAAGTTAAGTCGATTTATGAACTTATGTATGGGCTTAAGTTAGGGGCATTTAGGCCGACATTACATCCATTTCCCCTAGCTGGATTTAAGAAATCTAACTCCTTGCTTCACACAGTAAAACTTTTTTTTTTTAACATTTTCATTTAAAAAAGTGGACTTTTTTCTACGATATTTTTTGTAATGACCTGCAACCCAACGATTAATCCTGAAATGTCATTGTTAGCTACAATATGTTAATTTTGAAAGCGATTCGAAATGTTTTTCTGTTGTTATGGCAAAAAGTGGGGAAGCTTTACATGGATACTTGCTTAATCCTTCAAATTCTAAATTTGCGCGTGTATATTTGTCTTTCTATAAACTTAGATGAAGAATGTACGTATTATTTTTTAATAAACTTTTTGTAGTTGTTTGAAGCCAATTGCTTCAACTTGTGATTTATTTTGGAGTCGTAGAAGGAAAAATTCGACCGCGAAAATTAGCAGTTTACTGCATATATTTTGAAGTCCAGAGAGAATCAGCAACTATCTGCAACAAGTGAAAAAATGCAGTATTTTGAGGTGACCATCGTTCCATTCACAAGAATCTTGCAAGCAGAATGATAAATCAAATCGAGCGCTTCGATACTTGTAATATACAAGGATTCAACCATGCATATGTTTCTCAACTGCGGAAAATTAAAAAAAAAATCTCAAATCCCAACACAAAGATGTACTCCAATTACTTTATACTAAAAAAACGTGGACAAATTGGTCAAAAAGGCAAAGGAGAAGCTAAACAGGATCCTAAAAAACTTTGTTCGACCACTATGGCTAAGGTCCCAGGCTGAGACTCCCAGGTAGCTGTCTCAAAGTTACCAGGAACGGCTATTTTTTTCTAGCAACAATAAGAACTATTTACAAACGAAAATAATCGTTTGATTCTATTTTACTTAGGAAAGTGACTAGTTTTGGCACTTGTGGTCCAGTTTTTGGCTCTAGGGACTAAATCAAATTTGAAATAAATGTAGATTTATGGCAAAACATATGTTCAAAACTTGCATCGAAAAAAAAAATGAAGGTAATGTAACAATGCGTATTTTAAGATAGGGTCAATTCAAGGACCATTAGAGCCCAAAACTGGCACACTCACCCTAGTTATATGTCTAGATTTTTTTTAAACAATTCGACTTTTTTATAATGCAAACGTTAATTTTCAACAACAGAATATTTCGGGCTGAAATCATAACATTTATAAGTTGACTTACTCAATGCACAGTGAACAATATTCCAACATACGACAGCCAAAATGTTAGTTTTATTACACCTTTTCAATACAACCATCAAATCTTCGAATTATTCATATTAAATTATCTTAATTTCCGTAATAAAACCAATGTATTTCACCCACGAAGAAATATTATACCTGTAAATAGGCAAAATTACTGGTAAATAACGCTCTTGATTGGCTTCTGACCTGCTTGAAAATAATAGTTAAAAAATTATTCGATAAACCCCCTGTAGAGCTAATTGAAAAAAGAATGGCCTCATGACCTTTACAATTTACAAATTGCCTTTTCGGCCACTCTGTAACTCTTTACTCCTATGGTAAATTTTAATCAGCAAACGTCAGTCTGTGCGTAAAAAATGGTGGACATTTCCTTACCGTTTCACTCCTATGAAAATCCCATAAGATACTGTCAAGCTTTGCGTGAAGAGACGGCGGCTCACTGTTACCATGGTGTAGTGAAGAGATCGACAAATTTCGCTAGATTTCATGCACAGATTGCACAGATGCTTATGGGATTTCACCATAGGAGTAAAGAGTTGTAAAGTTATCGTCAGTGTCAATGCTTACTGAGCATGCAACCATATATCTGCTTCTCTTTCATAAGAGCCAATGTCGCAAACGTGAACAATGACTTTTTCAGCGAATTTCTCGACAATGAAAAACCACTCAAGTAAACCAATACAATGATTGTATAGAGGGAGAGTCCCCCTATCCGATAGAATTTATGGCTTATATGGATTGACGTTGAACTACGAGAAATTTACGAAAGAAGACATTGTTTACATTTTCGACATTGGTCCTTGTGAACGCTCAGTGTCGATATCGTGAAAATTTTATTTTGACAGATCGATGGCCAACTATATCAGTTATACCACTGAGGAAACACAAAATGGGGGTCATATTTAGTCAGTTATTCTGCATGGAGTGCCATGTGTTCATAATCATCAAATTTATAAGAATATTTTCAAGTGGAATTAACCCAACACATCATTCCATCATCGATGTCCATATGTTTTCTTTGCCAGCACACTGGTCTTTCACTCTAATCAGTCAAGAACCAAGCTCAAACTTGTTTGTAGTAAGGGAGAACAGCCCATAATGCACCCCTGGGGTAAAATGCCCACTTATAGAAAAACAGCGATAACTTTTCCTCAGATGCATTTTCCGGGTAACGGTTTGTGATTGTTTTCAACTGGAGGTTTAACAAATAATTCTTGATCATAAAATCATGTATTGACCTACTGATTCCTTAAAAAAATTGCATTTTGTGCAAAACAGGACACAGTTGTTAAAATCATCGACTGTAAATTAAGCTTCAAATCATCATGTATCACAAAAAAAAATTAAAAAATTTACGTTTCGTATATTTTTTAGATATTTTACTTGATGAATCACAGTTTAACATTCTATTGAGATTTTGAGACCTTATTTCTGATGTAACATAAAGAAATAATCATTTGAAATACCGCATCCCTTTGCATTATCTACTTGCAGGGGCTATGGTTTGTTTACCATGGGGTGCATTTTACCCCAATGTTGTGGTGCGTTTTGGCCATTGTTGTCGTGCGTCTTGTCCCAATGTTGTGGTGCATATTGCATCATGAATCAGGCGTTTTGCCCCGATATCATTTTGGAAGCAATTTAAAAAATACCTTGAAAGTCATGGAAAATCATCCTTTTGTAGTTCTAAATCACTTGATCTTTGTAGAAAACATGGTAATGAACCAAACGCCATTACTTTCTTCTTGATTTTAGCTTCCATTCGCCAGCCATTGACGATTTTGTTTAAATGGTGCGTTTTGCACCATCCTACCCTACACACCACTCTCGTGTGAACAAAAGCCTGACTCATCGCAGAAATCCAAAAATATATCACGCGCAATCGAGGTCATACCGGATAACAAAAAGAAATGTGAGAGCATACAAAGAAACATTGCACCAGCAATTCTAAAGGGTGAACAAGAAATTAATGCCACATCCATATACTCATAACCCATGAAATTTTCAGTTATGATTCTTTATTCCATGTTGCATACGTGTAATTTTTATGACGATCTCGGAGTTTTTTTTATTCTGAGTTACAGTCGAGTTAATAGACAGCTCTTAAAAACTGTGCAATCTCAAATTTAAAATCAGCTATTAAGCAAGGAAATTTGTTGATCATTGTTTCTTTTGAATCATGCCTAAATCCCATTATTAAGGCGATTAAATCTCCAAATGTCGTGCAGTTAGTCAGATATAACACTTGCACATTTCGGCTCATTTTGACGCAAAAAATCTAAAGCTCCCTTAGCGCATGACCACTCAACCCTTTCAATCCAAACAAGATCAGTAATATCTCTCACACTTTAAAGTTTAATTATCTGTATCTGTACATAAGTTGAACAAATAATAGGCCAAATCAGTACAAATTCACAACAAAAAAATTATTTTAATTTCACATCAAAGTGTATGCCAAAAAGGAAAAAATTATGATTCATACAGTTCATGAACTGAAATTACGCTGCTTTTACTGCATTTGTTTATTTTTGTGGCCATAAAAATTACATGAGATTTTCGACGTGATTGAAGCGCATCCTCTTAGATGTAATTTTAAAACTTATTTTTGGCTGTGTTAACTAAATGTGCTTTTTTTTGCAACTGGACACAATTTTAAAGACAACTTTTTTATCCTGATTAGGAAACGGGTATAGCTATAAGTTTGTGGTTGAAAGTTGGAATATTTTTTAGAACTCACTTAATAGTCTTCTCTGAAAATTTCAGGTCATTTTGTATCGTGGTTAAAAAGTTACAGCTGTTTATGGGTGTGGCATTAATTTCATGTTCACCCTATAGAACTAAACGCTTGCAAAAACTAATTCAATGAGACAACATTTTAATGAACGGGGCTTGTAGATAATAAAATCCGATCATATCATAGCATAGCATATGCGATTGCACAATTCGTGGGGGACTATATAATGGTCAATCAATACATTTAGCAGAAATTATCGTGTGTTGCCGTGAAAAAATATTTGGGATCAGAGGATTTTTCTTTCCACACATCAAAATTTGCAAAACATGCATCGCATTATACACCTTGAAGAAAAATTAGTCCAACATATACTTAAGAAGGTGCAGGGAACCCATACTACCTTCATAGATGTCTCGGGAGGGAACATTTTTGTTAATAGGTACTGTAATCTCTATGGGAATCTCTTTAGGAATCTCTATTCGGCAATATCTCTTAAGCAAAGTAAAGATAAGAAAATAAGCAATTATGTGAAAATGGAAATACAATTAAATAAATACAAAACGAAAGATCTCACCAAAATGATCTGCAATAACCCTGTATTTACATGTTTTGAAGCTGTTCCATGCCTCATTATTGCCACTACTCTCCAGCACGCGTTTTCTTTTTACTAGGATTAGGCGATCTTCAGAGAAAGATCGATCTTGACGGATCGATCTTATATCGATCCACTGATTAAATCGGTACCATTGATTAAATCGGTAATCGGTAATCGATCTTTGGTAGATAGATCTTTTGATTTTTTTAACACACTTGTTTACGTTGGTACCCCAAGAAATTATTTCCTTTATCATATTCAATTGAATGTCGTCGTTTTAAATTATATAACAAAAATAACATATTGCCTACTGGCGCGGTATGCCTGTTAGCCTTCGCGGTAGCTTATTTGCTGCACTGTGCTATGGGCGGCATCATACTTTTCACTCAAATCGCAATCAGACATGATAGGTTGCTTTTGATGAACCTCACGACCTAGCACAGGACGCGGCAGCTCTAATGTAGCATCCCTGTTGTAATTTAACGTTTTGTGGCACATATTCCCGTTCAGTGTTACCAAAGTTATGGGTTGTTTCGGAAGAAAAAAAAACTTCTTTTTGTTGCAGCATTTTTAAAAAGCGAGATGGGAATCAATAGTATTTTCAAATATGATGTGGTAACAAGATTCGAAAATTTGTAAGTCATCAACAAAAAATTTTATGAATTCAAAATTCAACAATTATTTTGCCCGGGCAATTACAAACAACAAACTAACAAACTATTATTAAAGAAATCAAATTCAAACCATCATGTTCCTGTTATCAAATTTCCTTTTACGCTGCTTCCGCTTTTGCACGGATTTAAGGCGGAACATAACATATTTCCTTACTAAAGCCAACTTGAAATTCTGACAATCAAAACCGTGCGGAAAAATGTTCGAAGAGTTGTGAAAATTTCATTGAGATAAACTTAGCCGTTGGCTAAAAATCTCAAAAATAAACTTATAAAAAAAACATCACAAAGTATTGCATTACTTTAGAAAAAAATGAAATAACTGCGAAAAGTACTAAATCTCATTGAAAAAGTTTGGAATCACTATTACTGAACTACTTAATTAAAATTTTGAATAACTTAAGTAGAAAAGTTTTGATTTAGCTCGGAAAACTTAAGAATTCGTCATACACTAAATCACTTGCAAAAGTGTGGAATCACTTTGCAAGTATTGAATTACGTATACAATGTTTGGGAATCACTTTGAAAGTTGAGAATCACTTGAGAAAAATTAGGATCCATTTTTCAAAGTACTGAGTAGGTTCAGAAAACTTTGGTATGATACAGTTTTGATTTCGTTCGAAAAACTGTGGAATTACTTCGGTATGTACTGAATCACTCGAAAACATTGGGATTCACTTGACAAAGTACATAATCACTTCGCATACTTTTGGAGTAACTTCAGAAACTACTGAATCACTACGGAAAGTAGTTTATTTTTTGTGTAAATTTTATTGAAAATGTTTGATCCCTGTCGCAATACATTAAAAATAGATTGGCTTGACAGGTCTGTTTCATTGTATTGGTGAACCCAACAACGAAACTATAAAATATTTCAGTGCGAACCTATCGGTTTTGGAGTTAAAACTCGTGTGGAACTAGTTTCAACCCAAGCGAATAAAAAAAGGTTGCAACTTCCCCTCCCAAGCTCAGCAACACAAAGGCTTTCGGTGAAATGGAATTCGGCCAAATTTTCCATAGTAATTTTTTTTCGCCCCTCCCTAGCTTGAAACCTGGCTACGCCCTTGAGTCATGATAGAATGTTGATAAATATTATCCTGGCTTTTGTGTTCATGCAATGGTTGCGCCCACGTCCAAAACGTTGAAACCGAAAGCATTTCAATGGTTTGCTTAAAAAGTTTCTCAACCACCTAATGAACATCTTTTTTCAATGGCCAAAGGATAAATGTTGCCTTCAAAGAAACTTTTGCGTTATGATGGTTTTCCTCGTACTTTGCATCTGTTTTCTCTGGCTCAATATAGCGATTAGCTTATGCAGCAGTTAGTGAGTTATGGTTTTATTTTTTTTAGATATGGATATTTTGACGTGGAAGACAAGTTAAACGCATCAAATAGCAATTTGAATAGACCAAGCGTACTATTTGTTTTGTGTTGGGTATATCCTCGTGAAGTTTTCCTATTAGCTTTAAGGGATGGACAATGTCCTGTTATTAAACCAGTATATATATTGAGAATTTTCTTGATAATTCAAGAAGTTGGCGAGTCATTGACATGTTCGGATTAATGAACCGTTTCGACTCCGGAGTGTTGTTCCAGTTGGTATCCACTTTCATTTTTTCTCATTTCTTCATCTCCATTTTAGGAGAACAAGCAGATTTTTCATTCTCTTGAATTCCGCAGTGGCTAGGAGCCTAATATAAATTCACTTGGTTTCGACAGGCTAATTTCTGAAGCGTCATAGAACATTCCCATACTTTTTTTTCCTTGATTTGTTTTCAGTCGATCTAGTTTTCCGTGCGGAGAACCAATGCTACCGACGCCTGGGAGGCAGCTCCCACACCTGGACCCTACCTATCGACTCATCAACGTATGAACCGGGGACCAACCACCTCACCTCACCTCAGAACATACCGGTGGCGCCGACAGGGATTGAACCCAGGCCTGCTGGGCTGGGGTGAGATTTAATCACGCTTACCACTACACCACTGGCGCCACTACATTCCCATACTTGTTTTGAATTACAATCAGTATCTTTCACATTGTATACACGATTGAAATGATATTTTTTCTCCATCCAGTCTTAATTTTTTATTACAAGAGAATCAACATCAAACATTTTTATAGTACTTAGATCACCTTCATGGAAGTGTCCGTTGAAGTTTTAATAGGATAAATTGATGCAACGGAAGTAGATAAAGTAGAGAGTTTAGTGCCATACACCCGTGTCCTTCTCATTGCGCCAGATATTGAGGTAGTAGCAAGTCTTTGCAGTGTCCGTAGGTTTTTCCGAGCTGATTTTTTTTAGTTTTTGGTCACCAAACCAATGATGCGTAGGTTTTTCTGGGCCTTATTTACCTTGCCAGGCTTATAATTGTAAAATAAGTCCATTGGATCATTTTTGGTTTTAGTCTCCATTTACAACCAATTTTTACTTATCCAAAAACTATTTGCTGCCTTATTAAAAACCTGCACTAGATGTGAATCAAATTGAGTTTTAAGCTAAATTACTTAAAATCATGTGTTTTTACAACTTTGCCGAAAAGGTTTGATTTCGTATCTCAATTAGAATGGTGTCCATCCTAGTCAACATTTGCAACAAAAGATGTGCCATTTAATTTCCATCAACTTCTACGAAGCCTCCTACAGCAAAATATGAATTGTTTTCCTTCTAAATTGTCGTTTTGAGCAGGGGTTGAAACAGTTGACGTTTTTTACTACACTCGCTCCGTTGTCGTGCGCGACAGTCTGTTTGTATTCGAACACTCATGCTCTACCGTCGTCTCTCTCACACAACACGAGCGGTAGAATAACATTCGAGCTAAAAGAAAATTGTCAAAATAGCTGTCATATGACATGTGTGATTTCGTTGTAATTCCTCAATTTGGTGTAAATCAAACCATTTCTGATCAGAAATATTATTACTAGGACATCATTGCTTGCTATTTTCAGAATTCACACAAGCACACCATCAGCAGCTCTTATTATGAGAAAAACTAAAATACATACATTCGTGACGGTCTTCGGCGACGGTCTCGTATGACAGAGCCTGTCATACGACATTTTAGTTTGGTACTGTACTATGATAGCTTGTTTTGCAAGTGTCGGAGGCAAAGGCAGTCAATCATCACAGAAAATGTGTCGACTACCGTGACCGCTTACAAGACTGGTTTTGAGCCAAAGTGCAGGACAAATCTTATCACAATCCGCCACCCGGCAATAGATTTGGATGTAATTGTATTTTATTTTATGGTAATTGTATTGTTTTTTTTCCGGGAAGCTTTCTTTTATAGCTTACGAGCTAACTCATCGAAACAAACGAATTATTGATTTGTGCACGGTGACATCATTGATATTATTGATGATTTCTCCTTGATAGAACGGAAATGGGCGATCACGACGAAGTCAACAGGATAGTTTCTATGATTAATTCTCATATTTGTTTAATTATTAGTTTATTTATTCCGGTTTAGTGAGCGTAAACTACGATGTTTGGAATGCTAACATAAGATGTTGATTAGGCAAGTATTTGATAAATTGCGATCGAGGATAGCATTCACCTTATATTTGTCCCCGATGCCTGAGGTAAAAAAATGTTTGCGCAGCAAGCACTAGATAAATCGAACGAAATCTCATGGGAAGTAGACGCAAAAAACCAAATAAACCAAAATTTGAGTGATTTATTATCAACAGACGCCAAAAGTCACATCCTCATCACGCACCAGTTGAGAACATTATGAACACACTAACGTCATCCCATTCGGTTGAAAATTGTCCAATTTTATGAGCTAGTGGAAATTCTTCGCTATGTACTCAACCTGGACAAGGGTGCAATGTGAGAAATAGAGGAGCACAGGATAGTGGTATGTTGCGATGACGAGAGTAGCTTCGTGGTGAGTCTAGTCATAAAAAGTTAGTAGCTTGGCACGTTCCATGTTGTGGGCGGCATACGAGAGGCTTATCATATTTATCGCTATCGCACCACCACGCAACCGAAAAAGGTGAACCTCAAAATCCTGGAGGATAGCGTGTGGACCATTATCTGAATGTGGAGCGAGATAGTTGGTGGTTTAGTTTATCCACATCTTGTTTGTCATCGGAAGTTTCTTCAGAGTTTGGGTTGTCCTACGAAGCACAGCCTACGCTATATCTATGTTTTTGTTTAATGGATTTTACAAAAAAATGGAACGTAGATATTGAGGATACACTTTTGACGTTTATTTGTTCATTTGATTCGAAAGTGGCAAATTGATTTTTTTTGTGTTAATTCGTTTCATGAGCTACAATTCCATCCTAACTGATAGAAAAGATTTCTCTGTAGGGTAAACGCTACCATTGTTGCGGTACGTTTAGGTTAGGGTTTCTATAGTTATGTATGGAGACTATACATTTCGTAGTTACTACTCCGTGATGTAGTAGATCCAGCGAAATTTGCACAATGAATGTACCGTACCGTATGAATTGGGCTTGGGATTAGCAATCCATTATCAGTGTGCAAAATCCGGTGAATCAATATTTTCAAGGTCAATCGGTGCCGGCCATGTCCGTACGTACATCGGGGGAGGTAAAGGATTGTAAATTTGACAACCGGTGCTAATAGTGGGAAGGATGAATTAGATCTGGATTCAATTTGGAAAGTGATGCGATCTTTTAAATACTCAGTCGAGTATCAGTACAAGATACTGAAGAAGTCTGCACATTGTAGACGAAACACGCGTATCTGTCAAGGATAAGTAAATAAGGTAGTGGAATTAAATGGAAATTACTAATCTTTCTCTCTCTCTTTATACAAAAGAATATTACAATTTTACAAATCGACCTCCGATTTGCTGTCAATTTCTTAGGTTATTATTTTCGTTACCGAAACGATTACCGAGCGCTCAGCAGTTGAGATTTCGGTAAAAGCATGAACGAAGTCGGTGTTTTTTTTAATGTTTAATTATCTTTAAAAGCATCTGGAATAGAATACCAGCATGGATGATTTCTGCAACATTTCTGATTCATACAAAAAAAAAAAAAAAAAAAATTAAATTAAAAAAAATTATAAATTTGATGTACATACGTTGAAGATTTTATTTTTAATGAACTGAACTACGAAATATTTTTCTGTTTTCCCTTCTGAAGTCAATATTTTTTTGCAAAAATGTTGAAATATCCATGCAATTTTCTTGTTTGCCCATGATGTTAGTAATGGTGAGATTAAACCTGACAGCTTACATTAATCCGTTGTGACTTACGGGTCTGGATTTTGGTGCACGACTGTATTTATGTTAGGAACTGTATGCGCGTGTTACCCGAAGTATAATAATTATGCACGATAATCAATCACAAACAACATGATTCGATTCAACTCTGTTTTGTTTGGTTTTCGTAATGAGGTGACTTTTAATAACATTGTCGAATTACTTATTTCCATATGGCAACCGTATCAAAATCAAACAGTGAAATGCTTTTTAAACAATGATAGTTATAAAACTCATTTTGAATTTTGGGCATAATCATGACTGGAAGTGTAAACGGTGGTTTGATTATAACACACAGACACACGCTGCAATAAAAAAAGTATTGCCAAAGTTTCATGAAATGTCAATGTCCCCACCCAAAAAATAATTAATAAGCAAAACGATTGAAAACGCATAATGCTTCAGAATACCTGTCATCTCGTTTGTTAGCTTTTCAAAGCCTTTGCATAAATTAAACGAATTTTTAATAATTGCGTTAAAACCAGTGGTTCAAGATAGATGCTTTCATTTAAAGGACACCGTTATGCATGAAATACATATACCAGTTGGGATTAAATCGTCTAATTAGGATATTTTGCCTTTGACCTATTTCAATTTAACAAAAGGTTTTTGCGTGAAATTTAATTATGCTGTTCAATTTCAAATTGTGCATGTCCTTTTCCTGTCCGCATTAGCGAGGCTATTACCTTTCAATACTATTCCCTAAGGGTATATCCGTATCCCTTTTTCTAGCTGCAGCGTGTCTGTTGGTTTGGGTCTGTTGAAAAGATTATTCAGGAGAAAGGGGAAATCTTTGGATTGCTTTTGTTTTATACTTTATTGCCGAAATGTGTTTCCACCATGTAAAGCCAGATATTAATAGGATTGTATTTTTGTTTTTAAAATGGACACCTTACTTACGTTGAATGTTGAATGAAAATCAACGAATTGAGTTATGTTTTCTGCGTTTATTTTGGCTAAGTATATGAACTCATGACTTGTGAATGAATGTGTCTAAGTCAAACAACTGGCTATGATAGCGCAAAGAGCCTACGGAACTTAATATTAGCTTAAGGATTGTTTTTTTTTTAAGATCAGTTCATAGGACATCATTTTAGAATTAATCCATTGAACTTTATGTTTGTACGTATACACACGACTAATTTATGGCACTAGTCTAAAACACGTATTTAAAAGACACGATTATGTTTAATTGTCTACAGCAGCATTTCTCAATATATGTGTTGTGATCCACCAGTAGGTCGTGGGTTGTCCTCAAATAGGTCGCAGGAATTGATCTGATTTTAAAATTATGCTGGGATAATCAATTTCAAGGCCATTTTGGCATTATACAGCTACTTTGACATATTTTGATGTTCAAAAGTATACAATATGAGCATTCAAACAAGCGTTCATATGGCTGCATTGATACATAGTTTTCAATAGCTTGAAAGTGCTATTTTCGACAACATTATCAATTACTCCGAATAATACTCAATCGGTAAAATGTTTAAAAATCGTGTTTTTACGTAAAAAATCGTTTTTTTTTAAAGTAATTGCTTACATTTTGGTGAAACTGTGTATTTTGAGAAATCTGTTATGGCATTTCTGCTGAAAATTCACTTCGCATAAGGATTTTAGCACCTAATTCGGAATCAGGGAAGCTGAATTTATTATGCACATTTGCTATAAATGCACTGAATAGTTATTATAGGGGTTGATCAATGTCATCCCATATCGACTTTTCCAAATTTGAGATGTTATTTTGGCATACTTTATATTTTGACATAGTTGTTCAGATGAATAATAACGATTGGATGATAACCAATACAGTTTAATATTATCTCATCAGGCAGCACTAGTGTAAAATTTCACTCCAAACTGCTTACTGGGCAGCTAAACTAAAAGGTAGTTTTTCATTGGTAAGGTTGTTCAATTCTTCCACCACATGGTGCTAGTTTTTCATTTAACTTCTAACGGCTTGCTTTAAGTTGACTGTTCGGGTAACTAGTTCAGGTATGCAAGACCTTTTGAATTGTGGTCTGATTCATTGGTAAATCTTTATTTGTTCTTCATCAAGGCAATTTTGTCTCTAATGCAACTTTGCCTTTACCTGGAACCTCGCCTACAACTTTGACTTTGATAAGTATTTTGGGTCAGCTGTCACTTGTGTTATGATATAAGCCACTGTACACTGAAGTCTTTTTTACACGGTTTTTTTACGCGGTTTTTTTTTACACGGTTTTTCGCGATTTACACGGTACGTTTTTAACGATTTCTCGACAACGATACAACCTATCGACTTGATTCCAATCACATTATCCGTTTCAAGCTATAGGTAATCGAATAGCATACTTAAACAAAAATCACAATTTTTGGTGTAAATACAGAAATTTTCAAAATATGTCTATATGGACCATAGCATGCTATAATTACAAATGGCATCAAAATCCGATTGTTTAAAAACATTTAAGCATGTGAAAAATCAAAATCTCGTAGGTTTTTTTTTTTACACGGTACATATCCCCCGTGTAAAAAAAGACCTGAGTGTATAACAATTTTCACTGTATAACAGTATCTAATCGTTCCGGTCTCGATCTATCGCCACACCACATTTTACTCAATCACAAACGCCAAATTTCAATCAATCAGCCAACATTTTAAATATTTAAAAAGAAACCATTACAGATTTTGTGAACAACTGAAAGAATGAAACGCAAAAACAATTGTACCTAGTAATCGTGGTCAAGCATCCTTTCTTGCCGCTAGGCACAGACTTTTTCTTCCCCGCAAAAAGTAATGTTTGAAGAGAAATTGTCAATCCTTCGAATATCTGCATATCGCAAAACTAGTTTATCCACCACTGCACAGTGGTCCAGAATGCATATTTAGGTGGAAGATAAGTTTTCAGCCTGAATTTGAAATTTTAGACAAAAACAGTTTTCTACAAAGTTGTTCCTTATATTTAGGCCCTCTTTTTTATAACAATGAAAGTGTGGTTCTTCTTATCATTGAAATAAAAAATGTTACTTTTTTGTTTGACGGAATTATTGTATACATGAGTGGCCAAAGTAATAGTTGTGCTAATTTTAAGGAACTTTGTAGAAGAGAACTTTTTTATACCTCTTGAATTGACCGATTTAGAGCAATTTTCCTTAATTTGGTTAGGGTGTGTCTAAAAAAACTGTTTTTTATCATTTTTTATATCAAACTTCTCAGCAAAGGTGTCTTCAAATAACTCTTAGATCTTTTAAAGTCGCAATTTTTTGCTGCACAGAGCTTGTCGATATCTTTCGCCGATCATTTTTCATCGTTCTACTAAAAATATGCCCTTTTCAAATGTTAATATCTTGAAGTTAGCACAGCTATAACTTTGTCCAAGAATGTATACATTAATTACTTCAAACAAAAAAGTTAAATTTTAAAAGAATTCATTGTCATAAAAATGAGCACCTACGTATAAAGAACAACTTGGTACAAGAGACTTTTAGTCTAAAGTTTCAATTTCAGGCTCCAAACATATCCTTCCACCTAAATCTGCATTCTGGACCATTTTGCATTGTCTAATTAGAAGTAGAAGTGGAAAGTATTACCCAACAGTACTGAATATTTCGCTTATCGGTATTGCCGATTTGTTGTAATGATAATATCGATATTCGGAAATAAGTTCTGGCAACTTTATTCAAAAGTTGAAGCATAAATTATACGAGTTGGTTTGTCTTAAACAAACAAACAATATACATATTTTCCGAGTAAAAAGCTAGACGTCGCTACTGTTCGTAAATGTAAGAAGAACTGTTTTTTTTACAACTTCTTTTCTTTGAGGGATGCATGCTTTCAAACTTCTTTGATGAAATTATACAAACGTTGAACGTTTTGGCTTAATCTCACGCGGCATGCTTGGTATGCACAGTTATACACACCAACTGATCATTTTTAATAGCTTTTCACTCAGTTTTTGAAATTTGTTTTTCTTTAAAAGTAATTGATAGATTAGGATCATAGTTTACTATAGGTATGTAAAGATTTGGTAAATCTCCCTGCCCTTTGTTTCAGTGAGGGTTAGGGCGCGTTCTGCCAGGTTGATCGAGGCAGATTTCATGTGTGAGTAAGTGATGAACATTGTTATGTGCAATTCACTTTAAAAGGTACGTTTCATATTTCATCACATGTAGTTCCAAAGAGCCTGAACGAAATGTGGCGCTTTCGAAGATCACTTGAAGATACGATATAACGGAACATTGATACTAATGGTATAAAACACAAGTAAATTCTTCCAGAAATAACTTAAGATAACATATTGAAAAATGTGTTAATTGTCAGTGAACAAATGTAATGTTGCATTGAAATACTTTAAATCGTGTTAAATTTAAATGTTCACTCATTTCACATCCGTTGAACCATTCTGAACGGCCATACCGTAGTGGTTATATCACATCATTGCTAATAGTGTACACGGAAACAAATCCGATTCCATTTTCATGAATAAAAAATCATGAAATGAAAAAACTTGCCATTCCATCAAACCGTAACAATAATTCATGATTTCGTCATGGAAATTCATGATTTCATAATGCAGTGGAATCAAGACCGCTACAAGCGTTACACGGACTTGGCAAACCGTGTTCATAAACCGCACTACATAGGTATGTCTTATACGCCTTTTGTCTTCCAACTTACACAAGTACTGATAGTCTAGTGGTCAAAGGATGGGTTTAATGATCTCAAGGTTCTTGGTTCGAATCCAGTCTGATGCTTTATTTTATTCTTTTTGCATTTTTTGGTTAAAAGTTAAACCCATGAATTTAGCTCATTGTTTGCTGTGTTACGCAAAAGTTGCTCATGATATCATGAATTTTATTCATGGTGTATTTTCATAACATGAAAATAGGCTGTGTTCATGAAATCATGAGTCATTTTTCTAATTTCGGAGATCGGAATTTTTCCCGTGTATATATCTATATCTTTTCCGGTACCATGGAGTCGATAAAGTAAAAGCATAAGGAGAGCCGCAAAATAAAGCACATGCGATACGAAAATGGAATGATGCTCGTGTTACGGTTTTATAAGACGCAACTAGGAACTCAAGATCATCACACTAAAAATGTGGACGTCAATATATCGTGGATCACATCAGAAATGACATGGGAGGCTTTCAGGAACTAGCAGTGATGCAGAGAACGAGCTCACAAATAGACACCACAATTGGACAGAAGAGTGAAGAAACAGAGAAAGTTGCTGAGATCATATTTATACAAAACATTGCTTATACTAAATACGCGCCAGAATTTAAAAAATATGTTTTTTTAATTATTATTCTGGAAGTGTGAATGAGTCCAATTGATATATCATGCGAGGCTTATTGTATATGAAGGCGACCTCAGATTGAAATGGGTCGTTGGATGTACATTAGAGCTATCATCTTCCATCGCCAGAGCTAAAACTGTTTGCATCTATATATACAAATAGGTGCAAACAATTTTGTTCCATAAAAGCACTGCCGGCCAGTGGGAAATGGATTGTAGACACACACATATGTAAAGATTAGGTGAATGTTTACATTTGAATCAACAGCAATGAATTTTTACACTTAGCGGCGCCGGTGGTATAGTGATAAGCGTGATTACCTCTCTCCCCAGCAGGCCTGGGTTCAATACCAGTCGGCGCAGTCGGCGCCGCCGGGATGTTCTGAGGCATAACATCTCTGATCAAGCCTTCCTTCGAAAGGGAAGTAAAGCCGTTGGTCCCCGGTTCATGAGTTGATCGTCGATGATAGGGTCCAGGTGTGGAAGCTGCCTCCTTGGCGTCGGTAGCATTGGTGCTCAGCACGGAAAACAAGATCGACGGAAAATAAAACAAGGAAAAAAAAATTTACACTTGAAGTTTGAGATGTACAGTGAGCTTTTCTCACTTCATTTTTACAGCGCAAAAACAAATCTCGAATAGTTTTTCGAAGGGACGTATCAGCTTGTGTAAACAATGCATTTGATCGTCGATTTGACGTTACTAGTAGCTCACCCACGCATGTTAACAGTGTGCGTGGACGAGCTATCAGTTACGTCAAATTGACGATCAAATGCATTGTTTACAAAAGCTAATACGTCCCTTCTAAAAAGTAATCGAGAAATACAGTTTAATACTAGAATTAAAAGCTACTTTTTTACGTATCTATATCAAGCTTAAACTCTATGCTATCTGCTGCTTCAAAAATAACTATGTTTCGTCAAAAGACTGCAAAGTTATTAGCAAATGAGTAGTCCGTCGCCAAAACTGTGTATGCCAAGCGTGTAACGCGGTCATAGTTTTCACTTGATGCCGTTGGCTCGTTCGTCTCCTGTGACTAATATGAAATTTTATGATTAAATGAATAATTCAGCACCCGATAGCTTTTCAGTCTCGGAGCACTTAATTTTACAAGAAATATTTGTTTACGTCTGATCCTTTGTGTCATAGATGGATTCCGTCACGTGTAAAATTAGTTATTTCCAAGTGTGTAGTCACTTCCCCATGGGTACTCGCAACATGTCCAGATGTGGCTAATGTATTCATGAGCACGGGATATGGCAATCTTTGAATTTTTAATTATGTGATTTGAGGTGTCGCATGATAGATTTTTTTCTAAATCAGAAACTACCCACTTCTCCGTCGATACTCGAAACAAGTCCGGATGTGGCCTATATGTTCCTGTAGCACACTTCCATCGAAATAAGTTGCTGCAACTTGTTTGTGACTGTACAGTGACAAGTGTGCTGCTAGGGCTGGCCACTCACTATGACTATCATTGAACTTGTTTTCGAATTCTCATGTGGTTAGATTTGCCGCATGATGTGTTTGAGACGTTTCAGGTCGGTTATACACTTATAACCCTTATTCATCGGAACATGCTACGGGAAAAACAATAATTTATCTTCTTCTTCTTCTTCTTCTTCTTATTTACATTTCAAGCTTTTTGCTTAGCGCATTTTAGCTTATTGCGTGCTCTCAACTTAGTGTTCTAAATGCACTTCCACAGTTATTAAATGATAGCTTTCGATGCCAATACCAATGCCTGAATTTGTATATTGTGAGACAAGCACAATGACACCCAGGGAAGTCGAGAAAATTTTCAACCCGAAAGATTCCCTCGACCGGACCGGGAATTGAACCCGCCGCCTCCGGTTTGGTAATACCGTGCCTTTACTGACTACACACTAAGATTATTTCACAGATTTCTGTAAAATTTTACCGAAATCTCAACAGCTGAACGTTCGGTAAACAGTTCTACAGTTTTCCCGTAATTTTTTACAGATATCCTTGAAAAAATCACAGATATTTGTGAAAAAGTACAGGAAATCTGTGAAACTGTTTACCGAACGTTCAGCTGTTGAAATTTCGGTAAAATTTTACAGATTTCTGTAAAAAAATTTAAGTGTGTAGGCTATGAGGTCCCTACAATAATTTATACGAGAGGTATATTGCCAAAAACGGAGCAGTACTGTATTGAAGTTTATCCCTATCGGACATTTGGACAAAATGGTGCCTTCCTTACAAAAAGGTATGCATCACAGATGGATTATTTGGGGGATTTTCTAATTCTAATACTATCGACGCTCTCAATTCCAGCAATGACGGAGCTGAACTGTTATTGTAAAACTCAAAATGAAAACCCCACTAGTAATTTATGAACCAACGTCTATGAAAAGTAATGAAATAAATCATAGGTTTTCTGAACATTGCCATAAAAAGTAGTTCGGGTTTTTTTTTTTCAACTTAGTAAATGCTCAATTTTTATATTGCGGAAACATATTGGAATCTATATCAATTACAGTTTTCAAATAACTTGGATTCAAAATTGAAGAGAGTCTTGAATTCCCATGTGGGGTGAGGATGTCGTTTTCAATCATATTTATTTAATTAATTAAATCTTCAACATAATGTTGTAAAGATATTTTCTAGGCTAGGTGTCGAATTCTATGTTTGTAAGTAGACTTACTAATGTTAAAATCATATACATCAAACGTTTCATTAAACACACGACTGCACAAAGTCCACGGTTCGTTGAATCCATAGTTGGTCCGATGGGTAGGTTGCCACAGAAGCGTGTAACTACGTAGAACTCTTTGAGGAGCATTGATGTAGATTTGGCTCACAAGAGAGTTGCAATCCACACCACCGTTAAGCAATCCAAACACGAAGAGTCGCTGAAGTAGTTTCCTCCTTGCTGCCAACGTGTCCAGGTCACTCAGCCTGCACCGTTCTTCGTAAGGCGGCAAATTTACCGAATCGTTCCAGGGCAGAACACGTAAAGCGTATCTTACGAAGTTTCGCTGAATGGCTTCGATTCAGTTAGCTTGAATAGCGTGAAAGGGTGCCCACACAACAACAGCATACTCTAGAAGACTGCGGACGAGAGCTTACCCCATTTAGCTATGAAAAATAAAATTTGTCAAATTTATTGATTTATCACGTTTAACGGTCATTGGAAAATTTTACCGACTTGATCTGCTGTTCAAAAACCCGGTATGGCTTTTTTTCCTTAAAAAATGACAATTTTCTAATTCAAATATCTCGAGTTAAAAAAATGATACCTCTGCCATTTTTTCAGCAAATACAGAACCAAATTTTTTCTTTCCATTACTTTCAATAGATTTGCAATTTGCAATCGCGTTTTAAAGTTATATTAGTTTGAAAAATACTTGTTTCTAACCTTAAAATGACTATATCTTTTGATTCAGTAGTCCAAACGGCATAATTAGGTGATCAAAATATGTATTTTTTAAAGTTCTAAAAGTGTTCTGAAAATAGTTTTCTC
This sequence comes from Ochlerotatus camptorhynchus, assembly GCF_037179485.1. NCBI lineage: Eukaryota > Metazoa > Arthropoda > Insecta > Diptera > Culicidae > Ochlerotatus > Ochlerotatus camptorhynchus. Next base: position 572,531 of record NW_027040739.1, read on the forward strand.
TAAATACAAACCAAAAATGGTTATGGTCAAAAAACTGTTATTTTCATGAATCACCCTAACCTTCTAGTTGTTTCAGTTCATAGAATGCGTAGATGATGAGATAAAAATTTGACGTCTTCGACAAAGTTGCTTGGTTTTGCATTTTCTACAACTTTGAAGAAGTAAAAAAGTTCTCAAAAATTTCCCTGAACAGTTAGATTGTTGAAGTCACCCTAAAACTGAATCACCCTATTGAATGATCCAATGAAAAGATGCGCTTTTTTATTACCAACAACTCTTTCGAAGACATCAAAACGCTACAAACAGTAGATTTTGCGGAAAACCCAATTTCCATGTATTTTTCCGCTCTGGGCCACTGTGCATTGTGGGGAAAACACCACTAACTAGCGAACGATTGAAGATAATCGACACATGTTTAATAGGGTGCTTCATTCTGAAAAAAGTGATGAATTTCTGATGGGCCACCCTCCAGTTCGATTCAAAGCCCCAAAATATGAACCTGTGCAAAAATTGGTAAAGATTGATGAAGGTTTAGAGGTCGCGCCAATGATTTGAAATTTGTATGGGAATTACTATGGAAGAATTTAAAAAATCGCTTATATCGCTATAACTTTGCTTCTACTTGTCCAAATGTCGAAAAAATTTAGTATGTTATTGCTATGGCAATAAACAAAAAGCCTACAGTTGCTACGCTCAGTTTTGCAGCGTATCAAGAATTATAAAAATGTGAAAAAATGGCAAAATAGGGTAAATTGACAGATGAATATGTACAAGGCAACAACGCCAATTTCATCGCAACAACAACAGGCTTGTTGATCATTGTCATGACAACCACATATTTTTTTTTTCAACGTTTGGACAACTACAACCAAAGTTAGAGCAATGTAAACGAAAATCAATAATTTCCCATACTAATTCACCAAAATCTCCATACAAAATCCAAATCATTGGCGCGACCTCTAAACCTTCATCAATCTTTACCATTTTTTGCACAGGTTCATATTTTGGGGCTATGAATCGAACTGGAGGGTGGCCTATCAAAAATTCATCACTTTTTTCAAAATGAAACACCCTAATGTTTAACCCTAAGGCCATTTTGAGCATTCATATTTTAATTGATTTATCCTTATTTAGGGGGATTTCAGTCTGCGGCTGGTTCGCGTTTACATATTTTATGTTGTAACCCTTCCCGCACCCCTTTTTAGATAAAAAAAAAACAAATGAAACTTTCAAAATAATCAGTTGTTCTCATAATTTCCATAGCGAAGATACTGATGAGGAGGTTTTTCTCCCCAAACAAAACAATCTTTCCATCGCTTCATTTTGTGTGTACCATTTTTGCCACCTTTTAACCGACGAACCGACAGCTCCCTCTGCGGATGTTTCAGCAAACTCATGAATAATAAACTGAAAAAAAAGTTAACCTACCCAGACAGACATTTCGTCGGGTGTTTGCAAACGTTTTAAAGGTAGATTCATACACAAGGGAAATGATAGGGACATCTATCAGCATCAACATTGTAAAAGGGTAGTACTGTTTTTGATAACAAGGACTTCAGTCGCCAATTTCTTGCGAATAAAAAAAAAAATAACCTTAAAAAGCAAACACCACTACCAGGTAGGGTAGGAGCATATATTTTCTTCCAGTTGGTGTTGTTTATTAACGGGGGTGAGCTTTGATTCCTGAGAAATAGGCGATTATAGCAACGATTTCACCTATTTGACATGTGGGGAAGGTGTATATAGCTCCTACCCGAAACGAGATAAAAATCATCGAAAAACGATAACAAACATTTTAACTGAGCCATGGGAGCTATTGTTTTTATTAGTTTCGAAAACTCAATAAGTGAACAAATTGACCTATATATCATCTGTAGTTAGTAGATCTGGAAACGTCAAACAGCTGACGAATAGCCGAGACGATTAACTCGGTTATGCGGGCTGATTTTTCTCAGCTCACGTACACACGCATCAAAAGTTATGAGCTTCCGTAGAAAGTTGGTGAGGGTGTGACCACGTCAGCATAACTCAAAGATTCTTATGATTTCACTCGGATTATTCTGCGGTTGTCTATTCTGATCACGTAGCACGCACACTGCATGGTAGTCCAACAAGGTTTCTCATGTCATGGGTAGCCATATTTATTCTACCTCAGCACTTATTGATTTATACAATCATTGATGAATATATCCTGATGGTAAATTTATCATGTTTGCCTTATTACTTTGATTTTGGGGCACGCCATGAAATATACTAACAAGCGTTGCTTTTTGGCTTATTGCGTTTTGGCGTGCTGAAAGGGATTGCTAATTGAGTTTTTCAATTTATTATTTTCCATTACATTTATCGCTTACATGTGTCAACCATACTAGGCTGCGTGCCAAATCTGTGGATTGGAAACTGATGTAACTGAAGCCTGCAAATTTAGTTAAACTAACTATGAACGTTCTGCAGCTGTTGAATGATTTGTGGCGAAAAATTCAATCACTGAGGTTTAGTCCTAAAAGCATTTCATTTGAGAATGCATGATGAATTATTATGATATCCATCACCTACGTGTAGAAAATGTAGAAAATGTAGATTATGTAGACGTTTGAAGAATGAAGAGAGCTGCAATCAATAATAATTTTGTGTTATTTATTTGTTAAGACTCAACTGTGCTTTGTGGTCAGTACGGAAGGAGATTTGTGATTTTTTAAATTTTTCTTTAATCTTTAGTTTAGAGATTTTTAGTCAAAAGCTAGTTCATCTCTTAATTGTGTAAAGTGTGTGGCAATAAAAATAATGAAATTACATAATTAACAGTGTGTGTTCGTTTACTTTTCAGAGGAAGACACATCCTGCGTGCTTTTAGATTTCGTTTAAAGTTCTTCGCCTTTTTTTTCGGACTTTACTGCTTTAACTTGCTTTAATACGCTTGATGTGTTGAAAACAATATTTAGAAATATATCACCTGTTACAAACAATTTCTTTTAAAACGGCGCCGGTGGTGTAGTGGTAAGCGTGATTACCTCTCACCCCAGCAGGCCTGGGTTCAATACCAGTCGGCGCCGCCGGGATGTTCTGAGGCATAACATCTCTGATCACGCCTTCCTTCGGATGGGAAGTAAAGCCGTTGGTCCCCGGTTCATGAGTTGATGGGTCGATAGGTAGGGTCCAGGTGTGGGAGCTGCCTTTCTGGCACGTCGGTAGCATTGGTGCTCAGCACGGAAAACAAGATCGACGGAAAAAACAAACCAAAGGAAAAAAAAAAAAATTCTATTAATTAATTTTAATTAATATCATAATTAACAGAAATAAACGTAATTTTACTACTCGTTGACGGTATTCTTGTAAAGAATTTTGAAGGAGAAGGAACTGCAGCAGCAGCCGCAAGAACAGCAGCCCCAGCAGTGGGAACTGCACAATTACTTCGTGTGGCCGTGGCCGAGGCTGGAAACCTCGGTCCGGTCACGACAATCCCGATTCGAGAGTCCTGGGTTTCTCTTGATCGACCACAACACCTTCCAGTTCAACTGCCGATCAAAAGTTCCAGCACGACGTTTGCTTTGAGCCTTCAGGGCCACACTCTTGCGACCACAGATCCGCTTAAGAACATCTCCCACGGTAGAAACGGCAATTTTCAACCTTTTGGCGATATATCGAATTTAGTACAACCTTTTTGATACTGCACGTATCGAGACGAAAGTTTCACCACTGTGTACTTTCAAAACAAATCGCTTTCAAAATATTTCAAATCCGACAACTAGAGGCGCTGAATAAATAAAATATCCGGATTTTAAGTGGACCAGACCATGGGTACATAAATTGCTATCATTGTCCTCTAGCAACGGTTGAGCAAAGTTTGAATTGAATCATGGCCTTTCTCACAAGTCGTATGACTGCGATTATAATATCCAATAGCCACCTCAATGGCGTCTGAAGTTAGGAAAATGCAATTTTTGAATAAAAAAAAAAAATTAGATCTTAAAGAAATTCAGTAAAATCACAATAAATGTGAGTAAATTCAAAATCCCTGTCTTCTTGCTTTCTAAAACAGTTTTTGTGCTTGATTTTTTTTCCGTCGGTCTTGTTTTCCGTGCTAAGCACCAATGCTACCGACGCCAGGGAGACAGCTCCCACACCTGGACCCTACCTATCGACCCATCAACTCATGAACCGGGGACCAACGGGTTTAGATGTTATGCCACAGAACACCACTGGCGCCGCTACTCTAAAATAGTTGGTTGAAAAATTGGTTGATAGTATGCGATCACTATCCAAAAGTGTTTTTTTTAGTGGCGTGGGTGGTGCAGTGGTAAGCGTGATTGTTTCTCACCGCAAAAGGCCAGGGTTCAATCCCAGTTGGCGCAACCAGGATTTTCTGAGCCATGAAATCTCTGATCACGCCTTCCTTCGGAAGTAAAGCCGTTGGTCCCAGGTCTATGAGTTGTTAGGCCGATAGGTAGGGTTCAGGTGTGGGAGCTGCTTCCCTGGCGTTGGTAGTATTGGTACTCAGTACGGAAAACAAGATCGACAAAAAAAAAATCAAAGAAAAAAAAAACAATTTCTTTAAATTTTTGGGGTGTTGAATAATTTCAAATGGTATACTCGACTAGACTAACAACCTACAATAGGTCACTTGCGAAGTCCATTATATTTTTTCAATTTGTACACGTCCAAATTCAAGTTTTTTGCACCAATGGATGCTGTTTCATGCACTGAATATGTAAATGCATACAAGTGAAAATTGCCCATAGTGGTATACGTCACATTTTTGTCACATATTTCCTCTGTGAACTTAGTTGACAAATGGAAATATGGCAAACCTGCATTAAGTAGCATTGCTCTCCATCATAATTTTTAGAAAATTTTGGCATTTTTTTTTCTATGATTCTCATTTTATACAGGGGAAGTGCAACATTTATGACTCTACTTAAAAATTGCAAAAGTTTTGACTCCAGGGATTCAAATAAGCAAGGGCCAAAACTGGTACCACTGTATATTTGTAACACAACTGGCGCATATGCCATAGCTGGAACTCTTAGTCCATATATCGAAACGGTCTGGAAACCTTTTTGCATTTTGTGATGCTACAATGCTGTTACTTTTTCGACATCAATTTGCAACTGCTCCCGGAAATACACAAACATAAAACACAACCGTGTAAATGATAATGTTTATTCCATTTTCCAGGCTTTCCGCAATGTTGATTTTCCTGCCTTCGTTTTCACATGATTGATTTGAGGGTTTTCGTTTTCCTGTTGCGGTAACGGCTATGGATAGGGAAATCGTGTTTTGTATGTTGAATTTAATTAGGGTGGATTGCAATTTGTTCAATGTTGCAGTAAGGTTGAGGAGTTTTTTTTATACTGAAAAAAGAATGATTGCAGTAGAAGATGATAATGTATCATAATTTGCTTTGTAAGCTTCCATAGTTTAAGTTTGATAATTTTTAGAATTTATGTGTTTTGTTTGCTTTTGTTTTTTAAAATGAGGAGACAGTTTTTTTCCGTTTCTATTCGGAACCAAAAACTTTTATTTTCCATCCGTTATGCCTTCCTGTTTAATGTTTATTTGTCGTCGATCAGTGTAGACCGCGCTTGGTACGAGCACGAGTTAGCTTCTTCAAATTCCAATACGGAATGCAAAAAAGAGTAGTTTGAGCTTACAGGTAAGTTGGATTCCGGAGTCTCTAGAAAATATGTAAGAATCTGGGTCTGAGATAAATGTGGAAATGAAAAGTAAGAGGTTGTATCCAAGACACGACCGTAGATTTGACGTAGGATTACGTGCTCGGTATCAATATTCGGCTACTGTGTTAGGGATACCAGTTTGTCCCATCACGGAAACGCCTCGTTTTCTGATGACAAAATACCGCATTTTCGTGCACAAAAGGCACGGAATTTTTGGTATATTGGAGGAATTTCTTGCTAAAATGTTGTTCCGAGATATTCGCGATCAATCATATGAATTCGAGATTTGTTTGTTTTTTTTATCGTCCTGGAGAAAACCTTACCTTAATTCGAAGTGTTTCTGGTTAATTAAAATGTCATCACCACCTCAATACTGTTACAAATTTGACCACAAATGTTTGGAAGCTGCGCACATTATCAAACAGCTTTAGTGATGGCTGGCAGCAAAGCGAACGTTCAATGAAAATTTTCTCTTAAACGACAATAATTTATGATTGGGGAAACCGGTTTTCACAGGCAATCGGTGATAAATTAACTATCATAGCAACAGTTGCAAAACAGTGACTTTTTGAAAAAGGATAAAGCTTTAATTTTGACAGATTCGTAGAAAAATGTCCTATCGATTGGCGTATTAATAATTGAAATCAATCATCTCTGGACCAAAATCAGACCATCTTCATGCTACGATCGACTTTGGTTTTTAAAAGGTGCTCCCGCAATGTTGTCTTAAAAATACATGGTATATTAGATTTAAACTTATTGGAACTGACATCCAATAGATGACATTGAAAAATGTCCAGAAAACACTCTTTAACAAAATTATGGTGGTCATGAAAAGGATCGTTTTGACGTGATGGTTGAGTAATGCTGAGCTATGAGGGTGTTCAACACAGATGAGGCTGGTGAGCTGTATGTCGTTTGGAACGAGGGAGAAGTGCTTGGCATAAATAGCTGATGACGACCGACCGGACACCACCACACACGTTGATTAAATAAGCACCGTTCGGCGAGACCGGATGGAATTCGATCTGTGTTAGGGAAAGCGCTTTTTGCAGGCAATCGGTGATAATATTGATCACCATTGTTGGACATTTGTGTAATTTTCAATAGTCGTTCACCTTTTGAAAATTGATAAAGCCTTAATGTTAACAGATTCGTAGCAAAATTGTCAATAGATTGGCTTGATTAGAATTAAATCCATCCACTATTGACAAAGTTATTAGTGGTCAAAACCTGACCACTGTTCGTAACGCTGTCGATTTTGGTTTTTTGAAATTGCACCCCCAATATCAGAGTATTCCGGGAAAGTGAGTTCGTTTACCACTACTGAATCTGAAAGGAAACCCTAGCTTGAAACTTCATGAGAACACATGTTAGCTCCTACAAAACATACAAAGATGAAACTCGAACTCCACGTCTGATGTATCACAGCAAACAGGAAGTTTACATTTCATCACTGTATGCTGTGTGGGAGTTGATATGTGTGCTCTTGAAGTTTCAAGCCAAGGCTTCCTTTCAGATTTACCTTAAATGAAGAACGTCAACTGATGGCTGATATATCGATTATACGAACATCACTTTACAATTAACATGCGCAAAGTAGCCGACATCATAAAAAAATCCCTCACTCTACGTTCGAAGTAACTTATATACTGTGCAGGCACGATATTCAGCTATTCAATTATGTGTTTCTGAATTGCTCTACAATTTCTGTTATCCTAAATAAGTCACGTATATCTATTACATTATACGTAGCAAATGTGAGGCCCCTCCTTGAGTGCTGTAGTATAGTCTGGGTCCCATATCAAGATACTTATATAAACGCATTCAATCAGTTCAAAAACAGTTTCTATTATTTGCTTTATGAAAGTTAGGCTCGACGAATTTACCCTTACCATAATATGAGACTCGATGTAGGTTGATCAATTTGGATGCACTTGAAAAGTGAAGGTAGTTCAACATGATAGCTTTTATAAACGATTAATTTTCAAGATTTTAGACAATCTAAATTTTTATGCTCCCACTTGTTCTTTAAGAAAAAAATATGTGTTTTATATTAACATCCAAAGAACAAACTATGCAAGGAACGTGCCTTTAAATATAATGATGTCTTGTTGTAATGAACATTATGAAACAATTGATGTGACAATGAACAAAAATGATCTTAAAAACGTTTATTTTGGAGGTTAGCCAGAAAGTAAAAATTAAAATAGATAAATCAATAATTAAATATATTGCTATTTTCCGACTATTTAATCAATGAGTGATAAATAAACATACACAATCAGAAATTATCACCCTCTTCGGTATTTTTTACCGAAATCGCAACAACTGAACTATTCGGCATTTAATTTTAATTGTTTTAAAGCTGCTTTAAACTTAATCTCCCCTATAATTACAATATTTGATCGTTTCAACAAGATTGAACGTGTTTTGAAATTATGTTTGAGTAAAGTAGGCTTTGAAATGAACATCAAAGTTTTACCGAACGTTCAGCTGTTGAGATTTCGGTAAAAAATTACCGAACACGACAAAAAAAGCTGAGTGTATAGGTTTAACCATATATAAAAAGCATTAAACACTGTTTTTTTTAGGGAAACAACAACGGCTGCTGCCAAGATCCGTCCAATTATTGATTGAGAGCTCGTTGGTATATGTACCAGTCTTGATAATGACTCAATTGACGCTTGAGCTGCACTTGTTCTGTTCTGCTGGTATTGTACGAATGGATCGGCAATAAGGCTAGGGAGCGTACACGTCATTAACAAGGCTATTATTTTGTCGGGATGCATAGCGATAGCGGTATTGTTCCCTGTGCAACGGAAAACTTCCTCAAGCGTGCTTGCTGCAGCAGAATGTGGTTGAATGATCCCCGGTACTAGGTAATTAATTTTATGTTATGGCTTACGTGGGATGAATGCATTCTGCATGTACATATACAAGTGTTAGCTGCCTCAGGATTATAATCTGCATCAGGAAGGAAGTGAAGGCACACACCCGGCTGAACTGTCACTGGTGGTCACCGGAATATGGGGAGTGTGTATTTGTAGGCTACATTCGCATTTGTAAAAACTAGAACTGCTACGGTACATGGATAATAAAAGAAGTTTACTACACACTTAGATGATACATCGCCGACTTTGGTAATTTTTACTGAACTTTCAACGATATTATTATAATTAAGGCATAAATCATTAATATAGAAGGTTCAAAAAAAAAAAAAAAAAAAAAATGTGGTCTATATTTTGCCGGAAAAACCTGGGTTTACTTGACTTCTAACAGACCCTTACCTAACATTGACCCAATATTGATCCATCTTGAAACCCACTGCCATATAATTGAAAAATAATGGGATTTAATTGAACGACGATGAAGTTCATTTATTTGATATTCAGATAACCAGATAGTTATATGTAAAATATGTCCTCTTTTTCATAGATTTTAGAACTACTGTACATAAATTCATTCTGTTGATTTTCAGATGGCAACGTAGTCATCATATGCTTCGAATAATCAAATCATTCGAATAATCTTCGGTATTTTATAGCATCTTGAATTAAAGACATTTTATTTAGGTTTATGTGTATCTATGAAGCGAAATTTACAACATTTTTAATGTGCAGTTATTTTTTTCTTTTAGGTCAGCGTTTCGAACGATGTATCAAGATGTGAACTGTTTTGAATTAAGAGTTTAAAGCAGTTTCAGTGGTGTATGTTACTTCAACTGAATACAATCAATTCTTGTATCGGGTTTTATTAAAATTTCCAGCAATGAAACACATGCAGCACTACATTACTGGGCTGTCAGGCGAAAATTCTTTTGGTGCATACAAATTGCTTTTCCGAAAGGGGATGGTTTCAAAACTGCTGCACTGAAAAGCGTCACACCTTATAGGTTGAAGACAGAACAGAAAGCAGCACTATGCAACGAATCAGAGCGGGTCTCAATAGTGATGCTACCGGTAGCGGGATTCGGAAAGGCGATAAATCTTTCCAACGGTGCTGAATTTACTGCAGCATTCAATTAGATACCACATGGTACAGATACAATTTTCTGTTCGGGGTTGAACATATGAAACAAAGGGAGTAAAAATTTATTCTATGGGAGACAGCAAACCAAAATTTAAGATCAAAACAGAAACACAATATCACCGTCTTGGAAATGGATAATTAAAATAATAATAATAATAATAAGCCAATATTTCTGACGTAGACCTACGAAATGGTTTTGTTGCTTCATTCGGAAAAATAACAAAATTAATGATTTATACATTTTATTCCCGATTAATCCAAGTTTCATTTGTTATAGTTTTGAAAACAGCAGAGGTCCTAGGTCCTAATACTCCCTTGGGAAACGCCAGAAACATTCGAGAATACTTCAGAACGAGAAGGTCCAATCATAACGTAAAGTAAGATAGGATTTGAACCAAGAAATCAACGACCTCGAGTCTCCGAGTTTCTCAAGCTTGCTCAAAAGTATGTGATCGTGCACGGTCTGGATCTTTTCTTACGTTGTGATTTGCTGAATAAAAAGCGATGACGATTTGGGCCGTCCTGCCATGGCAGAGGCAGATGATACTGTGCTACAGCTTTCATCCGAAGAACGCGTTACCCACTGAGTTGCACCCACCGCTTTGTCTCGTTCATTTTGATTAGATGAGCCGTTTTACTGCCATACAATGAAACCACTGGCTCCCGTTCTGATGAAGGAGGCTTGTTGGATAGCGGAAGATAAAGTGTTTATTGTGTTTTACCTTTTGACTATAGTTTTAAGATGTATAGTGTATATAGTGAACAAAAATCCTCGGCTCTGTAAAGTTAATTCGATCGAGCTTTATAAAATCAATTAATAAACAAAAACTGGAAGAACTGACTAAACCTTAGTCAAAAGCTCAGACACTTTTTCGTCAATGAAAAAGATTCACCTGGTAACAAAAATTGTAATTTCATGCATTCTCTTTCATATTTATCTTATCTAGATAGTTACGAACGTAGATGCACCTAACACGGGGATGTAAGATTTGCTTACAATTATGTGGAATTCATGATTGCAGGCTGTTAGTGGAAACCACATAAATCGAGGTGAGATATACTGCGCTGCAGTCTAATGCAAGAAAACTTGAGACCGAAAATGTGGAGCGTATAAGTGAAAAAAAAATAATTATCGACGAAAAAAAAGTTGCCGACTGGACTCGATCCACGAACGTTGCGATTATCAGACCTGTGCTTTCTCTACTGCTCTATCCATGCTTCAAAATATATATAGACTAAAAGCGACAGTACGAAGATGTCCAACAGCGCCCGGATGCACTGAACCGGAACGACTGATGGTCGCTGGCTGGGATGGATCGACTGTTATGGGGATTAGGGGCTTCCATGATGCTAGTGGTAAAAGTGCATCCCATGTGTTTTTCACAACGTGTTGATCAAGAGCATTGACCTTTTAAACTGGCGTTATGAGTAGGGATGAACCCGTATTTTGATGAAGAGGGGAAATGGCAGGGATGGGCCTCAACTTATTTTTTAAGAGTTTTGTTATTTTCCAGAGCGGATACACGCAAACCAAAAATCTATTACAATGAATGTTAGTTCCGTTTCCCATCCTCCTCTGTTCATGAACATCGCAACGAATGTTAGAAATTGACCATGCAGGCGATGTAATGGTTTTTCGTCTTTTTTTTATTTCGTGTTCTATCTACGCTTTCGACTATACCAGTAAGCTTGTAGAACGACGCACATTGTAGAACATTGTAGAACGACGCACACACTTGCCTCGAATCTCTCCAGCAGAAAAAGCATACGAATTCGAGTATGCGAGAAAATGAGCGCTTCATGTTTGCTTTTAGGATATCCATATTCAAAAGCATGAAGAGAGCAGTGGAGAAAGCACAGGTTTGATAATCGCAACGTTCGTGATTCGAGTCCAGTCGGCAACCTTTTTCCTATTTGTTTTTCGACATAATTAATTTACCTCACTAATACACTCTACATTTTTCGGTCTCCAATTTTATTGCATTGGACCGCAGCTAGGTATATCGTATCCCCGGTTCATGTGGTCTCCACTAACATCCTAACATCCCGCATAATTGTAAGCGAATCTTACATCCCCCCGGTTGGGTGTAATCTTATTTGCAAAATCATTATTTCTGAGATCCACCATTTGTTTGATTAAGGATAAGCTGTTGCAATTGATCTTTAGGTTAACCAGATCAGTACGTCGATACTGTCTACGAAAGGATTTGCAGAGTCTTATGAGGTCTTTGGTAGATCTATCAAGTGTTCTTGGTACACCACAGGTTGCGAGATGTTGTTGGCCATGTTGCTGATGTATAGGTCGATAATGGCGTAAAAACGTTACCTACTCAACCTGTTGGTAGTGTCCGGGCTCAAGATGTCGTAGTGTATTACTCACCTGTATAAATACTGGCACGTGTTGTTACCTGGTCTGGGATATCGCTTCGTTGATGAATTGCAGGTTGGGCATCGTATTTGTGTCAACGCAATGTTGAAACTGATCCCAGTTGACACGATGGTAGTTGTGCCGTTAAGCTTCGAATCGGTTCATGGAGGAATCCACTACGGGCACCACGGGATAGTGATCCGAGCTGAGTTCTTGGTAAACCACAGGTTGCGAGATGTTGTTGGCCATGTTGCTGATGTATAGGTCGATAATGGCGTGAAAACGTGACCTACTCAACCTGGTGGGAGTGTCCGGGCTCAAGATGTCGTAGTGCACTTCCTACAGGTCATTGTGCAGGACGGTACCGTTTTGGTTGCGCTGACTGTTGGCTCAAGCTTCATGTTTGGCGTCCAGGTCACCAGCGATGATGTAGTTTTCAAGCCATCGAGTCAGCTTAATAATGTCTCGTCGAAGATTTGCTGCCGACCTGTCCTTGTTGTTGACTTGTTTGGTGCAGTAAGCCGCAACGATGGTGATGGGGCAGACATGGGTACTAGACTGATGCAAAATTTGACTTTTTCGCTCCACAGTGCTTAAATGGTTTCGGGTCCTGATTAGCCTCCAAAAGTTACAACTCATTTCGTTAGAAACAGACTTCGCACAAACCATTTGAAGTTTAGATGTAAATTACGATGGGAAATCTCAACTTTTTGTTCATTGCCTTCTAGTCTTTTTTCATATTGAGCTGCGAAACAGCTCGATAGCTATTCTTATTGAAAATTTTCTCAGCTACAACTTTGCTCAAGATCGTTTCTATGTAAAACGAGACAGGAAATAGTTATTAATTATTTAAGAGATTGGTAAACTTATGACATGATCAAGCAGCTGCTCTGTAGGCAACACTGTATTTTGCAGTGTAACATAGTAGCCATAATTTTTGTGCCCTATTCAACGCCCCAGAAACATCAATGTTGCCTGCTGAGCAGTTGATTGAGCATGATCATAAGACATCAGTGTATTGCACCATTAATAACTTTCGATCCTTGCATTTAATCAAAAAGCAAAGTTGTAGTTGGGAAAATTTCCTACAAGTAAAATTGAAAGTTTTTGAAGCAGACCAAAATGGTGAATTATTAGATAGACATGAACAAAAATCTTGGTTTTGCCATAGTAATTCCCATACAAACTTCAAATGGTTTGTGCCATCTTAGTTTCTCACCAAATGGGTTCAAATTTTGAGAGGTTAGTCAGGATCCGATTTGGAATCGTTTAAGTATTGTGGAGCGAAAATTTCAAATTTTGCATCACTCTAATGGGTACCCTAATACAATTAACGACGTGTTTCGCGTATCATCCAAACCATTTGGTGAATAGTTCTATGAATTGGGTTATTTTCCGGGTATAGTATTTTGTTTATTACTGTAGAAACTTCCATCCCTACGGCATCGATCGATTTAAGCAGGAAGCTCGGTGGTAGCCGACAGTGGATGTTACTACTTAGAGTGATGGCTCGTTAATCTCGGGCTTCAGATGAGTTTTGGTGATGATGACAATATCAATGTTTCATCAATTGAAGAACTCAATGAACTCGATGTTCTTGCTTCTGAGAGAGCAAGCATTCTAATTTGTTATTTTGACGGCTTCACTTGTTAATGCGGGACACGGTACTTTTAAGCTGTTCAGATCGAGTCAAGTAGATGCGCCGGATGATGATAACTTCTACCACGAACGTTAGAGGTAGTGGTTGCAGAACCAAAATTGGATGCCGTTGGATTATGGCAGGAAAATTCTGCCCAAAGCTTTCTGGCACCCTCCTGCGGCATGTCATACTTTTGCTTCCGTCGCTGATTGGCTTTTGTGTTTCTTCCCTGTTTGTTGGTGGTGGACTGAGTGCAGGTCGGTTAACTTTCGGCGGAGAAGGATAAACTATACAGTGGACCCCCGGTAATCTGACCGTTTTTAATCTGATCACTTTTCAGTTTGAACCCCGATATTCTGCACGCGGTGAAAACTAAAAATTGCTCAAACGTCATTTAGGACATGGACTGGAGTAAAGTAAAAAGGAACAATCCGAAACGGAGCGCAGAATCGAAACAAAACTGCCGATAAACTTACCAGAAACTCACTTTTCTGATGGTCAGATGGTTACTAGATGAACATGGGACCAGAAGGCTAGTCAAGTAGTGAGCCAATTTAAAATCGTTAGTTTCCACCGGTTGGTATTACTCTTTATCAGTGTGTGTGTGTGTGTGTGTGTGTGTGTGTTCAATCTAACCCCCACTGGCCGGCAGTGATATTATGGAAGAAATTTGCTTACAACAATCCTTGATGTAATAATAAGCAAGTTTAGTCCGGGAGTTAGAAAGCGATAGCTCTACTGCAGATTCAGCAACCCATTTCAGAATGCCTGGTAATTCACGTCCATTCCGAGGTTACTTTCACATACAATAAGCCCCGCATGTAAACACTACCGTTATCATATGAATAATGGTACTGCAAACACACTTCCAGTGGGAGCTGCCTTCCTGGCACGTCGGTAGCATTGGTGCTCAGCACGGAAAACAAGATCGACGGAAAAAACAAACCAAAGGAAAAAAAAAAAAAAAAAAACACACTTCCAGATTTCGAAATGTGATGTTTCGAAATCTGGCGCGTATTTAGTAATATATGGAAATATGCATTTATGATTGATTATAAATCAGAAGGATCTCACCAAATTCTGCCTCCGAAAAAGCACCGGTTTGTTCACTCGCGGTAATCGAAAAAAACTTCCGCGTTGTTTTTACAATCGAACACGACATTTTGAATCACACGCGAAGTTTTTCATTTGCACCGAATTTTTGCCTGACACCTCATTTGCGTGCATCCTCCGGAAGGCAAAACGCCAGCACCAAGAAAAAGAAAAAAAAACGGTAAAACTCTTCTTGGGAGGGAGGCAAAGCACCAAAAAGCAAGCGAAAAGAAAAACCGACCAACGCGACACTTCAGCAACACAGCTACTCGAAACAAATTCTTGTCCCAGATTTTTCACGTTAATTACAATATCACTAAACAAACTTCTTAAAACGTGATAGATCTTAATTTACACTTGTCCATACGCGAAAACTAATATTTTTTGATTTGGTACAATTAAAAAATATGTATGCGGAAACAGATGAAATCAGCGCCAGCGAAAACAAAACCAACCGTTCGCGGGTAGAGCCTACTCGGATCTCCGGTATTACTCTTTATCAGTGTTGATAAAAAATCGAGGCAACATTAAAAGATGTACCAACTGCATCCATGAATTCGAATTTTGACATGATAACATTCTCTTGATCAAAGCAACCGCTGAGTTTCGAAGTCAACATTTGCTTTTGTTTATTCGTAGACTCATTGTCGCCTGTGTTGTTGTCATATCAATAAACATAATAGCCACCAAGAATAATTTTCACTAACGTTATGGAACGTGTGATGCTGCTTTTCACACTCGGACCAATGGGTGATTAAATAATATTGCCTCTTGCCGATTTGATGACAATAAGGTTTTTTTACCACTGAGGTTAACCTCAATCGGATGAAAGTTCAGTGGTACTGTTTACGTGGACTTATCCGATTTTTTCTTGCGTTGATTTTCTCGATAATTGTTGTAAACCACAAATCTGCAGTGTCCGCGAGCACATTTCCTCAGCGTTCTTCAAATTAAAGTTCAATTGTTTTTATATTATTATTTTCAAAAAAAAAAAAAAAACTTAAGCGCTTGTAACAGTACCATTTAACTGTCAAAAAGTTCATCCGACGAACACTGAGTTCATTTGTGATGTCACGCTGCAGAACCTTATATCTGAGGTTCATTTGCCAAAATGAATTTGATTTTTTGTTTGCTTTTGACGATCGCTATCGAATTTGACAGTTTTAGGTTTGAAACTCAAGCGTTGATGAATATCAACAAACGCGTATTCGTCAATGGGTAATGAACTCATTTCCAGAGAACTTCGAGATTAGAGCGTAATTGCTTTTGTAAACAAACACGTCATTGGCCGATGTCTCGTGAAAAAAGGTCAATCAAAAAAAGTAACATCACAAAAAGGTAGAGGAATGATTCCTCTATCATTTGGTATAGTTTTTTTTTGCGAGATTGTGCTTTTATTCGCGATAGATCAGCGATTGACGTGTTTGTTTACAAAAGCAATTAAGCCCAAATCTCAAAGTTCTCCGGATTTGTTCAGTAAATTTGAAATTTTCACTCGTACAATTCATCTGGGTCGAAGCATTAATCATTGATTTTTTTTTGTGATGTGATCAACAAATGATATCTATTTATGTGCCGGACACATACTTAATATTATGTGTACACATAAAAGTCATGTGTACTTCTGAGGGGATTCAGTTTATATGTGACATATGCACATGCAAATTCGTTAATAAAACTGTGAGTAATTTTTTGAGTGTCGAGGAAGAGGTTCATTTAAAATGAACTTATCGTTGAGAAAAAGTAGATTAGAGCAAACGCACCGCATATTTCTGATGTTCCAGTTTCTGGCATAGCTCTCAAATATAAGCACTGACATATTTTTAAAATGTGGTGTGTAGTGTATTTGTGCGTCTGGCATAATAATTAATTACCATTCATAAAACTTACCATCACATCGTTTAAGGACTGTTCAAGTTATAAAACGGAGATCAACAATTATTGTTTGTAACTTTTTAATTTTTCATTGAAACCTTATTGATTATTAGGATATGTATGGATTATGATCCAAAGAAACATGCTTAAATAAATGATAATCAAACGCATATCTTCAGAGTAAACCATTAAAGCAAGAATTAAAAAAAAAATCATTTTCAATATAGGGGAAATGTCTCTAATGTTGGCCTATGGTTCTAAGATTGGGCCCATCGCTAAAAATCTGCTATTTATCAATTTATCTAGATGAACGCGTTATTGGGACGTTACTAATGGACATTTTTGGTTGCTATTGAAAATTTAGTGGTTTGCTGAATTTATATATGGGCCCAAATTAGGAACACTTAGGCCGACATTACCTACATTTCCCCTGCTAAAAATTTTATTTCTGGTTTTTTTTTCTTTGGGATCACTTAAGTAGAAGCATTTAGGTAAAAAACGAACAGAATGTGATAAAAAGTGTGTTGGCATAGTTAATACTCGGAGTGGAATTTATTTTATGTGTTTCTAATGTGAATATGAAATATAAATTAAATGAAAGTTGTTGCTTACGGTATTAGGAAGTATCAAAATTTTCGAGATATCATTGTAAATATTCCAAAGTTGTAAACGTGGGACGAAAAATGACACCGAAAATTATGCAAAATAGTACAAACACTTTTTTTACGAAACTCATTTTATATTTAGTTGGCAACTGACCAATGCACGGCATAGACGAGTGCATGGATGGATTTGAGTTCACTCACTGATGAAAATTTGACGTTTGAGCGGGGCAATGTTTACTATAAATGAACATTCAGTGTTCATTTTTAGTAAACATTGCCCCGTTCTCCTATCAAATTTTCATCAGTGAGTGAACTCAAATGCATCCATGCAATCATCTATGAACTGACGAAAAAAAAAAGTGATGTTTGAGCGGTGCCGTGTTTACTAAAAATGAACAAATGAATAATGCTCGCCTAACATTTAAAAAGGGCCTATCAACTTTTGTACACATAAGCCCTTTTCGTGCGAATCTATGCCCACGCATACCAACCACACCATTTGGTAGGGTAAATTATCCCCTTCCCGATAGTGCTCTTGGTTTGCGTGAGCGTTCTTTGGTTCGCGTGAAAAAGGCCTAACAAGTTGCTTATAAAAGTTGATAGGTACTTTTCTAAAGATACGCGAGCATTAAGTCATGGTTTCATTTTTAGTAAACACAGCACCGCTCGAACGTCATTTTTTTTCGTGAGTTCATTCCGTGCATTGGACAGTTCAGGCGTAACATTTGATAACGGCACAACCACATTTGTAAACAAACTTTCTAAGGCCCTTTACACGCGAACCAAAGTACGTCCACGCAAACCAATACCACTTTTGGAAAGGTGAGAGTTGCCCCTATCCGATGATGTTGTTGGTTTGCGTGAGCGTATTTCGGTTCGCGTGTAAAGGGCCTTAAAATGTTTGTTTACAAAAGCTTTTGTGCCATTATCAAATGTTGCGCTTGAGCTGTACCAATTTGTTTTTTCATTAGATGAACAAAAGTTCACCCGTGCACAGGTTCATAGACGAGTGCAAGGATGGATTTGAGTTCACTCACTCGAGAAAAAGTGACACAAGCTGCGGGCAATGTTTACTAATCATGAACACTAAATGTTCATGAATAATGAATAATGAACATTTAGTGTTCATGATTGCCCGCAGCTTGTGTCACTTTTTCTCGAGTGAGTGAACTAAAATTCATCGGTGCACTAGTCCATTAGGTACTGCAGCGTGACGTCACAAATGAACTGAACACTGCGTGTGAACTTTTTGACATTTTAGTGATACTGTTTACAAGCAGTTAGAAGTTATTATTCGAAAAAAAAAATATATATTTTAAAATTTCCTTATTTTTATTTGAAAATTTGTAAGGAAATTTGCGGTAAAATGATGTTGCTCGCGAACATTACAGAAGTGTGTTTTACATCTCACTGCAGTCTGAAAAATTATCGAGAAAATCTACCCAAGAAAAAATCGACTAAGTCCACGTAAACTGTACCAATAAAGTGTTATCCGATTGAGGTTAACCCCGGCGGTGCAAAACCTTATTAGGTACTGCAGTATGACGTTATACATGAACTCAGTATTCTTCGCATGAACTTTTTGACAGTTCAGTGATACTGTTCACAAGCACTTAGAATTTTTCTTCGAAAAAAAAAGGCCGAATTTAAATTTGAAAATTGTTGATGCGCGGCGAAAGGATGTTGCACGAGGACATTGCAGACGTGTGTTTTATTTCTCACTGCACTCTGCAGAAATTTCGGAGCTCAGACTTTCGTTGTTGTTGTTATTTTTTAGAGACATTTTACATTTTGCGGATGCAATCATGTTCAAAAATCAAATTTCACTTACCTTTCTTATCGTTTGCTTGTTTCCTATCGTTTTGGTTCATCGTCTGTTTGCTCATCTATTGTTTTATACTTATTCTTCGTTAATATATGTATGTATATATATATAGTGGAGTGTTGCAGACGGTAGGTTTATGGCCGGCGTTGCTGGCTCATGCCGCGATGGAATGGCGCCATGGGCAGGCAATGGGGATTACTAAGCTTCCCCTCTCTGATGAACCACTACTTGAGAAAACCAAAGATCTAGTCCAGCAGTGATAATATCACACTTGTTACTCCTTTGTTAGAAAGCCGCGGCGTAGTACGCTTACGTATAGGCACTTACTGGTTGGACAATAGATATAGCTGTAATTTTGCCGGTACGTCTCACTAACGGATGCAGTGTGCTTTTAGAAGCAAATGTAAACGTTGAGATGGAATAGGTCATTTACCTATTAGGTTGCTGCCAATAAGTGATGTAAACTTGATTGTGGGTCCCAGTTTCCTATAGGATCGATCATCATCATATTGATGAGTAGCCCAAGTTTCTTTGTGAATCTGAGGTCAAATGTTGATGATCAAAATATGCGACTAATTATAAAACTTGTGCGTGGGGCCTGATCATCGCAAAAAACTCTCATCTTATTTTAAACTAAACCGTTGCTCTACCGGTATCTTCAGAAAAGCCATTCTAATTTTTCAGTAATAATCATAAGAAAAAAACAGTTGATTGAATTGCACTCATTCATTCGCTTGAAAGTAGAATTTTTCAATTTACCGAAATCAACATTACGGTCATGCTTCCGCGGTCGCATGGTATAGAGCCAATTTGTGGAAGCCACTTTTCTTTATCTTTTTTTTCCTAACCCGTTTTATGGCCCATTCTGATGCTGCTGGCTCGATTTATTCAGTTGATAGAAACAGAAATTGATTTTTTTTGTGTGTGACACAATGGGCACCCCATAAAGTGTCGGCTGGAAGCACACTTGAACTGGATTAAAGTGCCTCCAGAAGGACGATTGCAATTCGAAATTGTAGTAAATCTTCTGCTGAATGTATTTCAGACCAAATGCATGCAACAATCATTTGGGTTGAATTTCGGTTACGGCAAGTTTAGAGAATTGTTCTCACCGCTAGTAATTCAACTGTAAAAAGTGGATCTGCTGTAAAAGGGTATGATTGTTTTAAATTGTTTCGTTTCAATTCAAAACCAAACATGACTAGAAATAATGTGTTCAAATAATTTATGATTAGAGCATTGTAATCACGTCACCACTGGTGCCGTCACTATCTGATTATATGTTTTCAAATTCTTAAGACTTTCAGATGGTGGCGCTTTATAATGGGTATTATTCTCTCCAACTTAAAAACCAGTCTTCGAGTAGAAATACACAGATACCAAACAGGGTAAAAACCACAATAATAACAGCTGTGGGAACATATTCCGCTTAAAATCTGCCAGCAGTAAAGTTGCTCTACACGCGAACAAAACCTTTTGCAACAGACATGAGTGCTTTCCTTGAGGCTACAAATCTAGAGTTTTGCTCCAATCGAAGCAAAAACAAGCACCGATGTGAATTTTCACCACACCCATGCACAAAACATTGAGAATATTAACTACTCATGCGAATGCTTGCGGCAGTTCTAGAATAAATATGGTAAAAAGCATCAACTGTTCGTGGCACTGGCAGCTTGTTTGAGGAGCAGTTTTAACAAGATTTGGTCGAAAGCAGTGCAATTTCAAATTAGTTGTTTTCCTGTTCATAACACTTTTTAATATTAGGTAATCTGATAATAAATATATCTTGAATATATATTTATTGTTATTTAATAATTTAATAATAATTATAAATTTAATACAATATTAATAAATATATCTTGAATGATATGATATATATATATATATATATATATATATTTATACATATAACAAATAAATCGCATGTTTTAGCATATATCGTATGGAATGTTATTGTTACAAATTAGCTTTCGTTTTGCCATTCAATTACGTTGCTTCATTTTGCATATTTCTAACTATGCTTTTAATAGGTATTAATTTTCTCGGAAATCCATAGCGTAATTTAACCGGTAAGTTGCGAAAGAGGAGCATGAATGATGCCCACCGAACTATTGAATAAGTCATGAATTTCCAACGTAATTAAGCGAAGCACATCTTCATTATTATAATCTCATGCTTTTCATTTACAGCTGAGTGGTGCTAAGCAGGAGGTAGCACGAGTCTAGAAAAACGCATTCCGTGAGAGCGCTATGTGAACTCTTCCTCGTTCAAGATCCGGACCGGTTGGGTCGTGAGTTAAAATGGAAAGCTTTTCCACTTTATATAGCGTTGAGTTATTTCTTTATACATGTTGAACGTTGCCGTAGTGGACTTCAAATAATTGCTATATACATGTACAGGTTTGCTCTTTAATTTTGAAAATTCTCATTGCTAACTTTTCTCTATCCATATAGAAATCATTTCTGGAATCATCTACACGTTCATGTATAAGCTGTTTTCCATGCAAAATATGCAAAAGCTGTTATGTGTGATCAAATGTGATTATTGGATTGGAATACACACCCAATTGAACAAACGCTTGCAGACCATCTTGAAGAAGCAAGGTCGTTCAAAAAGCTTATTTGAATTGATGTTGAATTTCGAACGGTCGTGTACTGGGACGTTTGAATAAAAATATGTTAATTTGTGTGATTTTTAGCGCAGACGCACAGCTAGATCGATTATGCGTAAACTTGCATTATAATTCGTATTTATTTAGGCGATATCGCATAAGACAAGCATGCTAACAAATTCGTAATTTACTCCAAATTAAACTCGATTAAAATTTTTTTTTTCTGTGTACCTACCGAGACATGTGGCATAAATCTCGGCAAAAATGAAGTAGGTAGCCCCTCAATGGTAATAAGTCTCTCAAAAGAGCCGGGTTTCTTGCAATGTGGTATTTCTCGAGTTGCGGTCTTACTTTCTGCTTGAAAAAGAACAGAATGAATTATAGGATTGACAATTTCCTTTCACTTCAGTGTGGTGAAAATTGGAAACAAAATGGAGCAGTAATAGGGTAGGAACTTACCGGGCAGAAAACATCCAATATGATTTCAAAGTTAACAAGTGTTTGGTACGATACTTTAGTTGAAAATCTACCGAACAAATCAATTTTTATCTTCATCCGATAGACCGAAGTAAATTCAATGGCGTTTGAATGGCGTTTCAATACGTTAGGCTGAATTTAGAATTTGTAGGCCAAATTTGGGGTCAAGAAGCAGTGTTAGATTTTAAACAATATCTCAAGAATTTGTTTCTCTTTATCAAATCTAAATAACGACGTAAATAAATTTAAAAGTCATCTGCAGTAAAAACATTCCATTTTGTGAAAAAAATTCACTTGAAAAATAGAGGCAAAGGGCGGGCCCTAGTTTAATACAATGTACTCTTGGTCTAGCCAAAATTCATATGGATACAGTAACGATACTGCATCTGTATTCAAATTCAATTCAAATGTGTATTTTGTTTACAGGTTGTTAAATGAACTCGGGAATGTAGTTTGAAACTAGAACTCTGCTAATTGACTGCATCGTACTGCTTCTGACAGCAGTCACCAGAGGGTGAGCACATTTCAAATGTATGGGCTGGTGAGAAACCGACTTTCAAATGTATGCCAAAATTTACTTTTAATTAATAATAATATAATTGAGAACTAGGATAGGTGAACCAGTTATGGCTAAATGTTCCAATTGTGGCATATGGGAATTCCAAAGACCATAATAGGAACACACCATAATAGGAATGTATAGCCATAACTGGTACACGTACTCTTTGTTCCATTTATTATGTTTACATAATATCGCGATTACTTCAAACAACAAAATTGAGAAATTTTCTCATCGAAAGAAGTAATATTTGAAGAGAAATACCAGATTGACCGGTAATCTCCATTCTGCAAAAACTGATTTAGCCACCACTGGCGGTGTGAAATCTGTCCGCTTCGATGGATATAATGTAGACCACGTTGTCAGATGATGATTTCTTCAAAAATCGTAAGTTGTGTAAGTTGTAAATTGTAATACTGCGTGGCACTAAGTTTAGTCAAAAACCCAGTAGCAAACAAATACCAACAGTCGATGCAGCCCTATAAATGATTGTTTGCATGATAATATTGCAAGCTATTGAACACCAATAAATTAATTTATGCAGTAAGAAAATCCATTTTTATCGTGAAAAGCTCATCAACACACCCCTTGTTGAAATACTATCAAGCTTTCTCTTGATATATTATCTATTGCCGAAATTTTCTACGGGATAGCACCATGAGCTCAATGGACGTGTATATTAACGGAGTTTATATATATGTAAAATGGTTCAAATTAAAAGTGATTAGATTTACGCGAGTCCACAGTATAGAAGATTCTTTGCCAATTGCACATTAAAAATGTTTCTAAAATTGTTATCCTCGTTGTACCTCTTTTGCAAGCTCTGTATCAGCTCTTAGAAAACATTCAACAATGTGTAATTAAACTGGTACTCTGCATTTGGTGCAGAGCAGCAAACAGGGAGTTCCATGATCATGAGCCATGTCACAACAGTGTCCGAGATTTATACACCAGAAAATTTTAAGTGGTGGCACCGACAAACCAACATGAAGCTTAAATTTAACTCTTGCTCTAAAACGGCCCAATTAAATGAGCAGCGTCAAAACCTTTTGCTTTTGCTGTAAGTTGCTGTAAGAAAATAATACAAGAATCCTCGATTTGGTGCAATGGGTGGTGCCGTCTAACCACCACCATTTCTCAGCAGTCTAGCAGTCAACCAATTGAGCTGATTTTTTGTATGTGATTAGGGCCAACCACAAACTTGACACACATACAAAGTGAACCGATCAATGTTACTTAGAACCTAATGCAAAGTTCAGCTTGAGTCGAGCGTTTGACGCATTGATGATCATTATTCAAGAATGACCGTCAGCATATGATAACGGTCATGATATTGCACAAGCCTGTCTGGGCTTTTGTTCTGTCTACAATGGCGTACGGCAAGGTTGCAAAGACTCATTTCAGCTAAAATAATGTTTTTCGGAATAATAAAACCAAAAGATGGTATGATGGCATGTTTTACTTGTAACTTACAAGAAGAGGTTACAAAGTATGCGTTGGAAACATAAAACCTGTAAATTTTGCTTTCTATGAGTCACAATCAGCGATTTGCTGATCGCTGAGTGAGTGAGTGAGTGAGTGAGTGAGTTTGTGAAAAATCGCTGATTGTGACACTCATGAAGTGAAATAAACAGGTTTAATATGTCAAACACATTCTTTGCAACCTCTTCTTGTATCCTACCAATTCAAAATTTGATCATGGCATCTAATTATTTCATAATTTAGAAAAACATTGTTTTAGCTGAAATGAGTCTTTGCAACCTTGGCGTACGGTAATCGAGCGACATTTTCACAGAAAAGTTCAACTGTGTATGTTACAAATCAACTTGCTGGTGGCGATCAGTAGTGAGGGTTTACAGCGCCCTTGGCATTCTTGGGAAATGATGCCCTTTTCCTAATTGAAAAATTAAGTTCCAAGTTTACAAGGAACGGGTGGTTCAGTGGTTAGCGTGACTACTTTTTCAAACCAGCAAAAATGGTTGAGATTTTCTGAGCTGAAATAATAGAGAGAGAGAGAGACCGCCACCGCCATTTTGGAATCCAATATGGCAGACAACAATCCAATAAGAACAGTGTATATGCATTTAAACCCATACAATATGGAGTGGGCTCGATGAGTAGAAGTGGAAAATTGACATTTTCGGAGGAATTTGGAGTCTTTTGGCGGAATTCAACCTCTTTGATTAACTCATAAATTTTGTCGTTTTCTGATTTCAGTTGGGGAAGTTCGATATTGGATGAGTCCTTTTAAAAAAATCATTAAGGTATGTCTCCAGAAAATCGTTTTCAGAGCTAGACTTTTCTGTGAGTATTTCAACATCCCTTGATCCATTTTCCATGAGGTTTTCAAGTCTTTCCCAGACTTCAAGCAGGTAGCTCTGAAATATATATAGAGGATACTTAATGACATGAAGCATTTAAAAAAATATATATTGCGTACTTGCACTTTCACTTTGTCCCTTGCTGGAATGCGATTGGATCCCAGATAGTTATATCTGGGATCCATATTAAAGAGACGCTTTAAACTGCAGTGTGCCAGTCAGCTTGTTAAAGCTGGTGTTCATAGTTTGCTGTAACTTTACTGCAAGAGTGTTGTTCTTCATGGCACTCAGTTGGGCCTGGCAAATAATCCATTCGGTGAAAAACTCTGATAATGAAACATGTTCCCGTTGAAGACTGATAGTTAAATAAAAAATTGGTTCCAGGGCATCGCAGAACTTTTCAACAAAGGCCCAATGTTTGGAAAATGCTATAAGAAGAGAAATTTTTGGTAATAATTAGAAAAAAACCCGAATTTATCCACCTATGGTGTGATCAGACCCTTCTTACTTATTCAAGTTTATTTATTTTATTGTCATTATCAGTGACCAAGCCCCCCACCCCCGTGTCATCCAGTGTCGCTACGCCACTGCCTGGGGGTACCCGGAATATATCCGGGTGTAGTCTATTTGGTGAGGCTACCAATCACCTTATCATCGTATTTTAATGTGATTTAATGGGTTTTAATTCCATTCATATTCAAGCAACTTCCCCGGGGTACCCGGAACATGTCCAAGTGTGTCCAATGTGGTCTGGAACTCTTAACACGACTTGCATTGATCTTATTTTTGAATTCTGTAGTAATTTGATGTGTCGCATGATGGTTTTAATACGTTTTCCGTTAAATCCAGCGTGAAGGCCCAGATTCACCGGATCTTATTCCGGCCATATCTCCGGAACCGGTTCACCGATTCCAAAACCGTTCAATAACGTTCAATGGGACCCCAAGACCTATCATTTGGCGCCAAGTTTGTCCAAATCGGTTGAGCGGTTGCTGAGAAACGTGAGCGCATTAATTTCGTTACATACACACACACACATACACATACACACACACACACACACACACACACACACACACACACACACACACACACACACACACACACACACACACACACACACACACACACACACACACACACACACACACACGCACACACACGCACACACACACACACACATACACACACACGCACACACACACACACACACACACACACACACACACAGACACACACACACACACACACACACACACACACACACACACACACACACACACACACACACACACACACACACACACACACACACACACACACACACACACACTCACTCACACAAACACACACACACACACACACACACACACACACACACACACACACACACACACACACACACACGCACACACACACACACACACACACACACACACACACACGCACACACACACACACACACACACACACACACACACACACACACACACACACACACACATATACACACACACACACACACACACACACACACACACACTCACACACACACACACACACACGCACACACACACACACACGCACACACACACACACACACACACACACACACACACACACACACACACACACACACACACACACACACACACACACACACACACACACACACACACACACACACAGAGACATGTTCCGACCTCGTCGAGCTGAGTCGAATGGTATATGACACTCGGCCCTCCGGGCCTCGGATCGATAGTCGGTTTTTCAAGTGATATCTATACCCTTCTTTGTAAGAAGGGTAAAAAATGATGTTCTTACACATTTTGGGAAAATTGATCTCCAGAATCAGGTAGAAGATTTTTTGATCTCGAAGTGACTTAAGCATAAGAAACACGGCATTCCATCTGGTCGCATTTGACAGTGGAGAATAATGAGCTCTGTGTTCCAGGAACGTTTCTTTATATTTCGTTTGGCGTGAATTCTTGACGAGTTTTTTTTTATTTGGTTGATCTTACGCGTGGCAAGGCTTTCCATACTGCCAATTGACATGTTGTGCAGCCCAACGCGTACTACTTAAGAAAAGCAATTTTTTTCGTAATCCAAATCCTCTAAATCCACCAAATCTTCCGAATCCTCCATATCCTCCAAATCCTCCATTTCTTTGTCCTCCAAATTGTTACCGTTCGTATCATCCTCCTCATCTTCTTCATCTTATCTATCCGTCACAAATATCTTCGTCCTTGTCTCCGTCTTTCGTCGTGTGTTCGCCAGCTTCGTCGTGATTGACTTGCTTTCTAGAAGCATTGCAATTTTTTTTTTTTTTTTTTTATTAATTACTTTATTTGTACAGGCTTAATCGAATAAACTTTACAAAGCCGAGTTATC